>NC_092333.1:341912500-342250000 GCF_046630445.1 Rutidosis leptorrhynchoides
TGCAACAATGCAGAAAGTGAGCTGTATAGCCCATAAATTGATAGGGTAAATTACAGGAAGGATAAAGAAAGAAGCGACCGAGGAGGCCATAATGAAAAAGGGAAAAAGAAAGTGGGAGGAAAGCAGTGATCAGGGTCACCAGTACAACAACAACAATCAAAACAACAATTTCAACAACAATCGCAACCACCCCAACAACAACAATAATCGCAACAGCAACTGCAATAATAACCGCAACAACCATCCCAATAATAATAACAACAACAACAATAACAACAATAACAACAACAAACGTCTCAACAACAATAACCCTAACAACAACAACAATAACAACAACAACGACAACGACAACAAAAGGCAAAGAACTATATGCCCAAGGTGTGATACGTTTCATCCAGAATGGTTTTGTTGAGAGTTATGTACCAAGTGCAATAGGAATGGCCATATTACGGCAAAGTGTGAAGTCTACGGAACAAATAGAAACAAAGGAGTAAATAATGCCGGAACAAATAATAACGGCGTTGTTTGCTATGGATGTAGAAAACCAGGCCATACCATAAACCAGTGCCGGAATGGAAATAGGCAAGGCCGTGGGAGAGCCTTCAACATTAATGGGGAGAAAGCACAGGAAGACCCGAAGCTTGTTACGGGTACGTTTCTTATCAACAATACACCTGCTTATGTTTTATTTGATTCGGGTGCCGATAGAAGTTATATGAGTAGAGAATTTTGTGCCAAATTAAATTTCCCGTTAACGCCTTTGGATAAAAAATGTATAGTTGAAGTAGCAAACGGTAAACTAATTAAGGTTGATAAAATTTGCCGAAATCGAAAAATTAGTTTAATTAGCGAAACGTTTGCAATTGATTTAATACCGGTGGAATTGGGAAGCTTCAACATAATTATTGGAATGGACTGGATGTCCAAGGTGAAATCCGAAGTTGTTTGTCATGAGAAGGCAATTCGCATTCCAAGAGAAAACGGGTTACCCTTAATGGTGTACGGAGAAAAGGGTAATGCCAAATTAAATCTTATTAGTAGTTTGAAGGCGCGCAAACTAATAAGAAAAGGTTGCTATGCCATACTAGTACACTTCGAGAAGGTTGAAAAAGAAGAAAAGAAAATCGATGACATTCCTGTTGCAAGAGAATTTCCTGAGGTGTTTCCGGACGAATTACCGGGACTACCTCCACACCGATCCGTTGAATTTCAAATAGATCTTGTACCAGGAGCCGTACCAATAGCTTGTGCTCCATATAGACTTGTGCCCACCGAAATGAAAGAATTACAAAGTCAGCTACAAGAATTATTATAACGTGGTTTTATCCGACTGAGTACGTCACCTTGGGGAGCTCCAATTTTGTTCGTTAAAAAGAAAGATGGGTCTTTTCGCATGTGTATCGATTATCGTGAGCTGAACAAAGTAACCATCAAAAACCGATACCCTTTACCCCGAATCGACGACCTATTTGATCAACTCCAAGGTTCGAGCGTATACTCCAAAATTGACTTAAGGTCGGGTTATCATCAACCGAGGGTTAAAGAAGCTGATATACCAAAAACAGCCATCAGAACTCGTTATGGCCATTACAAATTCATGGTTATGCCATTCGGTCTAACCAATGCACCCGCAGTTTTCATGGATCTCATGCACCGAGTATGTAGTCCATATTTAGATAAGTTTGTTATTGTCTTTATTGATGAAATTCTTATCTATTCGAAGAATAACCAAGAACACGAACAACACTTGAGACTTGTGTTAGAGTTATTAAGAAAAGAACAACTTTATGCAAAAATTTCTAAGTGCGCTTTTTGGTTAAATGAAGTACAATTTCTTGGCCACGTAGTCAGTAGTAATGGAATCAAAGTTGATCCCGCCAAGATCGAAGCCATCAAAAATTGGGAAACCCCAAAAGCTCCAACGCAAATACGTCAATTTTTGGGTTTAGCCGGTTATTATAGGAGATTTATTCAAGATTTCTCCCGAGTAGTCAAACCTTTAACTGCGTTGACACATAAGGGGAAGAAGTATGAATGAACTTCCGAACAAGAGGGTGCCTTCCAATTGTTGAAAAAGAAGTTGACAACGGCACCTATTTTATCGTTACCTGATGGAATGGAAGATTTTGTTATATACTGCGATGCATCAAGGATGGGTTTTGGGTGTGTTCTTATGCAACGGAAGAAGGCGATTGCATATGCTTCTCGACAACTCAAAATTCATGAACAAAACTACACCACACACGATCTGGAATTGGGCGCCATTGTTTTTGCATTAAAGATGTGGAGACATTACCTATATGGGGTCAAGTTTATCGTATACACCGACCACAAAAGTCTCCAACATATTTTAAATCAAAAGCAACTAAATATGAGGCAGCGTAGGTGGGTTGAGCTGCTAAATGATTATGATTGTGAAATCCGTTACCACCCGGGGAAAGCGAATGTGGTAGCCGATGCCTTGAGTCGAAAGGAAAGAGAACCTATTCGAGTAAAAGCTATGAACATGATTATTCATACCAACCTTACTACTAGAATAAAAGAGGCATAACAGGAGGTTTTGAAGGAAGGAATTTTTGGAAGGAAAATACCCAGAGGATTAGAAAAACAGCTTAATATTCGGGAAGACGGAACCAGGTATTTAGCTGAAAGAATTTGGGTACCAAAGAATGGGGATTTGAGGAAAGTGGTGCTAGATGAAGCACATAAAACCGGATATTCAATACATCCCGGAGCGGAAAAATGTACCAAGACCTCAAGAGAAACTTTTGGTGGCCAGGAATGAAGGCCGATATAGCCACATATATAGGAGCAAGTTTAACTTATTCTAAAGTCAAAGCTGAGCATCAGAAACCATCAGGTCTACTCCAACAACCTGAAATCCCAGAATGGAAATGGGAAAACATTACCATGGATTTCATTGCTAAGTTACCGAGAACCGCAGGTGGTTATGATATGATTTGGGTAATAGTCGATCGTCTTACTAAGTCAGCACACTTTCTGCCAATAAAAGAAGAGGATGGTATAGAGAAATTAGCACGATTATACCTAAAAGAAGTTGTTTCTAGACATGGTATACCAATCTCTATTATCTCTGATCGTGATAGCAGATTTACTTCCAGATTCTGGCAGGCATTACACGAAGCATTGGGAACTCGTATAGATTTAAGTACTACCAATCATCCACAAACTGATGGGCAGAGTGAAAGGACGATTCAGACACTCGAAGACATGCTACGAGCATATGTTATTGATTTTGGAAGCAGTTGGGATCGACATCTACCGTAAACTGAGTTTTCCTACAACAACATCTATCATTCTAGTATTGAGGCGGCACCATTCGAGGCACTTTATGGTAGGAAGTGCAGGTCTCCAATTTGTTGGAGTGATGTGGGGGATAAACAGATTACAGGTCCAAAAATTATTCAAGAAACCACCGATAAAATCATTCAAGTTCAGCAACGATTGAAAACAGCCCGGAGTCGACAAAAGAGCTATGCAGATGTTAGGAGAAAACCTTTAGAGTTTGAGGAGGGTGACATGGTTATGCTTAAGGTATTACCTTGGAAAGGTGTTATTCATTTTGGAAAGCGGGGGAAATTAAACCCAAGATACATTGGGCTATTCAAGATTGAAAAACGCATTGGGCTGGTGGCCTATCGACTTGAGCTACCTCCACAATTAGAAAAGATTCACAACACCTTTCATGTTTCAAACTTGAAGAAATGCCTAGCTACCAAAGATCTCATTATTCCTTTAGACGAGATTAAAATTGACGAGAAACTAAATTTCGTCGAAAAACCCGTCGAAATTATGGATCGTGAGGTCAAATGACTCAAACAAAGTAAGATACCAATCATTAAGTTTCAATGGAATGCTCGTAGAGGACCTGAATTTACTTGGGAACGAGAAGACCAAATGAAGCTGAAGTACCCACATTTGTTTCCCGATGTCGCACATTAACTAGGTACTATTCTAAATTTCAGGACGAAATTTAATTTAACGGGTGTGTAATGTAATGACTCGAATTTTTCCGCTAATATATAGAAGATTAATATTTACATAATTAATGTTTCCAACATGTTAAGAAATCAAACTCATTAAGATTTGGTTATTTGAAATGAATTTTATACAAATGTTTGGCCACCCAGTCTGTCTAACGATTCACGAACGTCATAATTCTAAATAATTATATAATGATGTATATATGGATATATAAATACTTATGATTTGTTAAAATGATATTTAAGAATCTCATTACATATAATAACAATTGATTATATATATAAAATGAGATTACTAACTTAAGGACTTCAAGACTATATACATATATATAATGATTAACGTTGTAATAACTTCTAAATTAAAATGTATGTATATGTATTGTAATAATAAGTATTAATACACTTTTTAAGGACTTAAACATATATACTAACATACTTATACTTAACAAAGATTGCTATACTCATATTCTCATTCAATTCCATCAAGAATTTTACTTGTATTTATACGGTATCTATACTCATATTATACCTAGCTTTTAGATGTATTTACTATGGGTATATACCCATAAAAATACACCAATGATCAGACCTAATCAGTTAAGAAACATGTGAGGATGTAGCTTTTGTCAACAAACAAGAATATCTAGCAAAATAACGAACCATGAGGCCATGTTGATGCCCCATATCTCACGCCATTTCACCACCATTTATACTCCATTCCATTTTCATTTTTACTACACATTTTCTCTAGCTAAAAACACCTACTTGTAAGCTTCATTCACCTCTAAGAAATCCAGCAAAAACTCTCTCAAGAATCACCTTAATAACCATCATATTAAGATCAAACAAGAACACTACAAGATACTACTTTCATTTCAAGTTTATATTCCAAGTTTGCTTTCAATCTTTCAAGCCAACTCAACAACTCTTTAGGATCAATAATCCTACTTTCATATCAGTAGATTTTCATCTTTTAATCAAGGTAAGAATCATATATAAGATTTGGTTCAATTTATATACTTATAACTATCTTAGAATTCTTATTCGAACTTTTGTTCATTTCATGATTTTACTTCAAGAATTCCAAGCCATCAAGGATATCTTTGAACTCAAGATATTCTCCATATTTCTCCAGCAACATTATTCATTTGATTTGAGATAGTAACCTTATTCATAATCTTTATTCATAATCTTATTCGATTCATACTCATATAGCTATCTTATTTTGAGTTTATAACTAATAACAACAAGAACATAGTTTAGATTATTTCTAAACTTGTTTGCAAATATACTTAATCCTTCTAAATTGACTTTTAAAA
This sequence comes from Rutidosis leptorrhynchoides, assembly GCF_046630445.1. Taxonomy (NCBI): domain Eukaryota; kingdom Viridiplantae; phylum Streptophyta; class Magnoliopsida; order Asterales; family Asteraceae; genus Rutidosis; species Rutidosis leptorrhynchoides. Next base: position 341,917,824 of record NC_092333.1, read on the forward strand.
TACTTCAACACATGTATTATGACTATATGTCAAGCTAACATAAGGTTATAAAACTTGTAAACACGAAGAACACCTTAAAATCGAATATACGCCGTCTTAGTCGAACGGGGACTGTTTTGGGTTTAATTTAAAAAACCTATCTTAAACTTTGAATTAAAAGATTTCCATTGGTGAAAAATCTTATTTTATATGGATATGAAATATATCCAAAATTCATGGTTAAACTCTAAGTGGAAGTATGTTTTTCAAAAGGGTCATCAAGATGTCGTTCTTACGACGGATATGACTATCTTCTCTTATTTGATACCTAAGCTGTATTTTTGACTATAAACCTATACTATTTCTGTTAATATTAATAATGTTGAGTTCGATACGAAATCATGGCAACTTGAATCACTCAAAACGGATTTGTAACAAAGAAATTATGAGTAAAACAAAATTGGATATTTTTCTTAATTTTTAGCTACGGACATGATTCATAAAAATGGATGCTAACCTTATCCTAGCTAACTTACCTTGTATCCTACATGTATTTATACATGTCTTGTTCCCGAACTTATGGAAATACAATTTATAATAGTCGTGATTAAGTTCTACGACAATATATTATAGTCTTATTAAAGATCGTAAGGCACCATATATATATATGACTTGATCACCGTGAATTCGTATACAAAGTTTTGACATATCATTTTCACTTCTTCTATATATATTATTGGAACGAACTATAATACACCATTCGCAGTAATCTCGAGTTAGCTGTGGGTCGAAGTGGATTCCAACATAATATATATACTTTGAGTTGTGATCGAGCATGAGACATGTATACAATGGGTTGCGGATTGCTTCAGACAATATACATATTATGTGTCTTATTATATTAAGACAATATATTATAGTGTTAATGAATTCTAACACAATATACGCATTTATATTTACATATATATTTATACTGTTGGACTATCGGACTATTGGACTACGAACGTTGGACTACTAACAATGGACAATTAAAATTATCACAAGTATCATAAGTATGGAATATTAATTATATATATATCTTGACACAAGAATATTATTATTAGGTTCATGAATTTGTCAAAGGCCAAGTCTTATCACCATCTATTCGGAAATCATCACAAGTGAGTTATAGTCCCATTTTTACTATCTAAATTATGTTGGGATGAGAATACATGCAAATTTATAAATGTTTTACAAAATAAGCACAAGTTCATGAAACTACATTCTACGACTGTTTTGTTATACCGGATATCTGTACTTATTATTATTATGCTTGGTAACCTAATAATTAGTGAAAAACACTAATTGACGCGAATCCTAAAGGTAGATCTACGCGCACCAACCACCCCCATTTTCGAATAGTGGAAATGCTTTAGTACTTCGAACGGTTCTTGTCATACATTTGAATAGTGGAATGTATGATGCCAGATATCTTAAGCGCTCTATATTAAGGTCGGTTACCAGGTGACTCATCATATGAATGATTTTTGCAGTTGTAATGATCCTGCGCATTTAATTAAATGAAATCTTGTGGCTTATTAAATCTTATGATTATTAATTAGAAACTAAACCTATGACTCACCAATATTTTTGTTGACATTTTAAGCATGTTTATTCTCAGATGACTATTAAAAACGCTTCCGCTATCGTATGCCATCCCAAGGTCAAGATCTGGAGTCAGCATAATTGTTTATATTATTTAAACTTGCATTCGGAGTGTTTGTTGTAATATATTCGATCATGTTGTAATGGGTTGTGTAAAAACTTATTTATTTGAGTAGATTGTCTTTGATAGACAATCTAAATTTTGTCATTAAGACCCTTATTCAATAATAAAGGTTATGGTTGTTTTTAAAAACGAATGCAAGATTTGAAAAACGTCTCATATAGAGGTCAAAACCTCGCAAAGAAACCAATTAATATGAAACGTTTATAATTAATATGAACGGGGCATTTCATTGTCCCACATGCTTAACTTTTGTCTGGGAACCTTGATAATGCTCTGTATAGTATATTCCATACATCAAACGTATCATCATCATTCCATATCTTTCGAACAGTACATCCTTTTCATCGTTTCATTTCAATCATCTTCTAAATTAAAATAAATAGTATCGAGCAGGAATAGAACTGAACAGGTGTAGTAAGTGATGGTTTCGTGATGTTATCTTGGATATACACAGATACATAATAGAAATAAATAGTAGGAGTGAGTGGTGGTAGTTTATTGGCGAGTTATGGTGGTCATCAGCTGCAAACAGAAGCTGTCCTGATCAGCAGCCAATCTTGAGTGGTGTTCGGTCTTTGTTTGGTTCAGATAGAAAATAGAAAGAAGAAGAAAAAAAATTATATAACGAGTAGAAAACAAACAAATATCAGCAGGATTAATTGTGATGATGTTGGTGGGTTGTGGGTATTTGAACCTGTAATGTAAAATGGCAACAGTAATAGTATGGTACCTGAAGGTTGGCTCGTTTGGTGATGGTGGTTCTCAATGGTTTGGAACATTTTAAGAGGGATTAGTTTGTGGTGTATTATCATTATGTGGTGGAAAGGTGGTGATGTGGTGATGTAGATGGAGCAGAAAACTGTAATCAAATGATGCAGTGGTTTTGTTAGTGTGTGAGGATATATGCCCATGTATATGTTTAGGGTAGAGCAAGGGTGATTGTAAGGTAATGATAATTCAACGAGGGATGTAATCTATCTATATGCTTATCTATGTGTTATCCATATATGTTAATATATATAATGTATGCTAGTGGAATATAAAGAAACACAAACAGTTATGAATCATTCAAGTAGCACACTAATCGAATAGTAAATGTTAATTTAAGTTCACGGATTCAATCAATTCGAATTATAAGTATAATATAATAATATTATTAATAATAAACGTGCTTCTAATTTTAATATCTTACCGACAGTTTTCTCGGACAATTATTTCGTACTCCATTGTTACTCAGTGGCGGATAAAAGTTCACAGAAAAATTCCAAAATTTTAAATTAAATATCTTTATTTATTTTAGTCATTATGGTATAAAATTTGGTCATTAGTTTATTAAATAAAAATTAACTCAACTGTCCACGCCCGACCCGGGTAAAATATAAAAAGTTTTAGAATTTAATGAGTAGCTCCTTAATACATATTTACTAAGCCTAAAAAATATATAACTCATTTTTGAATCACCGTTTAATTCACAATCATATAAGTTTGAATTTAACTGGCTTAATATCAATTGGATTATCAAACGAGTATTACAATCCTTTAATATGTATATTTAATATACTTTTATTTATATATAGATATGTTTTAAATAATAATTTATTTTGAATTATATTTCCAATTATTTATATATATATATATATATATACACACACACATATTAATTTACAAATAGTGGTTCGTGAATCGTCGGGGATGGTCGAATGTCAAATGAATATATGAAACTTTTCAAAATTTTCGAGACTCAACATTATATACTTTGCTTATAGTGTTGGAAACATATAAAGATCAAGTTTAAATTTGTTCGGAATTTTCGGGTCGTCACAGTACCTACCCGTTAAAGAAATTTCATCCCCGAAATTTGATTGAGGTCGTCATGGCTAACACTAAAAATGTTTTCATGACGAATATGAGTTGATAAATAGAGTTTTATCATTCTCGATTAATATAGATAAAACGATTCGATTATGTGAAGCGTACGAGTGAAGCTCTCACAAAAGATTGAGATAGAGATTTAACTTTTGATGTAGTCACGGTGGATTTCCGGAATTCAAGGGGATTTAAAGTAAATCTTTGTAATAAGATTCGATTCTTCAGAAATTAAGGAAATTAGGATCCTCTTTGGTTAAATGCAATAATCTGTTTCGATTGCTCTGTCGGATATTTCATTATAAATCCACCCTCTTCATTTCCTTTATATCTTGGAGTTCCATACTTTCGTTTTCTTTTCTCGATTTTAAGTCAAACGAATAATGGTCCAGAATTCGTTGGTATGGAGTTTCGAATGAACATGGCTAATGTTCTAAGAGATTGTATTAGCACGATCTTGATTGGTTAAATTACCAAAATTCAAGAGAAAAGATAGAACTTATCAGAAAGATATGTTCTTGATATATTTGAAGATTATGTAGAATGTAAGAGTCGTGTAACATGATACATGATGACGTTATGATCTGTGAATCATCACATTCCATTAGAAACTCAGCATGACTTACTGTAATATAATCACGTTGATCAAGTGTCATTATATTATACTAACTCATGCTTCAGTTCCCAACACTACTTCAATATCATTCATATTTTAAATTCGAATTTTTTTCTTCTTCAGAATTTAGAAACAAAATAGTTTCCTTTCTGATGTAACACTGATATCGCGAAGATAAATGATTTCAGATAAGAATAGTTATGAAAATATCTTTAGAAATATCGAGGATATTTATAATGCAAGATACGATGATATCTTATAATTTCTAATAACAGAGGATGATGAAGAAGATTTATCCGTAAAAGTTTAGAGTCATGAGCAAGGTATTCGTTAATGACTTCAGCATATGTTGAATCATTTAGATTCTTTGAAGGCAGATTTAGTCTTTGTGATTTTTGTCCACAGCCTCCTTCATGATTTGCTCAATTCATTTTTCAGTATCCAAATCTTTGAGCTTTTTCAACACTTCATTCTTTATCATCAAATTTTGACTGTTAAGGTAGTATTCAGTTTTCACTGCTTCGTCAGCTTTTTCAAAACTCAGAAAACTGATTCATAGGCTAAATCGCTTTTCAAAAATTCAGAATTGAAGTTCGTAAATCCAGGAGATAGAAGTTATATATATATATATATATATATATATATATATATATATATATATATATATATATATATATATATATATATATATATATATATATATATATAAATTGTTGTAGTAGAATCGCTGAGAGATTCAAGATTATCGATTGATGCCTCCCGGTATTTGGTATGGTAATTATTGTTACAAGATGCAGATGAGTTCATGATAAGACTTCAATAAATAAATATAGTGATTTGTCGGAGAGATCTAAGCCAAGGAACAAAGAAGTTGCTGGTATGTCTGCTGGTAATATGGTGGAATATAAAAGGTTCTATGGTAACAATGGCGAAAGGGCAACGTATATATTGAGGTTATAATAAGGCTAGTCCAACTGAAAAATCGAAGTTGACTTGTTGGAGCTGTGACAAAACTGGCTATCTCGAACAGGAGTTGCAAAGTTTTTTTCGGTAATAATGACGCTAAAGGAATTAACACAGCTATGTGTTAAATGTTTACTCAGTTTCCGAGAGTTTTTCAGATGCATAATTATATGCATCAATCTTTTCTTTCGTAGATGAAGTGCGGTTGATTCATCCTCTCGATTGAGGTGTTTTTAAGAATCATGAAAGGTTTAAACGCAGATTGTAATCGTCAAAATACAAATGAGGTTTAAGATGAAATCAAGTGGCAAACTTGAAGAAATGTTTAGTTTCATATGTTATAATCAATATTTTAATTCATTTTTATTGTCCAATGTTATTAGTCCACAGTTAGTAGTCCACAATTTGTAGTTCAACAATTCATATATAGTTTAATATATAATATTCGAATTAATTAATACGTGTCGTGACTCATTATATACATGTCTCAGACTCGATCACAACTCAAAGTATATATATTATTTAGAATCAACCTCAACCCTGTATAGCTAACTCGAGCATTACTGCATATAGAGTGTCTATGGTGTAGTGACCCAAACTTTTCCATGTTTATATATATTAAATGAAATTGATATTTACATGATTAAGTGTTTCTAACATGTTAAGCAATCAAACTTGTTAAGACTTGATTAATTGAAATAGGTTTTATATAGACAATTGACCACCCAAGTTGACCGGCGATTCACGAACATTAAAACTTGTAAAAACTATATGATGACATACATATGGATATATATATATATATATATATATATATATATATATATATATATATATATATATATATATATATATATATATATATATATATAGTTATCATGATATTATGATAAGTATGTACTTCATTAAGTATTTTAACAATGAGGTATATACATAAAAATGAGACTATTGAATTAAGAAACTTGAAAACGGTATATATAACGATTATCGTTATAACAACGTCTTAATAATTACATATGAATCATTTTAAGATATTGATACACTATATATAAACATGTTAAATGATAAGTAAACATATCATTAAGTATAATAAAAATGAACTACATATGTAAAAACAAGACTACTAACTTAAGGATTTCAAAACGAGAAATATATGTAACGATTATCTTTGTAACGACATTTAACTGTATATATATATCATATTAAGATATATTAATACATCATTATATCATGATAATGTAATAATTTAACATCTCATTAGATATAATAAACAATGTGTTAACAACATTTAACAAGATCGTTAACTTAAAGGTTTCAAAACAACATTTACATGTAACGACTAACGATGACTTAATGACTCAGTTAAAATGTATATACATGTAGTGTTTTAATATGTATTCATACACTTTTGAAAGATTTCAAGACACTTATCCAAGTACTTCTACTTAACGAAAATGCTTACGATTACATCCTCATTCATTTTCATCAACAATTCTACTCGTATGCACTCGTATTTGTACTTGTACAATACACAGCTTCTAAAAGTATTTACTATTGGTATATACACTCAAATGATCAGCTCTTAGAAGCCCATGTGAGTCACCTAACCATGTGGGAACCATCATTTAACATCTAGCATGACTTATGAGCAAGGAAACAAAAACAAGAACTCCTTTTAACCCCACTCACCTTCACCACTCACCACCTACTCCATTTCACTTCCAATTTTCTTCCCAATTCTCTCTCAAAACACACACACTCTTCCATGAACGTCTAAGTTACTATTTTTCCAGCAAAAATCCTCAAATACAAGCTTTGGTTATTACCTATAATCATCATAAAAACAATTACTCAAGAACACATCAAGAACACTTCCAAGTTTACAAGTTTACTTCCAAGTTTCCTAATCCATTCCAAGCAATCATCTAATATCAATAAACCTTTATTATTTACAGTAGGTTATCTTTCTAAATCAAGGTAATATTCATATTCAAGCTTTGATTCAATTTCTATAACTATAACTATCTTAATTCGAGTAATAATCTTACTTGAACTTGTTTTTGTGTCATGATTCTATTTCAAGAACTTCCAAGCCATCAAAGATCCTTTGAAGCTCAAGTTATTTTTTCATCATTTCTAGTATGTTTACCTACTAAACTTTAGGTAGTAATGATGTTCATAACATCATTCGATTCATATATGTATAACTATCTTATTCGAAGATTTGAACATATAATCACTAGAACATAGTTTAGTTAATTCTAAACTTGTTTACAAACAAAAGTTAATCCTTCTAACTTGACTTTTAAAATCAACTAAACACATGTTCTATATCTATATGATATGCTAACTTAATGATTTAAAACCTGAAAACACGAAAAACACCGTAAAACTGGATATACGCCGTCGTAATAACACCGCGGGTTGTTTTGGGTTAGTTAATTAAAAACTATGATAAAATTTGATTTAAAAGTTGTTCTTTTTTGAAAATTATTTTTCTTATGAACATGAAACTATATCCAAAAATCATGGTTAAACTCAAAGTGGAAGTATATTTTTCAAAATGGTCATCTAGACATCGTTCTTTCGACTGAAATGACTACTTTACAAAAACAACTTGTAACCTATATTTTTGACTATAAACTTATACTTTTTCTATTTAGATTCATAAACTTAAGTTCCATATGAAACCATAGCAACTTGAATCACTCAAAACGGATTTAAAACGAAGAAGTTATGGGTAAAATAAGATTGGATATTTTTTGCTTGTTGTAACTACGTGAAAATTGGTAACAAATCTATATTAATCATATCCTAGCTAACTCATATTGTATTATACATGTATTCTAATATATTATGTAATCTTGGGATACCATAGACACGTATGCAAATGTTTTGACATATCATATCGACCCATGTATATATATTTTTTGGAACAACCATAGACACTCTATATGCAGTAATGTTGGAGTTAGCCATACAGGGTTGAGGTTGATTCCAAATATATATATACTTTGAGTTGTGATCTAGCCTAAGACGTGTATACAATGGGCTGTGGATTGATTCAAGATAATATATATCGATTTATTTCTGTACATGTAACTGTGGACAACTAGTTGTTGGTTACTAAAGAGGACAGCTGACTTAATAAACTTAAAACAGTAAAACGTACTAAAAATGTTGTAAATATATTTTGAACATACTTTGATATATATGTGCATATTTGTTATAGGTTCGTGAATCGACGAGTGGTCAAGTCTTACTTCCCGACGAAGTAAAAAATATGTGAAAGTGAGTTATAGTCCCACTTTTAAAATCTAATATTTTTGGGATGAGAATATATGCAGCTTTCTAAATGTTTTACAAAATAGACACAAGTACACGAAACTACATTCTGTGGTTGGATTATTAAACCGAATATTGCCTCTTCAAGTCTGGTAGCCTAAGAATTAGGGAAATGAGCCCTAATTGATGTGAATCCTAAAGATAGATCTATGGGCCTAACAAACCCCATTCTGGAATTTGGAATGGTTTAATACTTCGATTTATATGGTGATTGCGATTGCCAATTTATGACATACTTGCTAGTATGCGGGGAATATTCTATATGCATTATGTTATTGTCGGTTACCAGGTGTTCATCATAGAATGATTTTTATACACTTGCGAGTGTAGGATTATTGAATAAATGAAATCTTGTGGTCTATTATATTAATTTGATAATATATAGGTTAAACCTATAACTCACCAACATTTTTGTTGACGTTTAAAGCATGTTTATTCTCAGGTGATTATTAAGAGTTTCCGCTATTGCATACTAATATATGGACAAGACTTGGTGTCAGCATGCTTGTATAATATTGTTTCAAACTGCATTCGAGATTTACTTTGTTGTAACATATTAATATTGTAAACCAATATGTAATGGTAGTGTGTAAGTGTGATATTTTTAGATTATCATTTCTAATAATCTAGGTGGTGTCCTTTTAACCTTGTCAATAAAATAAAGGTTATGGTTTGTTTTAAAAACGAATGCAGTCTTTTAAAAACGTCTCGTATAGAGGTCAAAACCTCGCAACGAAATCAATTAATATGGAACGTTTATAATCAATATAAACAGGACATTTCATATGGTTATTCCAAATAATATATATAGATGACGTCAATAGGAATAGTTAGCGTGGATTCTTAACAGAATTTCTCATAGTTAATTTGTTTGTTTCTAACAAATTTTATTTTGTCAAATGTTTTCTTCATTATGCCACTTGGTGGATTCTGATAAGTCAAAATCCAAATATGAAATTGAATGAAAATGGTTATTCTGCGGTAAACGGATACGTATATCTGTGGATGTGGGTAGGATAGTAAATGACTGTTGAATCAGATTCGAAGAATGTACAGTGTAACTTATTAATGTGAAATCTAAATATTCATCGGGTATTACCTACCCGTTAAAATATTTTTACCATTAACAGTTTGTACAAAAGAATTTTTAATTACAATCTTTATGAAAATATATTTACATATATATTTTCTTCAGATGTAATCTTGGATTTGATGAATTAATATGATATTAATATCATCTGATTTATCATTATAACTAGAACACATAACCTCTAAAACATTAGAAATTATATAATCATCATGTAGAACGAAGATAAATGATGTAGAACGATTCGTAGAACGATTATTATGCTCGAGGTACATAATGAGATGTTGAGGCATGTGATGTTGAAACTTGGGTTATTGGTGGTACTGGTATTGATGTTGGTGGTACTGTTGGTGCCAGTGATGTTGCTAAAGCTGGTACGTTTTGCACCATATTTTCCAAATTGATTACTCGAACGCGAAGTTCGTTGACTTCTTCTATTACACCGGGATGATTGTCGGTTCGGACGAGCGGATGAATAAGGTTTAGAATTATGGATAGAATATAATAGTTGCGAGATATCCTGGAAATGAGGGTAAAAATGGTGTTTCGGACTGATTCGCCGGTAAGTGTTTCAGGTTCTTCGCCAAGAGGTAAATTCGGTTGGTGGAAAGGATCGCCTTCTTCTTGTCTCCATCGGTTAAGTCGACTATGAACCCATCCCCAATTCATCTAGAATTGAATATGACTAGTTGGTTGATTCATTTCATTTACACTGCTTTCGGAGCTTAGGCGAATATCCATGTCAGAATAGCTGTCGGAATAACTATCGGAATAGCTATCGAAATCTGAGGGACTCGAACTGGTTGAGGGATTCATCTTGTACGATCAGATGAAGGATTTTCGATAAGAAATAGATCATAGGATGTAGATTAGTACCCTGCAATACATAATTTACATATGCATATATAATACTAAAATCCCATAAGTTACGGAGGAATCTACGAAAGCTGTCAGGCAAAGGTAACAATAATAGATACGCTAAGATATGAATTTATCTATACACTTGATAATGCTAAAAACGAACATATATTTCATAGCATTATTCCTCAAGAAAGACAAGCTTTTAGTTGCAATTGTTCTATTTACAAGTGATATTCGGTTAAATAATAAAAGGTGAAGACAAAAGATAGATTCGACGAATTGAAGACGCAAACGATCAAAAAGCTCAAAAGTACAAAATACAATCAAAGAGGTTCCAATTATTGATAAGAAACGTCTCAGAATTACAAGAATACAAGATTCAAAACGCAAAGTACAAGATATTAAATTGTACACAGAGACGTTCGAAAATCCAGAATCGGGACCAGAGTCAACTCTCAACGCTCGACGCAACGGACTAAAAATTACAAGTTAGCTATGTATATAAATATAATATAATATATAATTAATTATATAAATTATATATATATATATATATATATATATATATATATTATATTTATATATTAAAACCGTCGGCAGACTAGGATCCAAACTTGTGTGAGCTGGTTTTACGAACTCCGCGACTTGCGGAGTTTGTAGTGGAAAAATGCCGCGACTCGCGGAGAGACCCTGGACAAAAATGCCTATAAAAGCCAGCGCATTCTGAACGTAAAATATATCTTTTTCTTCATTCATCAATGTAGTGTATATATATATATATATATATATATATATATATATATATTTTAATTTTAATTTTAATTTTAAATCCTAATAATAAGGGTATGTTAGCGAATGTTGTAAGGGTGTAAGTCGAAATTCTGTCCATGTAACGCTACGCTATTTTTAATCATTGTAAGTTATGTTCAACCTTTTTACATTAATGTCTCGTAGCTAAGTTATTATTATGCTTATTTAATCCGAAGTAATCATGATATTGGGCTAAAAATATTAAAATTGGGTAATTGGGCTTTGTACCATAATTGAGGTTTGGACAAAAGATCGACACTTGTGGAAATTAGACTATAGGCTATTAATGGGCTTTATATTTATTTAACTAAATGATAGTTTGTTAATTTTAATATAAAGATTTACAATTGGACGTCCCTATAAATAACCATATACACTCGATCGGACACGATGGGTGGGGTATTTATATGTACGAATAATCGTTCATTTAACCGGACACGGGAATGGATTAATAGCCACTAGAATTATTAAAACAGAGGTGAAATTATGTACAAGGATATTTGGCATAATTGATAATAAAGTATTAAAACCTTGGGTTACACGCAGTCGATAACCTGGTGTAATTATTAAACAAAGTATTAAAATCTTGTTACAGTTCAAGTCCTCAATTAGTTGGAATATTTGACTTCGGGTATAAGGATAATTTGACGAGGATACTCGCACTTTATATTTATGACTGATGGACTGTTATGGACAAAAACCAGACGAACATATTAAATAATCCAGGACAAAGGACAATTAACCCATGGGCATAAAACTAAAATCAACACGTCAAACATCATGATTACGGAAGTTTAAATAAGCATAATTCTTTTATTTCATATTTAATTTCCTTTATTTTATATTTAATTGCACTTCTAATTATCGTACTTTTATTTATTGTCATTGTATTTAATTGCACTTTTAATAATCGTACTTTTTAATTATCGCAATTTTATTTTATCGCACTTTTATTTATTGCAATTTCATTATCGTTATTTATTTTACGCTTTAAATTAAGTCTTTTATTTATTTAATATTTTACATTAGGTGTAAACTGTGACTAAAATTTTAAAATCGACAAACCGGTCATTAAACGGTAAAAACCCCCTTTATAATAATAATATTACTTATTTATATATTTGTATTTTTATAAATTAAAACTAATATAGCGTTAAGCTTTGTTTAAAGATTTTCCCTGTGGAACGAACTGGACTTACTAAACACTACACTACTGTACGATTAGGTACACTGCCTATAAGTGTTGTAGCAAGGTTTAAGTATATCCATTATATAAATAAATAAATATCTTGTGTAAAATTGTATCGTATTTAATAGTTTTTCCTAGTAAAATATAAGCTATTTCATATACACCTCGCATAGCATCAAGTAATTTTGGCGCCGCTGCCGGGGATTTTAAAATCTAGCTTAAAAGCCGGAAGCGCAACGCTATATAAAAAAACCGAAAAAAATATATATATATATAAATCTAGTTTTAAGATTTTTATTTATAAAATTATAAAATATTTCTATTTTTATTTTAGTTTTTAAAATATAAGTTTTATTAAATTTATATAAATATATTAATTAAATTAAAAACAGGAAAAAAAAATAATTACGAAACCTGTCAAACGAAACCACCTTATCTGAAATTTCAAACCCCGCGACTCGCGGAGTTTGTTGCCAGGTGTACCGCGACTCGCGGAGCCACCCTGACACGCGCCTGACAGAACCCTAATCTGCATTAAATACGGAGTATTATTAATTATTATTAATTAATTTGTATTTAAGGTTAAATATTTAATTAATTTAATATTTAATTTAAGTTTTAATTAATTTATGTATTTAGTTTAATTAGTTTTATTAAATTATAAAATTAATAGTTTTATTAATAAAAATAATATTTTTATAAAAATTGTACTTTTTACAACTTTTAGTATATTTTTATATTTTGTCCCTTTTTAATTGTTTTAGCGTAATTTGTTGTATTTTTTGCTCGTATTTAGTTTTAAATATATTTTTTGCCATAGTTATTTTTACTTCTAGATTTTTAGGCTTTGCCGTAAAATCCCTTAAGTGCTTTTTTTTAGACTAAAATTTAGGTGCTTTAAAATTTTGCGACGCCTATCTAAGTTTTAGTACCTTTTTAAGTTATTGCCATTTAGGATATAGTTTTACTTGTAAGCTTTAATATTTTTAGACGCAACTTTTAATTCTTAGTTTTTAGTTCTTTTTTAAGTTTCAACGCACTACTTTCTTATTTTTATTTTTCGACGCCGTTTACCTATGTATCAATTATCACTCCAATTAGTAATCTCAATTTGCAATTTTAATTTTAAGTTAGTGATAGTAATAAGGTTAGGTTAGTCGAGTGTTTTAAAGTTTTATAAGTCATTCTTTTTCTTTCTTATTTTTCGACGCCTTTTATTTTTTAACCCTTTTCTTTTTCGACCTTTTTCGACGCGCTCTTTTTCTTTCTTATTTCTCGCCATTCTAGTTTTTAGGACATAGATTTTTATTCTAATTCTTCTCTAAATTTCTTAAAATTACGAAAATTTATTTTAAGTGGTTAAATTGATAGACATCAAAATTTTCTGGTTCGTAGTAATAGTTGGATTTGTACTTGGACCGAGTTATTGGAGCCAAACAGTACTCAATTATATTGAGACCAAACGAATCCTGCCCCTCTGCTGCATCTTTTGGCTATTCGAAACGTGGGCAAAATCAGAAAAGTCTATTAATTGGATAACTTATATAATTTTTCTTTCCTTTTAAAAACTAATAGGATATTCAGTGAATGCACCGAGCAAGACGTTCATCACCTTTTGTACGTTCACCACCTGTAACCAGATCAAGACATCTAGCAAATGTTGTTGCCGTTGATTTTTCTTTAGAATCATCATGCAGTCGACCAATGAAATGTCCCGTTCTTATTGATTAAAAACGTTCCATATTAATTGATTTCGTTGCGAGGTTTTGACCTCTATATGAGACGTTTTTCAAAGACTGCATTCATTTTAAAACAAACCATAACCTTTATTTCATCAATAAAGGTTTAAAAAGCTTTACGTAGATTATCAAATAATGATAATCTAAAATATCCTGTTTACACACGACCATTACATAATGGTTTACAATACAAATATGTTACAACAAAATAAGTTTCTTGAATGCAGTTTTTACACAATATCATACAAGCATGGACTCCAAATCTCGTCCTTATTTAAGTATGCGACAGCGGAAGCTCTTAATAATCACCTGAGAATAAACATGCTTAAAACGTCAACAAAAATGTTGGTGAGTTATAGGTTTAACCTATATATATCAAATCATAATAAAAGACCACAAGATTTCATATTTCAATACACATCCCATACATAGAGATAAAAATAATTCATATGGTGAACACCTGGTAACCGACATTAACAAGATGCATATATAAGAATATCCCCATCATTCCGGGACACCCTTCGGATATGATATAAATTTCGAAGTACTAAAGCATCCGGTACTTTGGATGGGGCTTGTTGGGCCCGATAGATCTATCTTTAGGATTCGCGTCAATTAGGGTGTCTGTTCCCTAATTCTTAGATTACCAGACTTAATAAAAAGGGGCATATTCGATTTTGATAATTCAACCATAGAATGTAGTTTCACGTACTTGTGTCTATTTTGTAAATCATTTATAAAACCTGCATGTATTCTCATCCCAAAAATATTAGATTTTAAAAGTGGGACTATAACTCACTTTCACAGATTTTTACTTCGTCGGGAAGTAAGACTTGGCCACTGGTTGATTCACGAACCTATAACAATATATACATATATATCAAAGTATGTTCAAAATATATTTACAACACTTTTAATATATTTTGATGTTTTAAGTTTATTAAGTCAGCTGTCCTCGTTAGTAACCTACAACTAGTTGTCCACAGTTAGATGTACAGAAATAAATCGATAAATATTATCTTGAATCAATCCACGACCCAGTGTATACGTATCTCAGTATTGATCACAACTCAAACTATATATATTTTGGAATCAACCTCAACCCTGTATAGCTAACTCCAACATTCACATATAGAGTGTCTATGGTTGTTCCGAAATATATATAGATGTGTCGACATGATAGGTCGAAACATTGTATACGTGTCTATGGTATCTCAAGATTACATAATATACAATACAAGTTGATTAAGTTATGGTTGGAATAGATTTGTTACCAATTTTCACGTAGCTAAAATGAGAAAAATTATCCAATCTTGTTTTACCCATAACTTCTTCATTTTAAATCCGTTTTGAGTGAATCAAATTGCTATGGTTTCATATTGAACTCTATTTTATGAATCTAAACATAAAAAGTATAGGTTTATAGTCGGAAAAATAAGTTACAAGTCATTTTTGTAAAGGTAGTCATTTCAGTCGAAAGAACGACGTCTAGATGACCATTTTAGAAAACATACTTCCACTTTGAGTTTAACCATAATTTTTGGATATAGTTTCATGTTCATAATAAAAATAATTTTCTCAGAATAACAACTTTTAAATCAAAGTTTATCATAGTTTTTAATTAACTAACCCAAAACAGCCCGCGGTGTTACTACGACGGCGTAAATCCGGTTTTACGGTGTTTTTCGTGTTTCCAGGTTTTAAATAATTAAGTTAGCATATCATATAGGTATAGAACATGTGTTTAGTTGATTTTAAAAGTCAAGTTAGAAGGATTAACTTTTGTTTGCGAACAAGTTTAGAATTAACTAAACTATGTTCTAGTGATTACAAGTTTAAACCTTCGAATAAGATAGCTTTATATGTATGAATCGAATGATGTTATGAACATCATTACTACCTTAAGTTCCTTGGATAAACCTACTGGAAAATAGAAAAATGGATCTAGCTTCAACGGATCCTTGGATGGCTCGAAGTTCTTGAAGCAGAATCATGACACGAAAACAAGTTCAAGTAAGATCATCACTTGAAATAAGATTGTTATAGTTATAGAAATTGAACCAAAGTTTGAATATGATTATTACCTTGTATTAGAATGATAACCTACTGTAAGAAACAAAGATTTCTTGAGATTGGATGATCACCTTACAAGATTGTAAGTGAGCTAGCAAACTTGAAAGTATTCTTGATTTTATGTAACTAGAACTTGGAGAATATATGAAGAACACTTAGAACTTGAAGATAGAACTTGAGAGAGATCAATTAGATGAAGAAAATTGAAGAATGAAAGTGTTTGTAGGTGTTTTTGGTCGTTGGTGTATGGATTAGATATAAAGGATATGTAATTTTGTTTTCATGTAAATAAGTCATGAATGATTACTCATATTTTTGTAATTTTATGAGATATTTCATGCTAGTTGCCAAATGATGGTTCCCACATGTGTTAGGTGACTCACATGGGCTGCTAAGAGCTGATCATTGGAGTGTATATATCAATAGTACATACATCTAAAAGCTGTGTATTGTACGAGTACGAATACGGGTGCATACGAGTAGAATTGTTGATGAAACTGAACGAGGATGTAATTGTAAGCATTTTTGTTAAGTAGAAGTATTTTGATAAGTGTATTGAAGTCTTTCAAAAGTGTATAAATACATATTAAAAAACTACATGTATATACATTTTAACTGAGTCGTTAAGTCATCGTTAGTCGTTACATGTAAGTGTTGTTTTGAAACCTTTAGGTTAACGATCTTGTTAAATGTTGTTAACCCAATGTTTATAATATCAAATGAGATTTTAAATTATTATATTATCATGATATTATCATGTATGAATATCTCTTAATATGATATATATATATATACATTAAATGTCTTTACAACGATAATCGTTACATATATGTCTCGTTTAAAAATCATTAAGTTAGTAGTCTTGTTTTTACATATGTAGTTCATTGTTAATATACTTAATGATATGTTTACTTATCATAGTATCATGTTAACTATATATATATATCCATATATATGTCATCATATAGTTTTTACAAGTTTTAACGTTCGTGAATCACCGGTCAACTTGGGTGGTCAATTGTCTATATGAAACATATTTCAATTAATCAAGTCTTAACAAGTTTGATTTATTAACATGTTGGAAACATTTAATCATGTAAATATCAATCTCAATTAATATATATAAACATGGAAAAGTTCGGGTCACTACAGTACCTACCCGTTAAATAAATTTCGTCCCGAAATTTTAAGCTGTTGAAGGTGTTGACGAATCTTCTGGAAATAGATGCGGGTATTTCTTCTTCATCTAATCTTCACGCTCCCAGGTGAACTCGGGTCCTCTACGAGCATTCCATCGAACCTTAACAATTGGTATCTTGTTTTGCTTAAGTCTTTTAACCTCACGATCCATTATTTCGACGGGTTCTTCGATGAATTGGAGTTTTTCGTTGATTTGGATTTCATCTAACGGAATAGTGAGATCTTCTTTAGCAAAAAATTTCTTCAAATTCGAGACGTGGAAAGTGTTATGTACAGCCGCGAGTTGTTGAGGTAACTCAAGTCGGTAAGCTACTGGTCCGACACGATCAATAATCTTTAATGGTCCAATATACCTTGGATTTAATTTCCCTCGTTTACCAAATCGAACAATGCCTTTCCAAGGTGCAACTTTAAGCAGGACCATCTCTCTAATTTCAAATTCTATATCTTTTCTTTTAATGTCAGCGTAGCTCTTTTGTCGACTTTGGGCGGTTTTCAACCGTTGTTGAATTTGGATGATCTTCTCAGTAGTTTCTTGTATAATCTCCGGACCCGTACTCTGTCTATCACCCACTTCACTCCAACAAATTGGAGACCTGCACTTTCTACCATAAAGTGCTTCAAACGGTGCCATCTCAATGCTTGAATGGTAGCTGTTGTTGTAGGAAAATTCTGCTAACGGTAGATGTCGATCCCAACTGTTTCCGAAATCAATAACACATGCTCGTAGCATGTCTTCAAGCGTTTGTATCGTCCTTTCACTCTGCCCATCAGTTTGTGGATGATAGGCAGTACTCATGTCTAGACGAGTTCCTAATGCTTGCTGTAATGTCTGCCAGAATCTTGAAATAAATCTTCCATCCCTATCAGAGATAATAGAGATTGGTATTCCATGTCTGGAGATGACTTCCTTCAAATACAGTCGTGCTAACTTCTCCATCTTGTCATCTTCTCTTATAGGCAGGAAGTGTGCTGATTTGGTGAGACGATCAACTATTACCCAAATAGTATCAAAACCACTTGCAGTCCTTGGCAATTTAGTGATGAAATCCATGGTAATGTTTTCCCATTTCCATTCCGGGATTTTAGGTTGTTGAAGTAGACCTGATGGTTTCTGATGCTCAGCTTTGACCTTAGAACACGTCAAACATTCTCCTATGTATTTAGCAACATCGGCTTTCATACCCGGCCACCAAAAATGTTTCTTGAGATCCTTGTACATCTTCCCCGTTCCAGGATGTATTGAGTATCTGGTTTTATGAGCTTCTCTAAGTACCATTTCTCTCATATCTCCAAATTTTGGTACCCAAATCCTTTCAGCCCTATACCGGGTTCCGTCTTCCCGAATATTAAGATGCTTCTCCGATCCTTTGGGTATTTCATCCTTTAAATTTCCCTCTTTTAAAACTCCTTGTTGCGCCTCCTTTATTTGAGTAGTAAGGTTATTATGAATCATTATATTCATAGATTTTACTCGAATGGGTTCTCTGTCCTTCCTGCTCAAGGCATCTGCTACCATATTTGCCTTCCCCGGGTGGTAACGAATCTCAAAGTCGTAATCATTCAATAATTCAATCCACCTACGCTGCCTCATATTCAGTTGTTTCTGATTAAATATGTGTTGAAGACTTTTGTGGTCGGTATATATAATACTTTTGACCCCATATAAGTAGTGCCTCCAAGTCTTTAATGCAAAAACAACCGCGCCAAATTCCAAATCATGCGTCGTATAATTTTATTCATGAATCTTCAATTGTCTAGACGCATAAGCAATCACCTTCGTTCGTTGCATTAATACACAACCGAGACCTTGCTTTGATGCATCACAATAAATCACAAAATCATCATTCCCTTCAGGCAATGACAATATAGGTGCCGTAGTTAGCTTTTTCTTCAATAACTGAAACGCTTTCTCTTGTTCATCATTCCATTCAAATTTCTTCCCTTTATGCGTTAATGCAGTCAAGAGTTTTGCTATTCTGGAAAAGTCTTGGATGAACCTTCTGTAGTAACCAGCTAGTCCTAAAAACTGGCGTATGTGTTTCGGAGTTTTCGGGGTTTCCCACTTTTCAACAGTTTCTATCTTTGCCGGATCCACCTTAATACCTTCTTTGTTCACTATGTGACCGAGGAATTGAACTTCTTCCAACCAAAATGCACACTTTGAAAACTTAGCGTACAATTCTTCCTTCCTCAATACTTCTAACACCTTTCTCAAATGTTCACCGTGTTCTTGGTCATTCTTTGAGTAAATAAGTATGTCATCAATGAAAACAATGACAAACTTGTCAAGGTATGGTCCACACACTTGGTTCATAAGGTCCATGAACACAGCTGGTGCATTAGTTAAACCAAATAGCATGACCATAAACTCGTAATGACCGTAACGTGTTCTGAAAGCAGTCTTTGGAATATCATCTTCTTTCACCCGCATTTGATGATACCCGGAACGTAAGTCAATCTTTGAATAAACAGACGAGCCTTGTAGTTGATCAAATAAGTCGTCGATTCTCGGTAGTGGGTAGCGGTTCTTGATGGTAAGTTTGTTCAACTCTCGGTAGTCGATACACAACCTGAATGTACCATCTTTCTTCTTGACAAACAAAACAGGAGCTCCCCACGGTGATGTGCTTGGTCGAATGAAACCACGCACTAAAAGTTCTTGTAATTGGCTTTGCAGTTCTTTCATCTCGCTGGGTGCGAGTCTGTAAGGAGCACGAGCTATTGGTGCAGCTCCTGGTACAAGATCTATTTGAAATTCAACGGATCGATGTGGGGGTAATCCCGGTAATTCTTTCGGAAATACATCGAGAAATTCTTTTGTAATGGGAACATCATTGATGCTCTTTTCTTCGGTTTGTACTTTCTCGACGTGTGCTAGAATAGCATAGCAACCTTTTCTTATTAATTTTTGTGCCTTCAAATTACTAATAAGATGTAGCTTCGTGTTGCCCTTTTCTCCGTACACCATTAAGGGTTTTCCTTTTTCTCGTATAATGCGAATTGCATTTTTGTAACAAACGATCTCTGCTTTCACTTCTTTCAACCAGTCCATACCGATTATCACATCAAAACTCCCTAACTCTACTGGTATCAAATCAATCTTAAATGTTTCGCTAACCAGTTTAATTTCTCGATTCCGACATATATTATCTGCTGAAATTAATTTACCATTTGCTAATTCGAGTAAAAATTTACTATCCAAAGGCGTCAATGGACAACTTAATTTAGCACAAAAATCTCTACTCATATAGCTTCTATCCGCACCCGAATCAAATAAAACGTAAGCAGATTTATTGTCAATAAGAAACGTACCCGTAACAAGCTCCGGGTCTTCCTGTGCCTCTGCCGCATTAATATTGAAAACTCTTCCGCGGCCTTTTCCATTCGTGTTCTCCTGGTTCGGGCAATTTCTAATAATGTGGCCCGGTTTTCCGCATTTATAACAAACTACATTGGCATAACTTGCTCCGACACTACTTGCTCCGCCATTACTCGTTCCGACACCATTTGTTCCTTTCGTTCTATTAACCCCTGGTCCGTAGACCTCACACTTCGCCGTGCTATGACCATTTCTTTTACACTTGTTGCAAAATTTGGTGCAGAACCCCGAGTGATACTTTTCACACCTTTGGCATAGCTGCTTCTGATTGTTGTTGTTATTGCGGTTATTATTGTTGTCGGGATGATTGTTGTAGTTGCTGTTGTTATTGTTGTTGTTGTTGTTGTTGGGCCGTTTGTTGTAGTTGCGATTGATGTTGCGATTGTTGGGATAATTGTTGCGATTATTGTTGTAATTGCTGTTGTTGTTGTATTGGTGATTCTTATCACCGTTTTCCTCCCACTTTCTTTTTGACTTGCTTCACATTGGCCTCTTCAGCAGTCTGTTCTTTAATTCTTTCTTCAATGTGGTTCACTAGTTTGTGAGCCATTCTACATGCCTGTTGTATGGAGGCGGGCTCGTGTGAACTTATATCTTCTTGGATTCTTTCCGGTAATCCTTTCACAAATGCGTCGATCTTCTCTTCCTCATCTTCGAATGCTCCCGGACACAATAGGCACAATTCTGTGAATCGTCTTTCGTACGTGGTAATATCAAATCCTTGGGTTCGTAACCCTCTAAGTTCTGTCTTGAGCTTATTAACCTCGGTTCTGGGACGGTACTTCTCGTTCATCAAGTGCTTGAATGCTGACCACGGTAGTGCGTACGCATCGTCTTGTCCCACTTGCTCTAGATAGGTATTCCACCATGTTAACGCAGAACCTGTGAAGGTATGCGTAGCGTACTTCACTTTGTCCTCTTCAGTACAGTTACTTATGGCAAACACCGATTCGACCTTCTCGGTCCACCGTTTCAATCCGATCGGTCCTTCGGTTCCATCAAATTTCAAAGGTTTGCAGGCAGTGAATTCTTTGTAGGTGCATCCTACACGATTTCCTGTACTGCTAGATCCAAGGTTATTGTTGGTATGTAGCGCAGCCTGTACTGCGGCTATGTTTGAAGCTAGAAAAGTACGAAATTCCTCTTCATTCATATTCACGGTGTGTCGAGTAGTCGGTGTCATTTCCTTCAAAATAGTCAAATGGAACAAGTTAATCATACAGAATATTAAGAGTAGTTAATAGTATTTCGTAGCATAATATGAACTCATTTATAAAAGCTTTTTCTTCATATTAGCGTTTTATAAGTTTAAATTCGGGTAGTACCTACCCGTTAAGTTCATACTTAGTAGCTAATATACAATTCAACTACTACAATTCTATATGAAAAACTGATTATAATAATATTTCGCGTTCAAACTTTTACACAATTTTTTTACAAACTTACAATACCGCTTATTTTACATATAGCATGAAATATAGCACACAATAAATTTGATACAAGATGGTTGTGAAGATAATTCTAGCTAGTACACAAGTCGTTCAGCAAAGGCAATAAAGACACGTAATTCATACGTCCAGAAACAAGTCATGCATTCTGGTTTTACTAGGATTACTTCCCATCCTTGGTCTTGTGGAACATAACCGTTATGGCCGTTGATAAGACAGCGTGTTGTAATGTCGTCAAAGGGACGAGGGTTACGTAATGTCCAACAATCCCGTAACAATCTAAAAACCTCATTTCTTACCCCAATTACCGACTCCGTCACTTGTGGGAACGTTTTGTTTAATAGTTGTAGCCCGATGTTCTTGTTCTCACTTTGGTGAGATGCGAACATTACTAATCCGTAAGCATAACATGCTTCTTTATGTTGCATGTTAGCCGCTTTTTCTAAATCACGAAGTCCAATATTCGGATATATTGAGTCAAAATAATTTCTTAACCCATTGCGTAAAATAGCATTTGGGTTCCCCGCAATATATGCGTCAAAGTAAACACATCGTAACTTATGGATTTCCCAATGTGATATCCCCCATCTTTCGAACGAAAGCCTTTTATAAACCAAGGCATTCTTGGAACGTTCTTCGAATGTCTTACAAACTGATCTCGCCTTAAATAGTTGTGCCGAAGAATTCTGACCGACTCTAGACAAGATTTCATCAATCATGTCTCCGGGTAGGTCTCTTAAAATATTGGGTTGTCTATCCATTTTGTGTTTTTATACTGTAAAATTGACAAGAGTTAGATTCATAAAAAAAATACTTATTAATACAAGCAATTTTTACATATATCATAACGCATAAGCACACTATATTACATATATTACACCACACGAATACAACTATCTTATTCCGACTCGCTTGTTTCTTCTTCTTCGGTTTTGGTTCGTTTTGCCAAGTTTCTAGGGATATATGATGTTCCCCTAATACGAGCCGTCATTTTCCACATTGGTTTAGAAAAACCTGGTGGTTTAGAGGTTCCCGGGTCATTTTTACAACTTAAGGACTTCGGGGGTTGACGATACATATAAAGTTCATCGGGGTTGGAATTAGATTTCTCTATTTTTATACCCTTTCCCTTATTATTTTCTTTTGCCTTTTTAAATTCAGTTGGGGTAATTTCTATAACATCATCGGAATTCTCGTCGGAATCCGATTCATCGGAGAATTGGTAATCCTCCCAATATTTTGCTTCCTTGGCGGAAATACCATTGACCATAATTAACCTTGGTCGGTTGGTTGAGGATTTTCTTTTACTTAACCGTTTTATTATTTCCCCCACCGGTTCTATTTCTTCATCCGGTTCCGATTCTTCTTCCGGTTCCGATTCTTCTTCCGGTTCTGACTCTTCTTCCGGTTCCTCTTCGGGAACTTGTGAATCAGTCCACGAATCATTCCAATTTATATTTAACTCTTCATTATTATTAGGTGAGTCAATGGGACTTGTTCTAGAGGTAGACATCTATCACATAATTTCAAACGCGTTAAGAGATTAATATATCACATAATATTCACATGTTAAAAATATATAGTTTCCAACAAAATTTGTTAAGCAATCATTTTTCAAGTAAACACGGTCGAAGTCCAGACTCACTAATGCATCCTAACAAACTCGATAAGACACACTAATGTAAAATTCTGGTTCTTTAAGACCAACGCTCGGATACCAACTGAAATTTCCCGTTCTTATTGATTAAAAACGTTCCATATTAATTGATTTCGTTGCGAGGTTTTGACCTCTATATGAGACGTTTTTCAAAGACTGCATTCATTTTAAAACAAACCATAACCTTTATTTCATCAATAAAGGTTTAAAAAGCTTTACGTAGATTATCAAATAATGATAATCTAAAATATCCTGTTTACACACGACCATTACATAATGGTTTACAATACAAATATGTTACAACAAAATAAGTTTCTTGAATGCAGTTTTTACACAATATCATACAAGCATGGACTCCAAATCTCGTCCTTATTTAAGTATGCGACAGCGGAAGCTCTTAATAATCACCTGAGAATAAACATGCTTAAAACGTCAACAAAAATGTTTGTGAGTTATAGGTTTAACCTATATATATCAAATCATAATAATAGACCACAAGATTTCATATTTCAATACACATCCCATACATAGAGATAAAAATCATTCATATGGCGAACACCTGGTAACCGACATTAACAAGATGCATATATAAGAATATCCCCATTATTCCGGGACACCCTTCGGATATGATATAAATTTCGAAGTACTAAAGCATCCGGTACTTTGGATGGGGCTTGTTGGGCCCGATAGATCTATCTTTAGGATTCGCGTCAATTAGGGTGTCTGTTCCCTAATTCTTAGATTACCAGACTTAATAAAAAGGGGCATATTCGATTTTGATAATTCAACCATAGAATGTAGTTTCACGTACTTGTGTCTATTTTGTAAATCATTTATAAAACCTGCATGTATTCTCATCCCAAAAATATTAGATTTTAAAAGTGGGACTATAACTCACTTTCACATATTTTTACTTCGTCGAGAAGTAAGACTTGGCCACTGGTTGATTCACGAACCTATAACAATATATACATATATATCAAAGTATGTTCAAAATATATTTACAACACTTTTAATATATTTTGATGTTTTAAGTTTATTAAGTCAGCTGTCCTCGTTAGTAACCTACAACTAGTTGTCCACAGTTAGATGTACAGAAATAAATCGATAAATATTATCTTGAATCAATCCACGACCCAGTGTATACGTATCTCAGTATTGATCACAACTCAAACTATATATATTTTGGAATCAACCTCAACCCTGTATAGCTAACTCCAACATTCACATATAGAGTGTCTATGGTTATTCCGAAATATATATAGATGTGTCGACATGATAGGTCGAAACATTGTATACGTGTCTATGGTATCTCAAGATTACATAATATACAATACAAGTTGATTAAGTTATGGTTGGAATAGATTTGTTACCAATTTTCACGTAGCTAAAATGAGAAAAATTATCCAATCTTGTTTTACCCATAACTTCTTCATTTTAAATCCGTTTTGAGTGAATCAAATTGCTATGGTTTCATATTGAACTCTATTTTATGAATCTAAACAGAAAAAGTATAGGTTTATAGTCCGAAAAATAAGTTACAAGTCATTTTTGTAAAGGTAGTCATTTCAGTCGAAAGAACGACGTCTAGATGACCATTTTAGAAAACATACTTCCACTTTGAGTTTAACCATAATTTTTGGATATAGTTTCATGTTCATAATAAAAATCATTTTCTCAGAATAACAACTTTTAAATCAAAGTTTATCATAGTTTTTAATTAACTAACCCAAAACAGCCCGCGGTGTTACTACGACGGCGTAAATCCGGTTTTACGGTGTTTTTCGTGTTTCCAGGTTTTAAATCATTAAGTTAGCATATCATATAGATATAGAACATGTGTTTAGTTGATTTTAAAAGTCAAGTTAGAAGGATTAACTTTTGTTTGCGAACAAGTTTAGAATTAACTAAACTATGTTCTAGTGATTACAAGTTTAAACCTTCGAATAAGATAGCTTTATATGTATGAATCGAATGATGTTATGAACATCATTACTACCTTAAGTTCCTTGGATAAACCTACTGGAAAAGAAAAAAATGGATCTAGCTTCAACGGATCCTTGGATGGCTCGAAGTTCTTGAAGCAGAATCATGACACGAAAACAAGTTCAAGTAAGATCATCACTTGAAATAAGATTGTTATAGTTATAGAAATTGAACCAAAGTTTGAATATGATTATTACCTTGTATTAGAATGATAACCTACTATAATAAACAAAGATTTCTTGAGGTTGGATGATCAACTTACAAGATTGTAAGTGAGCTAGCAAACTTGAAAGTATTCTTGATTTTATGTAACTAGAACTTGGAGAATATATGAAGAACACTTAGAACTTGAAGATAGAACTTGAGAGAGATCAATTAGATGAAGAAAATTGAAGAATGAAAGTGTTTGTAGGTGTTTTTGGTCGTTGGTGTATGGATTAGATATAAAGGATATGTAATTTTGTTTTCATGTAAATAAGTCATGAATGATTACTCATATTTTTGTAATTTTATGAGATATTTCATGCTAGTTGCCAAATGATGGTTCCCACATGTGTTAGGTGACTCACATGGGCTGCTAAGAGCTGATCATTGGTGTTTATATACCAATAGTACATACATCTAAAAGCTGTGTATTGTACGAGTACGAATACGGGTGCATACGAGTAGAATTGTTGATGAAACTGAACGAGGATGTAATTGTAAGCATTTTTGTTAAGTAGAAGTATTTTGATAAGTGTATTGAAGTCTTTCAAAAGTGTATAAATACATATTAAAACACTACATGTATATACATTTTAACTGAGTCGTTAAGTCATCGTTAGTCGTTATATGTAAGTGTTGTTTTGAAACCTTTAGGTTAACGATCTTGTTAAATGTTGTTAACCCAATGTTTATAATATCAAATGAGATTTTAAATTATTATATTATCATGATATTATCATGTATGAATATCTCTTAATATGATATATATACATTAAATGTCTTTACAACGATAATCGTTACATATATGTCTCGTTTAAAAATCATTAAGTTAGTAGTCTTGTTTTTACATATGTAGTTCATTGTTAATATACTTAATGATATGTTTACTTATCATAGTATCATGTTAACTATATATATATATCCATATATATGTCATCATATAGTTTTTACAAGTTTTAATGTTCGTGAATCACCGGTCAACTTGGGTGGTCAATTGTCTATATGAAACATATTTCAATTAATCAAGTCTTAACAAGTTTGATTGATTAACATGTTGGAAACATTTAATCATGTAAAAATCAATCTCAATTAATATATATAAACATGGAAAAGTTCGGGTCACTACAACCAAGTACTCCAATTCAAATTTCCGATAATCCATTTTTTGAATCTGACCTCACAATTGAGAATCCGGAGAATATTCAGGGATGATTCATAGATCCTGAACCATTAATTTTTCCTCCGGAACCACCAATCATTCAAACAGAGATTGTTGAGGAACGAACCATTAAATCAGAATCCTCTAGTGATTCAGATTCAACAAATTCAATCATGGAAAATCTGGAACCTTTAAGTATGGAAGACCGAATGCGAGCTAAACGCACTGGCCAAGGTCACACAATTACTCATCCAGACTTTAATGCGCCAGATTATGAAATCAAAGGACAAATTCTACATATGGTGACTAATCAATGCCAATTTAGTGGTGCGCCGAAGGAAGATCCAAATGAACATCTTCGTACCTAACCTAACCGTTGCCATGTAATCTATCATATTATTCATCGATCATAATTATCATCAATTTCGTTTAACATCATAACTATCGTCGTGAGATCGAGCAAGAACATATCGAATAAATTGCAGCTGCAACAGTTTAATTCCTATGATAATCACAGCGATAGTGGAAGGGTATTAACAAGTATAGTAGCTAGCATTAAATTTTAATTTGGACCCTTTATTACTTCGGCCTAACCTCATCTAATCACGGCCCACTCATTGCAATCAGTCCAACTCGCTATACCATATACAATTTTTGGTCAGCCATAAATTTTATAATTTATCCCACATGCTTAACTTTTGTCTGGGAACCTTGATAATGCTCTGTATAGTATATTCCATACATCAACCGTATCATCATCATTCCATATCATTCGAACAGTACATCCTTTTCATCGTTTCATTTCAATCATCTTCTAAATTAAAATAAATAGTATCGAGCAGGAATAGAACTAAACAGGTGTAGTAAGTGGTGGTTTTGTGATGTTATCTTGGATATAAACAGATACATAATAGAAATAAATAGTAGGAGTGAGTGGTGGTAGTTTATTGGCGAGTTATGGTGGTCATCAGCTGCAAACAGAAGCTGTCCTGATCAGCAGCGAATCTTGAGTGGTGTTCGGTCTTTATTTGGTTCGGACAGAAAATAGAAAGAAGAAAAAAAAAATTATATAACTAGTAGCAAACAAACAAATAGCAGCAGGTTTAATCGTGATGATGTTGGTGGGTTGTGGGTATTTGAACCTGTAATGTAAAATGGCAACAGTAATAGTATGGTACCTGATGGTTGGCTCGTTTGGTGATGGTGGTTCTTAATGGTATGGAACATTTTAAGAGGGATTTAGTTGGTGGTGGTTTATGATCATGATGTGGTGGAAAGGTGGTGATGTAGTGATGTAGATGGAGCAGAGAACAGTAATCGAATGATGCAGTGGTTTTGTTAGTGTGTGAGGATATATGCCCATGTATATGTTTAGGGTAGAGCAAGGGTGATTGTAAGGTAATGATAATTCAACGAGGGATGTAATCTATCTATATGACTATCTATGTGTTATCCATATATGTTAATATATATAATGTATGCTAGTGGAATATAAAGAAACACAAACAGTTATCAATCATTCAAGTAGCACAGTAATCGAATAGTAAATGTTAATTTAAGTTCACGGATTCAATCAATTTGAATTATAAGTATAATATAATAATATTACTAATAATAAACGTGCTTCTAATTTTAATATCTTACCGACAGTTTTCACGGACTATTATTTCGTACTCCATTGTTACTTAGTGGCGGATAGAAAAATTCCAAAAATTTTAAATTAAACGTCTTTATTTATTTTAGTCATTATGGTATAAAATTTGATCATTAGTTTATGAAAAATGGGACTATAACTCACCTTAAGCAAACGAAGCAAAAAGGAAACAGACATGCAAACAGCAAAGGTAAATGATCAAGAATGATCACAACTTCGTACTAAAAATAAAGTAGGCCGATATAAATAAATCACTTAGGTCAATTCTTAGCACGATAATCCTAGTTCTTGTTGTGGCTAAGCAAAGAACATCAATCGGTATGATTTGGTATGATCAGGACAACGTATTACGCGTACTTTCTATTTTTAGAAAGTTTCAATTTTTAGTAAGTTTTCATTTTTGAAAAGTTTTTATTTTTGTAAAGTTTCTATTTTTGGAAAGTTTCTATAATTTGAAAGTTTCCTCCTTTAGAAAGTTTCCTTATTTAGAAAAGTCAACTGAAAGTCAAAGTCAACTAAAGTCAACCTTGGTCAAACTTAGTCAACCTTGAAATTTAAAGTATAAATCATATTAATACTAAAAGTTATAATATTATTTAAAATAATATTTGTATAAACTAGTCATATCATAAGTTTAATTAAATTAAATTGAATTATAAAGTTAATATAAGTTTAAATGATATAATAGATATAACATAAGTATTTAATTAATTAATTAAATATTAGTCATATCATAGGTATTATTAACTAAAAATGAATTATTAATCATAATATAAGTATCTTGATTTAATTATGAAATGTTACACATATCATAAGTATTTTGTTATAATTATTAAACCATAAGTATTTAATAATTAATTTGTGTTATAGATAATTCATAACTAAGTCTTATAATAAACAAATAAATAATTGAACTTTTATTATAAGTCTTGATATAATAATCTTATATCATAAGTTTTTATCCTTAACATAAGTCTTACATTAATAATAATGTATTATTATATTATAAGTTTAGTTACAAGAATAATTAAGTCATAATATAATTTATTAAATGATAAAACATATCATAAGTATTTAACAATATTAATTGCTTTTATAACCAAGGTATTTAATAATCTCCATTATTATTAAATTTTAACCTAAAGTTATATTTATAACCTAAGTTTCAATGACAACTTCCTTAGGTCATATCTTGAGCCTTGGGTGTCGGTTTTTGACGAGTCTTACATATATACTCGTTTAATAAACCTTCCCGAAATTTCAAGATGCTTAAGAACATTCCAATTCAGTTCATATGGTCGTGATGATCAGCCCTAAATTTGTCATCATTTTAATCCGAATCAAATATCGTTTTAATCATTCCGGGTGATCCGTAGCTCGGATTTTGATGACCCGAACATGAAAATTCATCCAATAATCAATCTTAACACAATGGTACACCCAAAAATCTCAGATTATGCTCCTAAAGTCGGACCAAAACCTGGTTTCAAAAGCTTATGCATTTCAATTTTATAAAACCTTGAATCAAGCATAGATTTTGATTCGTAACTTGTAATGAGACTAATCCAAAGCCTCAAATTATGTACTCAATGAGAGGAACACATTGAGACACTTTAATTAACCAAAAACATTAGTCTAATTCCCTGATTTTATCAATAAATCTGTTGTCCCAAAAATGATCAACCGAAAACATACACAAATAAGCATTTCTAAGCAAATTAACAACACCACAATAACATAAAAGCACTAATACATTAACATACATATATAATAAGTACATAAAGATGAAAATTGAAAAGCTAGGGTTTATGAGTATACCCTAATCAAGAATAAAATGGTATGAGTGTGTAGAGCTTGAAATGGAGAATCCGAATATGTGAAAAGCCCTAATTATTCAAGCCAAAAATTGATGAAGATGATGATGATGATGGTGGTGCTGTCGACAGCTAAGGAGAAGAGAAAAGAGAGGAGAGAAAGTTTTAGGTTTAGGTTAATTGAAATGAAGTAGTGATAAACTGAAATGGGAAATAAAGGATAAAAATGCATTTTCAAAATCAACCCCCATGTACCCATGGGTGGGTTTCGGCCAAACAAGGGAGATGGTGGGCCCCTATTTGGCCCATCATGTTGCTAAGTGCATTTGCTTGTGGCCCGAATGCCCGAAGGGGTCCCAATTCGCGAAAACACGGTTACACGATTAAATATTCAGAAGGAAAACGCACACGCGAAAAATCAAATATGGAAATATTTATTAATCTCATATGATATAGAAATATCATAAATAAAGGAATTCGAATTCAAAAATCGTGAAAGTCTGATCGTTGGTTTGAAAACCGAAACGATTTACCGGATAGAAATCCAGGATACGTAGAAACGTACAAATCTAAATACGAACACATAATTTCATATTCATATAACATATAATAAAGGAATTATTATCATTGAAATAATAATATAAGTCATAAAAATGGCGTGGCACGAATATCAATTAACAGAAGTTAAATATAAACGGTAAAGAATAACGGAAAAAGTAGGGTCGTGACAGTACCTTCCCGTTACGGAAATTTCTTCCTGAAATTTAAGCAGGTGCAGAGGTTGACTCTCCATTTAGGAAAAAATGAGGGTACTTCTGCCTCATCTGATCTTCACGTTCCCAAGTGAACTCGGGTCCGCGTCTAGCATTCCATATAAATCGGACGATAGGAATCTTACTTTGCTTGAGTGTCTTAACCTCTCGATCCATAATCTCGATAGGTTCCTCAATAAAACAGAGTTGTTTATCAACATGAAGTTCATCAAAGGGGATGGTTTCATCGGCCTCGGCCAAACACTTCTTCAAATTTGATAAATGAAAAACGTCATGAACAGCGCAAAGCTATTGTGGCAATTTCAAACGATAAGATACGGGTCCAATTCTTTCGATAATCTCAAACGGTCCAATAAATCTAAGATTCAACTTTCCCCTCTTACCAAAACGTACCACCCCTTTCCAAGGTGATACCTTCAACATGACACGATCACCAACTTGAACTCTAAAGGTTTCATTCTAACATCAGCATAACTCTTTTGCCAACTCCTGGCTATTTTCAACCTTTCTTTAATCTGCACAATCTTCTCAGTAGTCTCATGAATAATTTCTGGGCCTGTGAGTTGAGCATCCCCAACCTCATTCTAAAAGATAGGAGACATACACTTTCTACCATATAGTGCCTCAAACAGTGCGGCTTTAATACTTGCATGATAGCTATTATTATAAGAAAATTCAGTCAACGACAAATATCTATCCTAACCATTATCAAAGTCAATAACACACGCTCGCAACATGTCTTTCAGCGTTTGAATGGTCCTTTTACTCTGACCATCGGTCTGTGGATGATAAGCAGTGCTCATATCCAATTTGGTTCCCAAAGCTTCCTGTAGAGATTGCCAAAACCTCGATGTAAATCGACTGTCTCGGTCTAAAATAATGGACACAGGAACACCATGTCTTGAAATGATTACCTTAAGGTATAAATGAGTAAGCTTCTCCATCGAATCAATTTCTTTAATCGGTAAGAAATGAGCTGATTTTGTGAGTCGATCAACAATAACCTAAATAGTATCATAACCACCCATAACTCTCGCTAAGTTTGTAATAAAATTCGTTGCAATACCTTCCTACTTCCACTTGGGAATTTCAGGTTGCAATAAAAGTCCGGATGGTTTCTGATGTTCAGCTTTAACTTTAGCATAGGTCAAACACTTAGCTACATAAGTAGCCACAACAACCTTCAAATTAGGCCACCAATATAACTCTTTGAGATCATGATACATCTTCCCCGAACCAGGATGAATAGAATATCTAGACTTATGAGCTTCATCTAAAATAAGTTATCTCAAGTCATCAAATTTCGAAACCCAAAGACGTCTCGCAAAATACCGAGTACCGTCTGTTCGTACCTCAAATTGTTTACTTAAGCCTTTGATCTTTTCATTTATGAAATTCTCCTCCTTCAAGGCTTCTTGTTGTGCCTCAAGAATTTGCCTTGCGAGGTTTGTTCGAATTGTCATATTCAAGGCTCGCAAAACCTATGAGGTTCAATTCTCTCTTTTTGACTTAAAGCATCAGCTACAACATTGGCTTTTATAGAATGATAAAGGAGTTCACAATCAAAATCGTTCAACAACTCAACCCATCTTCGTTGTCTCATGTTCAGTTGCTTTTGATCAAATATATGTTGAAGACTCTTATGATCGGTAAAAACAATACACTTCACCCCATAGGGATAGTGTCTCCACATCTTAAGTGCAAAAATAACAGCCCCCAATTCCAAATCATGAGTTGTGAAGTTTTGTTCGTGAATCTTCAATTGTCTAGACGCATAAGCAAACACCTTCGTACATTAAATTAACACATAACCGAGACATTACTTTGAAGCGTCACAATAAATCAGAAAATCATCATTCCCTTTGGGTAGTGAAAATATAGGTGCGGTAGTTAACTTTTTCTTCAACAATTGAAACGCAGTATCTTGCTCATCCTTCCAGTTGAACTTCTTCCCTTTATGCGTTAATGTAGTCATGGGTTTTGCTACTCTGGAAAAGTCTTGGAAAAACCTTCTATAATAACCAGCCATTCCTAAAAATTGACGTATGTGTGTTGGAGTTTTTGGGGTTTCCCAATTTTCAATAACTTAAATCTTTTCTGAATCAAACTGAATACCTTCTTTTCTTACTATATGACCGAGGAATTTCACCTCCATCAACCAAAATGCACATTTAGAAAACTTAGCGTGCAGTTCTTTCTTTCTCAACTAATCAAGCATTATTCTCAAATGTTCTTTGTGCTCTTGGTCACTTTTGGAATAGATAAGAATATCATCGATGAAAATGATAATAAACTTGTCCAGATAAAGACTAAACACACGGTTCATGAGGTTCATGAACACTGCAGGTGTGTTAGTCAATCCGAACGACATAACTAGAAATTCATAATGACCATATCAGGTTCAGAAAGCAGTTTTCGGAATATCAGTTTCTTTAACGCGCAATTGGTGATAACCAGAAAGGAGATCAATCTTCGAATAATCGGATGAACCTTAGAGCTGAGCGAACAGATCATCTATTCTTGGAAGAGGATAACGATTCTTGATGGTAAGCTTGTTCAACTCTCGGTAATCAATACACAATCTGAACGAACCATCCTTCTTTTTAACGAAAATAGCAGGAGTTCCCCCCTGAAGAGCTGGGACAAATAAAACCTTTCTCTAATAACTCTTAAACTTGACTTGTAAGTTCTTGGAGTTCGGATGGAGCAATTCTGTAGAGCGCACGGCTACAGGCGCAGCTCCAAGAGTAAGAT
The DNA here is from genome assembly GCF_046630445.1 of Rutidosis leptorrhynchoides. NCBI lineage: Eukaryota > Viridiplantae > Streptophyta > Magnoliopsida > Asterales > Asteraceae > Rutidosis > Rutidosis leptorrhynchoides. The sequence continues at coordinate 341,952,151 of NC_092333.1, forward strand.
TGATTTGAAACTCTACCGCTCGGTGTGGTGAAAGTCTGGGTAAATCCTGCGGAAATACTTCGTGGAGAATTTCTAACGACAACCACATCATCCAGTCGCCTTTCTTCTAAATCGAGTTTGCTCTAATGAGCAAGAATAGCATGACAGCCTTTTCTAAGGTACTTTTGAACTTTTAAACTAGATAAGATTCAACTACTTGTATTTCTTATCTTCGAAGATTATTAACGATTCTCCATCAACTTGAGGAATACGAATGGGTTACCAAGGCAAACGATCCCAGCTCTATTCTTCGATAGCCAATCCTGGCCAATCATGACAACAATGAAATGTCCCGTTCTTATTGATTAAAAACGTTCCATATTAATTGATTTCGTTGCGAGGTTTTGACCTCTATATGAGACGTTTTTCAAAGACTGCATTCATTTTTAAAACAAACCATAACCTTTATTTCATAAATAAAGGTTTAAAAAGCTTTACGTAGATTATCAAATAATGATAATCTAAAATATCCTGTTTACACACGACCATTACATAATGGTTTACAATACAAATATGTTACATCGAAATCAGTTTCTTGAATGCAGTTTTTACACAATATCATACAAACATGGACTCCAAATCTTGTCCTTATTTTAGTATGCAATAGCGGAAGCTCTTAGTATTCACCTGAGAATAAACATGCTTTAAACGTCAACAAAAATGTTGGTGAGTTATAGGTTTAACCTATATATATCAAATCATAATAATAGACCACAAGATTTCATATTTCAATACACATCCCATACATAGAGATAAAAATCATTCATATGGTGAACACCTGGTAACCGACATTAACAGGATGCATATATAAGAATATCCCCATCATTCCGGGACACCCTTCGGATATGATATAAATTTCGAAGTACTAAAGCATCCGGTACTTTGGATGGGGTTTGTTAGGCCCAATAGATCTATCTTTAGCATTCGCGTTAATTACGGTGTCTGTTCCCTAATTCTTAGATTACCAGACTTAATAAAAAGGGGCATATTCGATTTCGATAATTCAACCATAGAATGTAGTTTCACGTACTTGTGTCTATTTTGTAAATCATTTATAAAACCTGCATGTATTCTCATCCCAAAAATATTAGATTTTTAAAAGTGGGACTATAACTCACTTTCACAGATTTTTACTTCGTCGGGAAGTAAGACTTGGCCACTGGTTGATTCACGAACCTATAACAATATATACATATATATCAAAGTATGTTCAAAACATATTTACAACACTTTTAATATATTTTGATGTTTTAAGTTTATTAAGTCAGCTGTCCTCGTTAGTAACCTACAACTAGTTGTCCACGGTTAGATGTACAGAAATAAATCGATAAATATTATCTTGAATCAATCCATGACCCAGTGTATACGTATCTCAGTATTGATCACAACTCAAACTATATATATTTTGGAATCAACCTCAACCCTGTATAGCTAACTCCAACATTCACATATAGAGTGTCTATGGTTGTTCCGAAATATATATAGATGTGTCGACATGATAGGTCGAAACATTGTATACGTGTCTATGGTATCTCAAGATTACATAATATACAATACAAGTTGATTAAGTTATGGTTGGAATAGATTTGTTACCAATTTTCACGTAGCTAAAATGAGAAAAATTATCCAATCTTGTTTTACCCATAACTTCTTCATTTTAAATCCGTTTTGAGTGAATCAAATTGCTATGGTTTCATATTGAACTCTATTTTATGAATCTAAACAGAAAAAGTATAGGTTTATAGTCGTAAAAATAAGTTACAAGTCGTTTTTGTAAAGGTAGTCATTTCAGTCGAAAGAACGACGTATAGATGACCATTTTAGAAAACATACTTCCACTTTGAGTTTAACCATAATTTTTGGATATAGTTTCATGTTCATAATAAAAATCATTTTCTCAGAATAACAACTTTTAAATCAAAGTTTATCATAGTTTTTAATTAACTAACCCAAAACAGCCCGCGGTGTTACTACGACGGCGTAAATCCGGTTTTACGGTATTTTTCGTGTTTCCAGGTTTTAAATCATTAAGTTAGCATATCATATAGGTATAGAACATGTGTTTAGTTGATTTTAAAAGTCAAGTTAGAAGGATTAACTTTTGTTTGCGAACAAGTTTAGAATTAACTAAACTATGTTCTAGTGATTACAAGTTTAAACCTTCGAATAAGATAGCTTTATATGTATGAATCGAATGATGTTATGAACATCATTACTACCTTAAGTTCCTTGGATAAACCTACTGGAAAATAGAAAAATGGATCTAGCTTCAACGGATCCTTGGATGGCTCGAAGTTCTTGAAGCAGAATCATGACACGAAAACAAGTTCAAGTAAGATCATCACTTGAAATAAGATTGTTATAGTTATAGAAATTGAACCAAAGTTTGAATATGATTATTACCTTGTATTAGAATGATAACCTACTGTAAGAAACAAAGATTTCTTGAGATTGGATGATCACCTTACAAGATTGTAAGTGAGCTAGCAAACTTGAAAGTATTCTTGATTTTATGTAACTAGAACTTGGAGAATATATGAAGAACACTTAGAACTTGAAGATAGAACTTGAGAGAGATCAATTAGATGAAGAAAATTGAAGAATGAAAGTGTTTGTAGGTGTTTTTGGTCGTTGGTGTATGGATTAGATATAAAGGATATGTAATTTTGTTTTCATGTAAATAAGTCATGAATGATTACTCATATTTTTGTAATTTTATGAGATATTTCATGCTAGTTGCCAAATGATGGTTCCCACATGTGTTAGGTGACTCACATGGGCTGCTAAGAGCTGATCATTGGAGTGTATATACCAATAGTACATACATCTAAAAGCTGTGTATTGTACGAGTACGAATACGGGTGCATACGAGTAGAATTGTTGATGAAACTGAACGAGGATGTAATTGTAAGCATTTTTGTTAAGTAGAAGTATTTTGATAAGTGTCTTGAAGTCTTTCAAAAGTGTATGAATACATATTAAAACACTACATGTATATACATTTTAACTGAGTCGTTAAGTCATCGTTAGTCGTTACATGTAAATGTTGTTTTGAAACCTTTAGGTTAACGATCTTGTTGAATGTTGTTAACCCATTATTTATTATAACAAATGAGATCTTAAATTGTTATATTATCATGATATTATGATATATAATATATCTTAGTATGATATATATACAGTTAAATGTCGTTACAACGATAATCGTTACATATATGTCTCGTTTCGAAATCATTAAGTTAGTAGTCTTATTTTTACATATGTATTTCATTGTTAATACACTTAATAATATATTTACTTATCATTTAACATAATTAACCAAGTGTATCAATATCTTAATATGATTCATATGTACCTAGTAAGACGTTGTTATAACGATAATCGTTATATATATCGTTTTCGAGTTTCTTAAATTAATAGTCTCATTTTTATGTATATAACTCATTGTTAAAATACCTAATGAGATACATACTTATAATAAAATCATGTTAACTATATATATAACCATATATATGCCATCGTATAGTTTTTACAAGTTTTAACGTTCGTGAATCACCGGTCAACTTGGGTGGTCAATTGTCTATATGAAACATATTTCAATTAATCAAGTCTTAAAAATTTTGATTGCTTAACATGTTGGAAACATTTAATCATGTAAATATCAATCTCAATTAATATATATAAACATGGAAAAGTTTGGGTCACTACAGTACCTACCCGTTAAATAAATTTCGTCCCGAAATTTTAAGCTGTTGAAGGTGTTGACGAATCTTCTGGAAATAGATGCGGGTATTTCTTCTTCATCTGATATTCACGCTCCCAGGTGAACTCGGGTCCTCTACGAGCATTCCATCGAACCTTAACAATTGGTATCTTGTTTTGCTTAAGTCTTTTAACCTCACGATCCATTATTTCGACGGGTTCTTCGATGAATTGAAGTTTTTCGTTGATTTGGATTTCATCTAACGGAATAGTGAAATCTTCTTTAGCAAAACATTTCTTCAAATTCGAGACGTGGAAAGTGTTATGTACAGCCGCGAGTTGTTGAGGTAACTCAAGTCGGTAAGCTACTGGTCCGACACGATCAATAATCTTGAATGGTCCAATAAACCTTGGATTTAATTTCCCTCGTTTACCAAATCGAACAACGCCTTTCCAAGGTGCAACTTTAAGCATGACCATCTCTCCAATTTCAAATTCTATATCTTTTCTTTTAATGTCAGCGTAGCTCTTTTGTCGACTTTGGGCGGTTTTCAACCGTTGTTGAATTTGGATGATCTTCTCGGTAGTTTCTTGTATAATCTCCGGACCCGTAATATGTCTATCCCCCACTTCACTCCAACAAATCGGAGACCTGCACTTTCTACCATAAAGTGCTTCAAACGGCGCCATCTCAATGCTTGAATGGTAGCTGTTATTGTAGGAAAATTCTGCTAACGGTAGATGTCGATCCCAACTGTTTCTGAAATCAATAACACATGCTCGTAGCATGTCTTCAAGCGTTTGTATCGTCCTTTCGCTCTGCCCATCAGTTTGTGGATGATAGGCAGTACTCATGTCTAGACGAATTCCTAATGCTTGCTGTAATGTCTGCCAGAATCTTGAAATAAATCTGCCATCCCTATCAGAGATAATAGAGATTGGTATTCCATGTCTGGAGACGACTTCCTTCAAATACAGTCGTGCTAACTTCTCCATCTTGTCATCTTCTCTTATTGGCAGGAAGTGTGCTGATTTGGTGAGACGATCAACTATTACCCAAATAGTATCAAAACCACTTGCAGTCCTTGGCAATTTAGTGATGAAATCCATGGTAATGTTTTCCCATTTCCATTCCGGGATTTCGGGTTGTTGAAGTAGACCTGATGGTTTCTGATGCTCAGCTTTGACCTTAGAACACGTCAAACATTCTCCTACGTATTTAGCAACATCGGCTTTCATACCCAGCCACCAAAAATGTTTCTTGAGATCCTTGTACATCTTCCCCGTTCCAGGATGTATTGAGTATCTGGTTTTATGAGCTTCTCTAAGTACCATTTCTCTCATATCTCCAAATTTTGGTACCCAAATCCTTTCAGCCCTATACCGGGTTCCGTCTTCCTAAATATTAAGATGCTTCTCCGATCCTTTGGGTATTTCATCCTTTAAATTTCCCTCTTTTAAAACTCCTTGTTGCGCCTCCTTTATTTGAGTAGTAAGGTTATTATGAATCATTATATTCATAGATTTTACTCGAATGGGATCTCTGTCCTTCCTGCTCAAGGCATCGGCTACCACATTTGCCTTCCCCGGGTGGTAACGAATCTCAAAGTCGTAATCATTCAATAATTCAATCCACCTACGCTGCCTCATATTCAGTTGTTTCTGATTAAATATGTGTTGAAGACTTTTGTGGTCGGTATATATAATACTTTTGACCCCATATAAGTAGTGCCTCCAAGTCTTTAATGCAAAAACAACCGCGCCAAATTCCAAATCATGCGTCGTATAATTTTGTTCGTAAATCTTCAATTGTCTAGACGCATAAGCAATCACCTTCGTTCGTTGCATTAATACACAACCGAGACCTTGCTTTGATGCGTCACAATAAATCACAAAATCATCATTCCCTTCAGGCAATGACAATATAGGTGCCGTAGTTAGCTTTTTCTTCAATAACTGAAACGCTTTCTCTTGTTCATCATTCCATTCAAATTTCTTCCCTTTATGCGTTAATGCAGTCAAGGGTTTTGCTATTCTGGAAAAGTCTCGGATGAACCTTCTGTAGTAACCAGCTAGTCCTAAAAACTGGCGTATGTGTTTCGGAGTTTTCGGGGTTTCCCACTTTTCAACAGTTTCTATCTTTGCCGGATCCACCTTAATACCTTCTTTGTTCACTATGTGACCGAGGAATTGAACTTCTTCCAACCAAAATGCACACTTTGAAAACTTAGCGTACAATTCTTCCTTCCTCAATACTTCTAACACCTTTCTCAAATGTTCACCGTGTTCTTGGTCATTCTTTGAGTAAATAAGTATGTCATCAATGAAAACAATGACAAACTTGTCAAGGTATGGTCCACACACTCGGTTCATAAGGTCCATGAACACAGCTGGTGCATTAGTTAAACCAAACGGCATGACCATAAACTCGTAATGACCGTAACGTGTTCTGAAAGCAGTCTTTGGAATATCATCTTCTTTCACCCGCATTTGATGATACCCGGAACGTAAGTCAATCTTTGAATAAACAGACGAGCCTTGTAGTTGATCAAATAAGTCGTCGATTCTCGGTAGTGGGTAGCGGTTCTTGATGGTAAGTTTGTTCAACTCTCGGTAGTCGATACACAACCTGAATGTACCATCTTTCTTCTTGACAAACAAAACAGGAGCTCCCCACGGTGATGTGCTTGGTCGAATGAAACCACGCTCTAAAAGTTCTTGTAATTGGCTTTGCAGTTCTTTCATCTCGCTGGGTGCGAGTCTGTAAGGAGCACGAGCTATTGGTGCAGCTCCTGGTACAAGATCTATTTGAAATTCAACGGATCGATGTGGGGGTAATCCCGGTAATTCTTTCGGAAATACATCGGGAAATTCTTTTGCAATGGGAACATCATTGATGCTCTTTTCTTCAGTTTGTACTTTCTCGACGTGTGCTAGAACAGCATAGCAACCTTTTCTTATTAGTTTTTGTGCCTTCAAATTACTAATAAGATGTAGCTTCGTGTTGCCCTTTTCTCCGTACACCATTAAGGGTTTTCCTTTTTCTCGTATAATGCGAATTGCATTTTTGTAACAAACGATCTCTGCTTTCACTTCTTTCAACCAGTCCATACCGATTATCACATCAAAACTCCCTAACTCTACTGGTATCAAATCAATCTTAAATGTTTCGCTAACCAGTTTAATTTCTCGATTTCGACATATATTATCTGCTGAAATTAATTTACCATTTGCTAATTCGAGTAAAAATTTACTATCCAAAGGCGTCAATGGACAACTTAATTTAGCACAAAAATCTCTACTCATATAGCTTCTATCCGCACCCGAATCAAATAAAACGTAAGCAGATTTATTGTCAATAAGAAATGTACCCGTAACAAGCTTCGAGTCTTCCTGTGCCTCTGCCGCATTAATATTGAAAACTCTTCCGCGGCCTTGTCCATTCGTGTTCTCCTGGTTCGGGCAATTTCTAATAATGTGGCCCGGTTTTCCACATTTATAACAAACTACATTGGCATAACTTGCTCCGACACTACTTGCTCCGCCATTACTCGTTCCGACACCATTTGTTCCTTTCGTTCTATTAACCCCTGGTCCGTAGACCTCACACTTCGCCGCGCTATGACCATTTCTTTTACACTTGTTGCAAAATTTGGTGCAGAACCCCGAGTGATACTTTTCACACCTTTGGCATAGCTGCTTCTGATTGTTGTTGTTGTTGCGGTTATTATTGTTGTTGGGATGATTGTTGTAGTTGCAGTTGTTGTTGTTGTTGTTGTTGGGCCGTTTGTTGTAATTGCGATTGATGTTGCGATTGTTGGGATAATTGTTGCGATTATTGTTGTAATTGCTGTTGTTGTTGTATTGGTGATTCTTATCACCGTTTTCCTCCCACTTTCTTTTGACTTGCTTCACATTGGCCTCTTCAGCAGTCTGTTCTTTAATTCTTTCTTCAATCTGGTTCACTAGTTTGTGAGCCATTCTACATGCCTGTTGTATGGAGGCGGGCTCGTGTGAACTTATATCTTCTTAGATTCTTTCCGGTAATCCTTTCACAAACGCATCGATCTTCTCTTCCTCATCTTCGAATGCTCCCGGACACAATAGGCACAATTCTGTGAATCGTCTTTCGTACGTGGTAATATCAAATCCTTGGGTTCGTAACCCTCTAAGTTCTGTCTTGAGCTTATTGACCTCGGTTCTGGGACGGTACTTCTCGTTCATCAAGTGCTTGAATGCTGACCACGGTAGTGCGTACGCATCGTCTTGTCCCACTTGCTCTAGATAGGTATTCCACCATGTTAACGCAGAACCTGTGAAGGTATGCGTAGCGTACTTCACTTTGTCCTCTTTAGTACACTTACTTATGGCAAACACCGATTCGACCTTCTCGGTCCACCGTTTCAATCCGATCGGTCCTTCGGTTCCATCAAATTCCAAAGGTTTGCAGGCAGTGAATTCTTTGTAGGTGCATCCTACACGATTTCCTGTACTGCTAGATCCAAGGTTATTGTTGGTATGTAGCGCAGCCTGTACTGCGGCTATGTTTGAAGCTAGAAAAGTACGGAATTCCTCTTCATTCATATTCACGGTGTGTCGAGTAGTCGGTGCCATTTCCTTCAAAATAGTCAAATGGAACAAGTTAATCATACAGAATATTAAGAGTAGTTAATAGTATTTCGTAGCATAATATGAACTCATTTATAAAAGCTTTTTCTTCATATTAGCGTTTTATAAGTTTAAATTCGGGTAGTACCTACCCGCTAAGTTCATACTTAGTAGCTAATATACAATTCAACTACTACAATTCTATATGAAAAACTGATTATAATAATATTTCGCGTTCAAACTTTTACACAATATTTTACAAACTTACAATACCGCTTATTTTACATATAGCATGAAATATAGCACACAATAAATTTGATACAAGATGGTTGTGAAGATAATTCTAGCTAGTACACAAGTCGTTCAGCAAAGGCAATAAAGACACGTAATTCATACGTCCAGAAACAAGTCATGCATTCTGGTTTTACTAGGATTACTTCCCATCCTTGGTCTTGTGGAACATAACCGTTATGGCCATTGATAAGACAGCGTGTTGTAACGTCGTCAAAGGGACGAGGGTTACGTAATGTCCAACAGTCCCGTAACAATCTAAAAACCTCATTTCTTACCCCAATTACCGACTCCGTCACTTGTGGGAACGTTTTGTTTAATAGTTGTAGCCCGATGTTCTTGTTCTCACTTTGGTGAGAAGTGAACATTACTAATCCGTAAGCATAACATGCTTCTTTATGTTGCATGTTAGCCGCTTTTTCTAAATCACGAAGTCCAATATTCAGATATATTGAGTCAAAATAATTTCTTAACCCATTGCGTAAAATAGCATTTGGGTTTCCCGCAATATATGCGTCAAAGTAAACACATCGTAACTTATGGATTTCCCAATGTGATATCCCCCATCTTTCGAACGAAAGCCTTTTATAAACCAAGGCATTCTTGGAACGTTCTTCGAATGTCTTACAAACTGATCTCGCCTTAAATAGTTGTGCCGAAGAATTCTGACCGACTCTAGACAAGATTTCATCAATCATGTCTCCGGATAGGTCTCTTAAAATATTGGGTTGTCTATCCATTTTGTGTTTTTATACTGTAAAATAGACAAGAGTTAGATTCATAAAAAAAAAAATACTTATTAATACAAGCAATTTTTTACATATATCATAAAGCATAAGCACACTATATTACATATATTACACCACACGAATACAACTATCTTATTCCGACTCGCTTGTTTCTTCTTCTTCGGTTTTGGTTCGTTTTGCCAAGTTTCTAGGGATATATGATGTTCCCCTAATACGAGCCGTCGTTTTCCACATTGGTTTAGAAAAACCTGGTGGTTTAGAGGTTCCCGGGTCATTGTTACAACTTAAGGACTTCGGGGGTTGACGATACATATAAAGTTCATCGGGGTTGGAATTAGATTTCTCTATTTTTATGCCCTTTCCCTTATTATTTTCTTTTGCCTTTTTAAATTCAGTTGGGGTAATTTCTATAACATCATCGGAATTCTCGTCGGAATCCGATTCATCGGAGAATTGGTAATCCTCCCAATATTTTGCTTCCTTGGCGGAAACACCGTTGACCATAATTAACCTTGGTCGGTTGGTTGAGGATTTTCTTTTACTTAACCGTTTTATTATTTCCCCCACCGGTTCTATTTCTTCATCCGGTTCCGATTCTTCTTCCGGTTCCGATTCTTCTTCCGGTTCCGATTCTTCTTCCGGTTCCTCTTCGGGAACTTGTGAATCAGTCCACGAATCATTCCAATTTACATTTGACCCTTCATTATTATTAGGTGAGTCAATGGGACTTGTTCTAGAGGTAGACATCTATCACATAATATCAAACGCGTTAAGAGATTAATATATCACATAATATTCACATGTTAAAAATATATAGTTTCCAACAAAATTTGTTAAGCAATCATTTTTCAAGTAAACACGGTCGAAGTCCAGACTCACTAATGCATCCTAACAAACTCGATAAGACACACTAATGCAAAATTCTGGTTCTCTAAGACCAATGCTCGGATACCAACTGAAATGTCCCGTTCTTATTGATTAAAAACGTTCCATATTAATTGATTTCGTTGCGAGGTTTTGACCTCTATATGAGACATTTTTCAAAGACTGCATTCATTTTTAAAACAAACCATAACCTTTATTTCATAAATAAAGGTTTAAAAAGCTTTACGTAGATTATCAAATAATGATAATCTAAAATATCCTGTTTACACACGACCATTACATAATGGTTTACAATACAAATATGTTACATCGAAATCAGTTTCTTGAATGCAGTTTTTACACAATATCATACAAACATGGACTCCAAATCTTGTCCTTATTTTAGTATGCAACAGCGGAAGCTCTTAGTATTCACCTGAGAATAAACATGCTTTAAACGTCAACAAAAATGTTGGTGAGTTATAGGTTTAACCTATATATATCAAATCATAATAATAGACCACAAGATTTCATATTTCAATACACATCCCATACATAGAGATAAAAATCATTCATATGGTGAACACCTGGTAACCGACATTAACAGGATGCATATATAAGAATATCCCCATCATTCCGGGACACCCTTCGGATATGATATAAATTTCGAAGTACTAAAGCATCCGGTACTTTGGATGGGGTTTGTTAGGCCCAATAGATCTATCTTTAGGATTCGCGTCAATTAGGGTGTCTGTTCCCTAATTCTTAGATTACCAGACTTAATAAAAAGGGGCATATTCGATTTCGATAATTCAACCATAGAATGTAGTTTCACGTACTTGTGTCTATTTTGTAAATCATTTATAAAACCTGCATGTATTCTCATCCCAAAAATATTAGATTTTTAAAAGTGGGACTATAACTCACTTTCACAGATTTTTACTTCGTCGGGAAGTAAGACTTGGCCACTAGTTGATTCACGAACCTATAACAATATATACATATATATCAAAGTATGTTCAAAACATATTTACAACACTTTTAATATATTTTGATGTTTTAAGTTTATTAAATCAGCTGTCCTCGTTAGTAACCTACAACTAGTTGTCCACGGTTAGATGTACAGAAATAAATCGATAAATATTATCTTGAATCAATCCACGACCCAGTGTATACGTATCTCAGTATTGATCACAACTCAAACTATATATATTTTGGAATTAACCTCAACCCTGTATAGCTAACTCCAACATTCACATATAGAGTGTTTATGGTTGTTCTGAAATATATATAGATGTGTCGACATGATAGGTCGAAACATTGTATACGTGTCTATGGTATCTCAAGATTACATAATATACAATACAAGTTGATTAAGTTATGGTTGGAATAGATTTGTTACCAATTTTCACGTAGCTAAAATGAGAAAAATTATCCAATCTTGTTTTACCCATAACTTCTTCATTTTAAATCCGTTTTGAGTGAATCAAATTGCTATGGTTTCATATTGAACTCTATTTTATGAATCTAAACAGAAAAAGTATAGGTTTATAGTCGGAAAAATAAGTTACAAGTCGTTTTTGTAAAGGTAGTCATTACAGTCGAAAGAACGACGTCTAGATGACCATTTTAGAAAACATACTTCCACTTTGAGTTTAACCATAATTTTTCGATATAGTTTCATGTTCATAATAAAAATAATTTTCTCAGAATAACAACTTTTAAATCAAAGTTTATCATAGTTTTTAATTAACTAACCCAAAACAGCCCACGGTGTTACTACGACGGCGTAAATCCGGTTTTACTATGTTTTTCGTGTTTCCAGGTTTTAAATCATTAAGTTAGCATATCATATAGATATAGAACATATGTTTAGTTGATTTTAAAAGTCAAGTTAGAAGGATTAACTTTTGTTTGCGAACAAGTTTAGAATTAACTAAACTATGTTCTAGTGATTACAAGTTTAAACCTTCGAATAAGATAGCTTTATATGTATGAATCGAATGATGTTATGAACATCATTACTACCTTAAGTTCCTTGGATAAACCTACTGGAAAAGAGAAAAATGGATCTAGCTTCAACGGATCCTTGGATGGCTCGAAGTTCTTGAAGCAGAATCATGACACGAAAACAAGTTCAAGTAAGATCATCACTTGAAATAAGATTGTTATAGTTATAGAAATTGAACTAAAGTTTGAATATGATTATTACCTTGTATTAGAATGATAACCTACTGTAAGAAACAAAGATTTCTTGAGGTTGGATGATCACCTTACAAGATTGGAAGTGAGCTAGCAAACTTGAAAGTATTCTTGATTTTATGTAACTAGAACTTGTAGAATATATGAAGAACACTTAGAACTTGAAGATAGAACTTGAGAGAGATCAATTAGATGAAGAAAATTGAAGAATGAAAGTGTTTGTAGGTGTTTTTGGTCGTTGGTGTATGGATTAGATATAAAGGATATGTAATTTTGTTTTCATGTAAATAAGTCATGAATGATTACTCATATTTTTGTAATTTTATGAGATATTTCATGCTAGTTGCCAAATAATGGTTCCCACATGTGTTAGGTGACTCACATGGGCTGCTAAGAGCTGATCATTGGAGTGTATATTCCAATAGTACATACATCTAAAAGCTGTGTATTGTACGAGTACGAATACGGGTGCATACGAGTAGAATTGTTGATGAAACTGAACGAGGATGTAATTGTAAGCATTTTTGTTAAGTAGAAGTATTTTAATAAGTGTCTTGAAGTCTTTCAAAAGTGTATGAATACATATTAAAACACTACATGTATATACATTTTAACTGAGTCGTTAAGTCATCGTTAGTCGTTACATGTAAATGTTGTTTTGAAACCTTTAGGTTAACGATCTTGTTGAATGTTGTTAACCCATTATTTATTATAACAAATGAGATGTTAAATTGTTATATTATCATGATATTATGATATATAATATATCTTAGTATGATATATATACAGTTAAATGTCGTTACAACGATAATCGTTACATATATGTCTCGTTTCGTAATCATTAAGTTAGTAGTCTTATTTTTACATATGTATTTCATTGTTAATACACTTAATAATATATTTACTTATCATTTAACATAATTAACCAAGTGTATCAATATCTTAATATGATTCATATGTACCTAGTAAGACATTGTTATAACGATAATCGTTATATATATCGTTTTCGAGTTTCTTAAATTAATAGTCTCATTTTTATGTATATAACTCATTGTTAAAATACCTAATGAGATACATACTTATAATAAAATCATGTTAACTATATATATAACCATATATATGTCATCGTATAGTTTTTACAAGTTTTAACGTTCGTGAATCACCGGTCAACTTGGGTGGTCAATTGTCTATATGAAACATATTTCAATTAATCAAGTCTTAACAAGTTTGATTGCTTAACATGTTGGAAACATTTAATCATGTAAATATCAATCTCAATTAATATATATAAACATGAAAAAGTTCGGGTCACTACAAACAAATCTTCTTAGCTTTATTGGTATGAGTTCATCTTCAAATGACGTACCCGTTAAATTTAAAGCACGACATCAAATTATTCATCTACCTTAGTCAGTTTACCATTACTTAGTTCTATAGAATATTTAACGTCCATGGCTATTGGTGGATCATAAGTCACAACACCAAATTCCTTGGATATACGACTTGTACCGCACTAGTGTTAAACAACTTCAAAATCATAAAATCTTGAGAAGGAATGCACTATCATCGAAATCAGGATCCATGTGAGCCTCTCTAGCTGAGATAAATATTGTCCTATCACGAGCAAGTCCAGTGTTTATTCTATTTAAGCACTTGTTCCTTAAGTGCCTAGGGCATTCGTATCTATAACAAATTTCCAATGTTAACGAATCTTCAATAAAAGTCCTTCTTCTATAGTCCTTGGCTACGTTGTCATTCTTTCTCAAATCTCTGGCAGGCCATCATTCAAATACACAAGTAGTGCTTACTAGAATTTTCTTTAATTCACTTCCTATTCCTCGTGAAACAATATTGAAACTTCTATATGATTTACCGTAATATAATCCCATTGGCCAGGCGTCATTATATTACACTAATTCATACTTGCATTTCAATATCACCCCATAAGGTCAAGATACGTGATCAGCTTCGATTTTCTACACAATTTTCTCTAAAACGATTTCTTAAACATTGTGCTAAGGATAGAATGAAGAGAAAAAAAATGTCAAGAGAAATGAAAATGAATAATGATGGCATAAAAATGTCTTTGAAATATCGAGAAAAGTTAAAAGTCAAGAATGATGTTTTCCAGTTCGCAAACCAAAGCACAAAGGCACGTAATTTAACAATAATGTTATTTACATAAATATAATAACTGACGTTGGAATGCCGAGCATTTTAGAAGTCATGAATGACATCTTGTGTAATATATCACAGACGTTTTATACATAACCGTAATAGATGACATAGGAATGTCGAGAATTTCAGAATTCATGATTGTCATCCCTCGGTTTCACTAACCGAGGTGGTTTTATAAAAATATACTCGCATGAGTCAGAGAATAAGTTTAATCGAAATGGGAGTTCCTCTCAGAGTCAGAACATAAGAGAGATGTATGTATATGATACCGATATTTGTACTTATATGATACAAATAATCAAATATAATATAATATGCCAAGCCAAAACCAAAATCAGGATTAAAATGATGATGATAGATAAACAGATGATATAAATAGAAATAAACCATCCACAACTGAAATATAAATAAGTCTTAAAAAAATCCCCGGTAAAACGTCGTACATCCCATAAGAATATGAAATAAGGAAATAAGTCCATGAAATAAACAAATCATCATCCATCACATCCCCTCACTTCTTCCTCGAACGAGTACCGGGAGAGGGACCATCACTCCTTTTAGCCTAGCCGCCTCGAGGCTTGATATATGTAACAACTCGGATTTTTTCGTAAATATATATATGAGATTAATATTTACATAAATAAATTTTTCTAACATGTTAAACAATCAAACTTGTTAAGACTTGAATATTTGAAACAGGTTTTATATAAACGTTTGACCACCCAGTTCGTCTGACGATTCACGAATGTCATAACTTGTAAAGATGATATAATGGTATATATATATATATATATATATATATATATATATATATAACTTGTCAAAATGGTAATTAAGTATCTCATTAAGTATATTAACAATGAATTATATACATAAAATGAGACTACTAACTTAAGGGTTTCGAAACGATATATATATGTAACGTTTAACGACGTAATAACTCCTAAATTAAAATGAATACATATGTATCGTATTATGATGTATTAGTATACTTTTGAAAGACTTAAATACATATTTCAAAATACGTATATTCAACAAATATAGCTATACTCGTATTCGCATTCGATTTTCTCAAGAATTCTACTCGTATTCATACGGTATTTTTACCCGTATAATACACAGCTTCTATGCGTATTTACTATTGATAAATACCATAGAACTCGATTAGATATGAGCACTGCTTATAATCCATAGACAAATGGTCAAAGTGAAAGAACAATACAAACATTAGAAGACATGTTACGGGCATGCATGATTGACTTTGGAATTGGTTGGGATCGACACTTACCATTGGCAGAGTTCTCATACAACAACAGCTATCATATGAGCATCAACATGGCACCATTTGAAGCACTTTATGGTAGAAAGTGTAGATCTATTATTTGTTGGAGCGAAGTTGGAGATAGACAGCTTACTGGACCAGAGATTATTCACGAAACCACCGAAAAGATTATCCAAATACATCAGCGATTGAAAACGGCCAGGAGTCGCTAAAAGAGTTATGCTGATGTAAGAAGAAAAGATCTAGAATTTCAAGAAGGCGACAAAGTGATGTTCAAGGTATCACCTTGGATAGGCGTCGTACGATTCGGGAAACGAGGAAACCTAAGCCCTAGGTACGTAGGACCCTTTGAAATCACCAAAAGAATTGGAAAAGTTGCTTATCGATTAAAGCTGCCGCAAGAACTTAGTGGTGTTCATGACACATTTCACGTGTCAAATTTGAAGAAATGTTTAGCTGAAGAGGATGTCGTAATTCCTCTTGATGAAATATGGATCAATGATAAACTCCATTTCATAGAAGAACCTGTTGAAATCATGGACCGTAAGGTCAAATGATTAAAACATAACAACATACCGATTGTACGTGTTCGTTGGAATGCTAGACGTGGGCCTGAGTTCATTGGGAGAGTGAAGATAAGATGAAGTAGAAATCACCGCACTTATTTCCAGATGATGCGTCAATACCTACAACTGCTTAAAATTTCGGGACAAAATTTATTTAACGGGTAGGTATTGTAACGACCCGGATTTTTCCGTAAATATATATATATGAGATTAATATTTACAAAAATTAATTTTTCCAACAGGTTAAGAAATCAAACTTGTTAAGACTTGAATATTTGAAACGGCTTTTATATAAAGGTTTGACCACCCTGTTCGTCCGACGATTCACGAACGTCATAACTTATAAAGATGATATAATGGTGTATATAAATAAATAAATAAATATATATATATATATATATATATATATATATATATATATATATATATATATATATATAACTTGTTAAAATGGTAACTAAGTATCTCATTAAGTATATTAACAATGAATTATATACATAAAATGAGACTACTAACTTAAGGGGTTCGAAACGATATATATATATATATATATATATATATATATATATATATATATATATATATATATATATATATATATATATATATATATATATATATATATATATATATATATATATGTAACTTTTAACGACGTAATAACTCCTAAATTAAAATGAATACATATGTATCGTATTATGATGTGTTAGTATACTTTTGAAAGACTTAAATACATATTTCAAAATACGTATATTCAACAAAGATAGCTATACTCGTATTCGCATTCGATTTTCTCAAGAATTCTACTCGTATTCATACGGTATTTTTACCCGTATAATACACAGCTTCTATGCGTATTTACTATTGATAAATACCATAGAATTCGATTAGATATGAGCACTGCTTATAATCCACAGACAAATGGTCAAAGTGAAAGAACAATACAAACATTAGAAGACATGTTACGGGCACGCGTGATTGACTTTAGAATCGGTTGGGATCGACACTTACCATTGGCAGAGTTCTCATACAACAACAGCTATCATACGAGCATCAACATGGAACCATTTGAACCACTTTATGGTAGAAAGCGTAGATCTATTATTTGTTAAAGTGAAATTGGAGATAGACAGCTTACTGGACCGGAGATTATTCACGAAACCACCGAAAAGATTATCCAAATACATCAGCGATTGAAAACGGCCAGGAGTCGCTAAAAGAGTTATGCTGACGTAAGAAGAAAAGATCTAGAATTTCAAGAAGGCGACAAAGTGATGTTCAAGGTATCACCTTGGATAGGCGTCGTACGATTCGGGAAACGAGGAAAGCTAAGCCCTAGGTACGTAGGACCCTTTGAAATCACCAAAAGAATTGGAAAAGTTGTTTATCGATTAAAGATGCCGCAAGAACTTAGTGGTGTTCAAGACACATTTCACATGTCAAATTTTAAGAAATGTTTAGCTGAAGAGGATGACGTAATTCCTCTTGACGAAATATGGATCAATGATAAACTCCATTTCATAGAAGACTTGTTGAAATCATGGACCGTAAGGTCAAACGATTAAAACATAACAACATACCGATTGTACGTGTTTGTTGGAATGCTAGACGTGGGCCCGAGTTCACCTGGGAGCGTGAAGATCAGATAAAGCAGAAATACCCGCACTTATTTCCAGATGATGCGTCAACACCTACAACTGCTTAAAATTTCGGGACGAAACTTATTTAACGGGTAGGTACTGTAACGACCCGGATTTTTTCGTAAATATATATATGAGATTAATATTTACATAAATTAATGTTTCCAACATGTTAAGAAATCAAATTTGTTAAGACTTGAATATTTGAAACCGGTTTTATATAAAGGTTTGACCACCCAGTTCGTCCGACGATTCACGAACGTCATAACTTATAAAGATGATATAATGATATATATATATATATATATATATATATATATATATATATATATATATATATATATATATATATATATATATATATATATATATATATATATATATATAACTTGTTAAAATGGTAATTAAGTATCTCATTAAGTATATTAACAATGAATTATAAACATAAAATGAGACTACTAACTTAAGGGTTTTGAAACGATATATATATGTAACGTTTAACGACGTAATAACTCGTAAATTAAAATGAGTACATATGTATCGTATTATGATGTATTAGTACACTTTTGAAAGACTTAAATACATATATCAAAATACGTATATTCAACAAAGATAGCTATACTCGTATTCGCATTCGATTTTCTCTAGAATTCTACTCGTATTCATACAGTATTTTTACCTGTATAATACACAGCTTCTATACGTATCTACTATTGATATATACCATAGAAATCTGCACTTATTTGTGTAATATGTCATCCATGACATAATCAAATCAATATGTCATCCATGACATAATTAATTTAACTTATCTTAGATATTTTCACTAAAAACCAAATTTTAAAACCTATAAATAAGCACCATTTTAACTCATTTTTACACATATCATTTTCAATTTTCTTTCAAGTTTATTCACTCTCTAAACTCTCTCTAATTACCTACTCAAGAAATCAGCAAACAATCATCATCTTCATTAAAAACTACTTCAAGAATCAAGCTTTAATCATCATAAAAACAATCATTCAAGAACACTTCAAGAATCCTTCCAAGTTTGTAAGATTTCTTCCAAGCTTTCAAGAACATCATCAAGCTCAAGATCAAATATTTATTTTTTCCAGCAACCTTTTTTATTTGATTTGAGGTAGTAACCTTGTTCATAATATTGTTCGATTCATATTTATATAGCTATCTTATTCGGAGTGTATAACTTGTAATCACTAAAACATAGTTTAGTTAATTCTAAACTTGTTTACAAACAAAGTTAATCCTTCTAACTTGACTCTTAAAACACTTGAACAACATTTAATATATCTATATGATATGCTAACATAAGGATATATAACCTGTAAATACGAAGAACACCTTAAAATTGAACATACGCCGTCGTAGAGAAATCGGGGACTGTTTTGGGTTGAATATTTAAAACCTATCTTGAACATTGAATTAAAAGTTTGTTTTCTAGGAAAATGTTATTTCATATGAACATGATAATATATCCAAAAATTATGGTTAAACTCAAAGTAGAAGAATTTTTTTCAAAATGGTCATCAAGATGTCGTTTTTACGACGGATATGACTACCTTCTTCTAATTGGACATGTAACCTGTAACTCTGACTATAAACCAACACTTTTACAGTTTAGTTTTGGAAAATTATGTTCATTACAAAACCATAAAAATTTTATTCACTCAAAACTGATTTTTGTAATGAAGAAATTATGGGCAAAACAATATTGGTTAGGAAAAGTAGTTTTAGCTACGTGATTAATTCAACAAAATCTATACTAACCATATCCTAGCTAACTTTTCCTATATCCTACATATATTTAAACATGTCATGACTATTTCCTTGTAATATACGAGTCTTAGTTAATTCTGAGACAATATAATATAATCTTGATTAGTTAAGACAACAGTTATACAATACGTCAGATAAATCGTAAGACACATGTACACAATACGTCTGGGTTAATTCTAAGACAATACATGTTCAATGGGTTGTGATTGAGCCTTAAACAATACGTATACAATACGTCTTTATTAAATTCTAAGATTATATATTGGACTATTGGACATTTCAGACTATTTTGGACTACTAACAAAGGACTACTAACATAAACATGATACAAATTATTATAAAAGTATTCTATGAACTTAAATTTTTATTTTGATCATATGTGGTATTATTTTCTGAAACATTATTATTGTTATAGGTTGGTGAATTCAAGGACGTCGGCCATATAAGTTGAAAACTTATTATTTCTCAAATTTACTACCGTGAGTTATAATCCCAATTTTACTACTAAATTATTTTTGAGATGTGAATACATGTAGTTTTTATAAATATTTTACACAATAGACACAAGTACTTGAAAACCACATTCTACGATTGAATTGTTATACCGAATATCCCTATTTTTCTTTTGCTTGGCAACTTAATAATTAGTGTATGCATTAATTTGCGCGAATCCTAAGGATAGATCTATGGGCACTAACAACCCTCATTCTGGAAAATGGATTGCTTTAGTACTTCAAGTTTTTAGTATACAGAGTGCGGTCTGTATGCTGGGGGATATTACTTGCGTCTTGTTAATGTTGGTTACCAGGCACTCAACGTATGAATGATTTTTATGCACGAAAGTTGTGTATGTTATTAATAAATGAAATATTGTGGTCTATTAATGGTTTATTATATAGGTTAAACCTATAACTCACCAACAATTTTTGTTGACATTTTAGCATGTTTTATTCTCAGGAGAATATTAAAAGTTTCCGCTGTTTGCAACATGTTTAAAGACAAGATTTGGAGTCAGCATGTTTGTACCATATAAATAAATTTGCATTCTGAGAAATTATGTCTTTTGTAATATATTGTTTATATTGTGTAAAACTTTGTATTTTGAGATTGTTGATGATCGACAATCTATGTTATGTCATTTGAACCTTTATTGGTATAATAATAGTTATGGTTTGTTTTAAAAATGAATGCAAGATTTGAAGAACGTATCATATAGAGGTCAAAACCTCGCAATGAAACCAATTAATATGAAACATTTATAATCGATATAAACGGGACATTTTAATATCCTTTCCTCGTACTGTGCAAAATGCTCAGCACACCGCTCAACTAGTGCTTCAAGCTTTCCTTCTAGCCTACACGTGTACTCACTCCATGCCGCCACCCGCTCTTGTAACTGTTCGGTCGCTTTCGGATGTCGTGTAGCCCTCAGGATCTCGCTAATAGCATCAACACGATCACGTATAAATCGGTTCCTGTTGGTGTGAATCCTCTCCTAGGTGGTGATGTAGTCAGGACCGTCAGGTGCCGGAACAGGCTCAGGTTCCATTCTTGAGTTAGCTGATTCCTCTGAGCTTGACATCTAACATGACAGCACAAGCAAGAGAATAGAGAAAGATAAGATAAGAAGAAATCACGGTTAGTCACGTAAATCTTATATATATATATATATATATATATATATATATATATATATATATATATATATATATATATATATATATATATATATATATATATATATATATATAGCAGAGATAATGTTAAGATCTAACTTATAATAAATCAGATAATGTTCGTTTAATGCATAATAATGCTATAATGATAAAAAGGTCAGGC
The DNA here is from genome assembly GCF_046630445.1 of Rutidosis leptorrhynchoides. NCBI lineage: Eukaryota > Viridiplantae > Streptophyta > Magnoliopsida > Asterales > Asteraceae > Rutidosis > Rutidosis leptorrhynchoides. The sequence goes on from NC_092333.1 coordinate 341,973,908, forward strand.
TGTAGACTAGACTTGAATGCACCCTGTTGACCCAGGGTTGACCACATTATCTCCGCCTAGTTCCCTACAACCAACGCTCTGATACTAACTGTGACGACCCGCCAAGTACACTTAACAGCTTCGTCACTTGGTCCCACAGCTTGATCATAACTCTAAATGAATTTAATAAATAACATTGCATTATTTATTCAAAAATGATTTCCTATAAAAGAAACATGTCATAAATGTAAGTTTAGAAAAACCAACATAAGTAATTAACCAAAAGTTGACCAAAACCAAGTCAACAAACACCCACAATTTAATGTAACAAAATAGAATGCAAGGTTAATGTTTAACAAAAGCTGCCAATATATATGCAGACTCTCTAAGCACATCTCAACAAAAATATTGAGTGAATTATTTAAATAACGTATAAGCTTTAGACCCATGAGCCACCTAGTAACCAACCATTTCTTACCCTTAACATACAACAATATACACTGAGCAGATGTATCTTCAAAAATTACGAAGTACTGATACATTATGATTAAAATTGCTAGCGCGACTAGCACGAAATGGGGCTGTCAAACCCGATAGATCGATCCATAGGATTCGCATTCACCAGTAGAAACCAGTGACTACAATTACCAGATTATGAAGTATTTTCGTTCAACTCACAATCAATAATTTAAATTAATTTCCACTTGTGTCTAAAATGTAAAACAAAAGTTACATGTAATCTCGTCTCAAAAATATTTTAAAATAGTATGAATAACGGGACTATAACTCACCTTAAGCAAACAAAGCAAAAAGAAAACAGGTATGCGAACAGCAAAGGTCGATAAAATAGGTCGATATAAATAACTAACTTAGGTCAAGTCTTAGCATGTTAATCCTAGTACTTGTTGTGGTTAAACAAAGAACATCAATCGGTATGATTCGGTATGATCAGGACAACGTATTACGCGTACTTTCTATTTTTAGAAAGTTTTTATTTTTAGTAAGTTTCCTTTTTTGGAAAATTTCTATTTTTGGAAAGTTTCTATAATTAGATAGTTTCCTCCTTTAGAAAGTTTCCTTATTTAGAAAAGTCAACAAAAGTCAACTAAAAGTCAAAGTCAACTCAAGTCAACCTTGGTCAATCTTAGTCAACCTTGAAGTTTAAAGTGAAAATCATATTAATACTATAAGTTATAATATTATTTAAAATAATATTTGTATAAACTAGACATATCATAAGTCTAATTAAATTAAATTGAATTATAAAGTTAATATAAGTTTAAATGATATAATAGATATAGCATAAGTATTTAATTAATTAATTAAATATTAGTCCTATCATAGGTATTATTAATTAAAAATGAATTATTAATCATAATATAAGTATCTTGAATTAATTATGAAATATTGCACATATCATAAGTATTTTGTTATAATTATTAAACCATAAGTATTTAATAATTAATTTGTGCTATAAATAATTCATAACTAAGTCTTATAATAAATAAATAAATAATTGAAATTTTATTATAAGTCTTGATATAATAATCTTATATCATAAGTTTTTATCCTTAACATAAGTCTTACATTAATAATAATGTATTATTATATTATAAGTTTAATTACAAGAATAATTAAGTCATAATATAATTTATTAAATGATAATACATATCATAAGTCTTTAACAATATTAATTGCTTTTATAACCAAGTTATTTAATAATCTCCATTATTATTAAATTTTAACCTAAAGTTATATTTATAACCTAAGTTTCAATGACAACTTCCTCGGGTCATATCTTGAGCCTCTGGTGTCGGTTTTTACGAGTCTAACATATATCATTATCTAATAAACCTTCCAGACACCTTAAGATGCTCAAGAACATCCCAATTCAGTTCATATGGTCATGATGATCAGCCCTAAACTCATCATCACTTTAATCTGATTCAGATATCGTTTTAATCATTTCGGGTGATCCGTAGCTCGGATTTTGATGACCCGAACAAGAAAGTTCATCCAATCATCAATCCTAACACAATGGTACACCCCAACCATAAAAATGATGTGACACGAATATCAATTAACAGAAGTTAAATATAAATGGTAAAGAATAACGGAAAAAGTAGGGTCGTGACAGTACCTTCCCGTTACGGAAATTTCGTCTCAAAATTTAAGCAGGTGTAGGGATTGACTCGCCATTTGAGAACAAATGCGGGTATTTCTGCCTCATCTGATCTTCGCGTTCTCAAGTGAACTCGGGCCCGCGTCTAGCATTCCATCTAATTCGGACGATAGGAATCTTACTTTGCTTAAGTCTCTTAACCTCTCGATCCATAATCTCGACAAGTTCTTCAATAAGACGAAGTTGTTTACCGATGTGAAGTTCATCAATGGGAATGGTTTCATCGGCCTTAGCCAAACACTTCTTCAAATTTGATACATGAAAAAGTCATGAACAGCACTAAGCTCTTGTGGCAATTTCAAACGATAAGCCATGGTTCCAATTCTTTCAGTAATCTCAAACGGACCAACATAGCGAGGATTCAACTTTCTCCTCTTACCAAAACGTACCACACCTTTCCAAGGTGATACCTTCAACATGACACGATCACCAACTTGAAACTCTAAAGGTTTCCTTCCAACATTGGCATAATTCTTTTGCCGACTCCTGGCCGGTTTTCAACCTTTCTTTAATCTGCACAATCTTCTCGGTAATCTCATGAATAATTTCTGGGCCTGTGAGTTGGGCATCCCCAACCTCATTCCAACAGATAGGAGACCTACACTTTCTACCATATAGTGCCTCAAACGGTGCGGATTTAATACTTGCATGATAGCTGTTATTATAAGAAAATTCAGCCAACGGCAAATATCTATCCCAATCATTACCAAAATCAATAACACACGCTCGCAACATGTCTTCCAGCGTTTAAATGGTCCTTTCACTCTGACCATCGGTCTGTGGATGATAAATAATGCTCATATCCAATTTGGTTCCCAAAGCTTCCTGTAGAGATTGCCATAACCACGATGTAAATCGACTGTATTGGTCTGAATTAATGGACACATGAACAACATGTCTTGAAACGATTTCTTTAAGGTATAAAAGAGTAATCTTCTCCATCGAATCAGTTTCTTTTATCGCTAAGAAATGAGATGATTTTGTGAGTCGATCAACAATAACCCAAATAGTATCATAACCACCCACAACTCTCAGTAAGTTCGTAATAAAATCCATTGCAATACCTTCCCACTTCCACTTGGGAATTTCATGTTGCACTAAAATTCCGGATGGGTTCTAATGTTCAGCTTTAACTTTAGAACAGGTCAAACACTTAGCCATATAAGTAGCCACATCAGCCTTCAATAAATTAAGAGTTGTTTCTAATCAACTATCTCTTGAATCTTTTCATGCTCACTGGGAAATAGACTATTAACAAGATGGGTAGATATATTCTTATTCCACTTTCTCTTGTAGCATGAATTGTCTTGTACAACCTTCACATAGCTTAATTGATACATTCATCAAACAAGTCCGCTTCTCTTCTTTCGACGTTCATGTCGTCATCACTTTTTTACCATTTTTGATCAGTTTATTCCCTTTTGATCTATCGTCTTCGATGTCACTAATGTTATGAGAGCCAGACTGATTGGGTTGGTGAGGATTCATGGGATATGCAGTCTCATATTTCCTTTCTCACAAGGTAATCATGTTCTCCTTCATACTTATAACAGATTGAGAAGTGGTTAGGAATTGCCTTCCAAATATGAGTAGAACTTCAACATCCACATCCCCATCTAATACAACAAAATCGAGAAGATATCCTAAGGGTCCAATGTTAACTTCCATGTTCTCGCATAAACCCTCTGGATGACCATGTATTGATCCGCTAATCGTATACCATGAGTTGAATGTTTTGTGGATCTAAGTGAAGTGAAACATAGATAGTATACGACATCATATTAACACTCAATTCTAGACCGGCTAACGCTTATTTTTCTTTTGTACTTCTGCCAATTATACATGGCAAAATGAACATCCCTAGATCATCGAGTTTCTTTGGGAACGAATTCTTGTAAGTCTTTTCTTGCATACATATGGGCAAAGTTTCCTCCGTTAGCTCCTTCATCCTAGTTATCCTTTTCTAAAATCTAAAATAAGCTTGTGTTGCTCTTCGTAACAGTGGTCGCAGGAAAAGACGGACTGAGAACTATCGTTTCTTCATTGGGTATCTCGGAGAATTCTGGTTCTTTCTCAGATTCGGTTTCTTCTTTTTCATAAAGTTCCTCATTTTCTTAAGTTGTGATTTTAACTTCACCATCTTCCTCTTCTTTTTCTAGTTCTTCTTCTTCTTCTTCTTCTTCTTCTTCTTTTTCTTCTTCTTCTTCTTCCTCCTTTGTACTTCTTCTATAGTTTCATAAGGATTGGTATCAAATGGTTCCAATTCTTCCTCTTCTTCTGGTTCTTCCTTGATTTCATTGGAACTGATTTCAAACGACATAATTTCGTAGGGATTAATCTCACATACCTTGATTTCATTTCTTCTACATGGGGGTTATTCATAAAAAGCTAATTTCCTCATCATCAGTTTCCTCATCATGGGGGATAGAAATTGGTTGTTTTGTTTGTCCCATTGACTGAGAGTTTGTTCACTTGAGTGAAGTTAACCATCTTTGCTTTATCAGACTCCGTAGTACTAGGAATCACCTTTTCTTCCATTAGTTTTGACAATCGGATCACATTCCTTTCCAAATTTTGAATAAAAGATCGGTGATTTTTTTTGAACTGGACTTATGTGACCTTTTATTGAATCGATGACCTCGGTTGACTTTCGATGAACGTAGAAAGGATTCCTTCCAAATTCGGCTTTTCTTGAGTTTTCCTTTGTTAGCAAATGAATTTAGTTCAGGATTTCCAGGATAGAAACGTAGTGGGTTTCCTCACGGTAGAATATAGTGGTTTAGGTTGGATTGGTATGGCTAATTAGGATAGTCATTGAAAGTTTGAAAGTTCTGGAAATAATTGACATACGAAACGGTTTTAAGTTGCTCCATCGTCTTTGTTGCATCACAATCCTTTGACAAATGCATTCCTCCACATACATCACACCCTACTTTCATTACATGTTCCTTTTTGGTTATTTCTTTAACTATCGGTCAAACTTGGCCAATTGAGCAACTAAAGCAGCCGCTTGGTCATCTATTTTAGTACTAGCTACTCGAGTAGAACAGATTAACTCCTGGTCTTGATTCCATTCATGAGAATGGACAGCTAGATCGATGATAATCGTGTAGGTTTCATCAGGTGTCTTTTTCATTATTGATTCTCCAACAACAATATTAATTCCTTTCGAGTTGCAACATCAGATCCCTTGTAAAAGATTTTTACTTTTTGAATTATAGATATCCCATGTGCAGACATACGTTCATCATCTTTCCTAATCTTATAACGACCCTCATTTTTCCATTCTATATTTTTTCAATATTAAATGCCCAAACAATATAATTAAACTTAACGATTAAACTTTAATCAATAATTGATAAGCGTTAAGAATTATAAAACATAATAATTAACTTTGTGTAATAATTGACAAGTTAATAAAAGATGGAAATAATAATTTAATTAATTTCCATGAACAAAAAGTAATAAACAAAAACTTAATGTACGCAACTAATTAATCTTAAACAAGTTTAGAATTATTTGAGCTAATCTAAAGTACAAGGTTTAAAACGAAAAATTTCCAAACCTTTCCCATGAAACCCTAGCTGAAAATTTGAAGGGGAAATTAGCCATTTACCCCTCAAAATTTCGGCCACCATGGGCCTAACCCTAAACCCTAACTTTTGCTTCAAGTATTCCCCTTTAAACCCTAGATCTAGAATCATCCTAATGCAACTATAAATAGAGGCCTAGGCTAATGCTTTTCATGCACCAAAACATACACACAATTCTCTCTCAAAAATCTCTCCCTCTCTCCCTTTGTGAATTTCGGCCAAGGAGGAAAAACCGCCACCACCATCGAAATCTTCATCATCATCTTCAAGATCTTCAAGTGATCTTCAAGTTTGTTCATCGTGTTCTTCGCGTTCTTCAAAGATCTTCAAGTGTGTTCTTCGATCTTCAAGTGTTTGATCTTTATCTTCAAGTCATCTTCATCTTTTCTTGTTAATCTTCATCGTCGTTCATCAAGGTAAATACCCTAGATTCTAAACTTTTAATTATATCATAAACATGTTCTTATTCATAAACATACATACTTGTTCATGTAAAAAAAAAAATATAAAACATATACACATACATACATACTTACACGAAAAAAAAAGGTTTAGATCTACAAAACCCTAAAGATTTATTAAAGATTGTGTTAGTATTTAAAAATGGTAATAAGATATATACATGCTATAAATAGGTACACCATGCTTTTGTAAAAAAAATAATATATATATATATATATATATATATATATATATATATATATATATATATATATATATATATATATATATATATATATATATATATATATATATATATATATATATATATATATATATATATGTGCCAAAAATTTAAAAAAAAAAAAAGAGATTTTTGTTAAATCTTAAAAACCCTAAAAATGTGATAAAGATTTGTTAGTGTTTAAAAAAGGAAACAAAATATATACACACACATATATATATATATATATATATATATATATATATATATATATATATATATATATATATATATATATATATATATATATATACATGTACGATATATACACTTATATATAAAAAAATATATTTTAATATATATATATACATAAACCCTAATTAACCTAACCCTAATCTATTAAAACCCTAATACAACTTAACCCTAAACATTAATTATTAAATCCTAATAATCATTACCTAATTATTTAACCTAATCATTTATTTATTACTAAACCCTAATATTAAATACTAATTTAATTAATTAAACCTAATTAATTAATACTACTTGCTACTTAATACTACTACTCATTTACTTAATACTACTTATACTATACCACGTACTACTTACACACCTATACTACTACTAACACTTATAGGGTACTACTTATATTATAACACTTATGTTATAAGATTAAAACGTACACGATATTGTGAATTTGCTCGAACGTCAACGCTACTTAAGGCCTAGGGTGATCCTTGGTACCACTATGGGACGCTTGTAGATTTAGAATGCCAAACTTAGATTTTGGTCGAGAAATCCTGGGCCAACCGGTAACAATTGGTCATTCTAGTGACTCGGCGGTGGCATAGATGTTTGGGTATGGTGCACAATATCAACTCGACTATAAAAATCAAACACTTAGTTACTTTCACACTTAATAGGTGGTAGACTTATTAAGGACAACTCACTAGTGTTCAACACTAACTTACTATAAATGGAAACTTTCTAAACGTGGAAACTATCTAAACATGGAAACTTACTAAAAGAGAAAACTTACTAAAAGTGGAAAACTTTCTAGACATGGCAACTTTCTAAATATGGAAACTTTCTAAAAATGAAAACTTACTAAGAATAGAAACTTAGCAAGACGAACTACACTTAAGTACATATATACTTAAACTTAACTTAAATTCGGGCAAAACATCTAAACTATTCTTAATGTCATTAGGTTGACATTCGGATCACGATCATCCAATTCATTTATCTTTCTTTTTCAAGGAATAATTCTCTCATCTACTTACTAAGGTGAATTTCATAGCCCCACTTTATATTGTGCACAACTTATTTAACCTTTTGGGGTGAGACACATGCTACTTTTACTTTTTACAATTTAGACACAAGTACCAACTGTTAAACTATGTTATACCCGGCTATGTCCAACTATGTCCCTACAGTGATATTTTTAATTGCTCGTTAAATGCATTCTTAATTATTGGGGGTAGGCCTATCAGGAGTAACATCCCTGATACATTTGACCAAGTCATTGTATTACTTAATAATGAAATTAAACCGAAAAGGACAGACACAACTTGTCTTTGGGCAAACTTTGAACGTTTAGTCTAAATATCACGAATTGGCATAACTTTTTGATCCCTTCGAGATCAACTTTTAAAGATCTTTGTGATCTTCTTTGACAACTAAAGATCTGTGTGATCTACTTTTGAAAACAAATCTTGTGATCTAAAAACAACGATAACTACTTTTGTTAAACCTATGATTTCACTCAACCTTTTTGGTTGACACTTTAGCATGTTTGTCTCAGGTGCTGATTGATCAAGCTTATTTACTTACTGCTTATGTGATGCTACTTGGACTTAGGATCAAGAGATATCGTATTTATTATTCTTGCATTTGAAACAATTACTTTATTGTAATTTCCATTATTGTAACGACATTTCATTTTCCGCTGCGTACTCAATAATGTTTGTTCTTATCATTTAGTATTGTTATCGTATATTATAATATGTTGGTTTATTTGATATTAGTGACGTTTCTTCCAGACCCTATCTGGAGGTCGTCACAAATCTCGCCCATGCTTTATATAAAGTTTCATTCTTAATTTACGCGAATTGCGTGATTTTGACTTGTAATTGGGCTTCGAAGCATGAAAGAATCTTCCTACCTTCCCATGTTGTGATCTCTCTCTCAGAGATAGACTCCAACCAATAATTAGCTTCTCCTTTTAAATTCCATGGGAAAACACGAAGATAGATTGCCTAATCCTCAACGGTTTTTAACTTGAACAATGTACATATATCAGTTAATGTATGCTAATTAGCATCCTCTTTTACGTTTCTACGGAATTGACATTGATCTAGAATCATGTGAAATAATTGTCCCCTAATTTCAAATTCGGTTTCAATTTCAGTATGATTGATCGCGGATCCTTGTCCTTGTCGGGTTTTGCTTTCATGAGCGATTCCATACTTTGATTTTCCATTATTGCGCTTTCCTTGGTTGAAATGTTGATTGTTTCTTCACTAGCAGTCTCCTCATCACTTAGTGATTCGGGTGTGTGAGGTTCCTTTATCTTACGGTTAGCTTGTCGGGAAATACTCTCCGGATCTCTAAATAGGTTGACCAACTCACTCTCGGATGAACGGGTCATAAAACTGATAAGAAAAGAAAAGAAGTAAGATTTTGTAGAAATAGGTTTCCACAAAATGAGTTGAAAAGAAACGACTACGTGATCCTTTATCAACTAATCAATACTCTAGACAAAAGTTTTGTCTAAGATAACGCACAGGCAGCACAGAGAGGCGTGATCCTTTTGGTCCCAATATAATTGGCGACTGTTCGGAAAATCCAACAACCAAGCCGTTTTTGGATTTCTAGACACCGTTATCCCTTAACCAATCTTATCTAATATATTAATATGTTGACTCCAATTACCAACATAAAAACAAAACCAATTGGCACATACTATCCGACAACGCGCCAAAAAGTTGATGTGCGTAGATCGACCTTTAAATTTATTATAAAATTAACTAACTAACTACTAGCACACAATAAATGCAACAGTCCTGATCAATGTAGTAATATATATGAGGCAAGTTAAGTTCGTCCCACAGAGAGTACGACAATTAGGTTTGCTGTATTTAGATGTCACAATCGATTTGGGAGTTTTAATTAACCAAGTTCATAATTAAATAAACAAAAAAACAAACAAATAAATTATATGATAAAATAGTATTCACTTGAAATTTCACAATCTCATAGCTTCGGATTAATATTTTAACAATGGTGTAGTTTAATTACTTGTACTTTAGTTCAAATACGTAATTACTACGTCAGAATAACTAATTGATATTTTAACATGGATTAGGCTCATAATTATGATTTAAGCATTGACTTAACTAGATTCATTAAATCAACAACTTCATCCAATAATAACTAGTCAATTTATTACCTTCAACCGGTTTACATTCAATAAAAAACTAAAACTACCTAGTACGGGGTAAGTATTCGGTTTAACCATGTTCATTAATCTTATCATTTACCTACTCATACAATTCTATCCCAATATATAGACAATTAATGGATATTTGCTCAAACATAAGAATTTTGATCCATACATGTTACAAAAACATCTTGAAAATAATCACTGATTCTAATTAGGGTTCATGCTAATACAAAGTGAAAATTGACAAATTTAGCTCATAATGCAATTAAGAACAATAATCATATAAATAACAATAATAAAGATTGAAGTAAACGTTCAAAGTAAATGAGAAATAGGTAAAAAGAATTAAAGAACAAACATTAGTATAGATAATCCTTGAAGACTTTAAAAGTAAACCCTAATATCTTAAAAGAAAACTAAATTTAAAAGTAAAGAAAAATGAATACAAAACTCGGGGCTGACCCTTATATATATAGGGCAAAACCCCCAAAATCAGCAGCTGTTGACAGCCGGTAACTGTTTGCCAATTTATCATGCGACTAGTAGTGTTAGCCGCCGGTTGTTTCCATCTTCTAGAACATTCTTCAAATATCTAGTGGCAAACAGATAGTTATCAGCTCAAATACAAACTTAAATCTTTTCGATCTTCAAACATCTTTATCATTTAGCCGCCGACCCTTTAAATAGCTGGGGTTGTTTCTGATTTCAGCCGACGACTCTTTTGATAGTATGCGGCTGTTTTAAGCAGATCTGAGTATTCTGGAGTTGTGATGAACACTTTAGCTTGCAACTAAATAGACATGTGGGGGCTGTTTTTGCTATCTTCAACAATTCTTCATTCTTTATCCGTACATCATCTAGCTTTTATCCTTACGTTATTTTTAGTTTTATTTCATCATTTTACCTAGGAAATCATGCCACTATTCCAGACACATAAAACATTAAATGTTCATGAGAATAGAACACAATTTGTTTTTAACTTAAATGGGAATAATATCACCTTCAATTAATTTCTAAAATATGAATAATTTAGAAGATATCGAGACATGTGCCATTTAAAGTACGTATGGTCAAGATGATGGTATGCGTGTGGGGTTGGGTAATAATGACCATATTCCCCCTCCTAATAATCTTGTTTAGTTCGATCACTATAAAAAAAGATGTTCAATACCTACGAATTTTACGCACAAATGTGGGTGTATAAATTTTGATTACTCACTGATTAACTATAGATGGACATTTAATTTGTCGCTCAAAATTACACTCAAATTTCTTACGAATTTACCCACAATAAATACCCATCAAATTTTTTTCAAATAAAAATCGTGTTTTTATAGGTATTTTGTTATGTGTAATTGCCTCATCCTACTAGTTACACCATGTAAAAAGAGTCACACTAGGTTATTATATTCAAAACACCATGTAAAAATAGGCACACTAGGTTACTTTATTCAAAAATTCTATTACGCCCGATCTGTTCTAGTTCGAGTTAGTTATATGCTCTTTATCATATCTTTATATTATATATAAATAATAATAAGTCTCTTTTTTTCCCGACCAAGTTCGTTCCATCCTCTATTTTTCGGTAAGCTAATTACACATTCATCTCTCTTCTTTGTTGTAAATCTACCGTGTTATAACCAAAACGTTCTCCTCATACAAATGGTCCCTCTTTTCTGAACCTGAACCCACGTGTTTTTTTGGTTTGTAGTTGTCTGCAATGGCCGTTTCCGGCCTCAGGCAACTCGCCGGAGGTCCGGTTTTCCTCATTTTCCATGCTTTTCAATGCTTTTCCTTCTCTTTCCACCAAGATCTAACGCCTCTGACATATTAACGTGATGCCGGACATTTTCTAGTGGGCCATTCCTCTGACACCAGCGACTGGCGGTGAGATTAAGTGGATCCACTTGATCTCTGTTTTCCGGGGTACGGATTGTCCTTTTAGGTTCAATTTTCTTTATGTTCTTAGTGTACCTTTTCTTTTATTTTTTGTTGAATCTTGTTGGATCTTATGGACATTTTGTTGGTAGGCGGTGAAATCCTTCGGAGTTCTACCATCGGGGTTGGTTAGGTGTTTCGGCTTTTTGAATTGTTCATGATATGGCCGTCAGATCTCTCTTTTTTGTTTCCTTCTTTGTAAAACTGATGGATTTATTGGTTGGTTTGAGTTCCGACCGGTTTTTATGGTTTGGTATTCATTTCCGGTTACCCTGAGTGGGTTCTCCCTCCTATGGTCCGACTGTCGTGCTCCCCTGCCGAAAATCTGGCCGGATTCCGTCCTGTTAATGGTTGGGGTTCGGTTAGTTATGATGGTGGGTTTGGACAGAGATTTTTTATCTTGGTCGAGCCGATTTTCAGTCGGGTCCTCGTGCTTTGTCGCTATTCTCATGCGTCGCTTGTTCCATTTATCCCGTTGTTATCAATGTTCGAGTGGGGTCGACGTCGTTACCGATTTATTCGGCTTTGGCAAATAATGTTTCTGAGGCTGTCTCTCGGGGTTTTGGGTTGCCCGAATGGTGGATAACATTGGTTCAAAGATGCTCGGGTGTCGTGGGTTTTCGGTGGGTTCTTCCGGGTGATTTTTTAGTATCGAGAGATCCCTTGGTTACCAGCCTCGGGATAGGTGTTCTTGGGTTCCCCGATGAGTGTTTCGTGTTTGTGTTGTAGATGTTTGGCGTTTGCTGACAAGGACGAGGTTGTTGGTTTGGTGAAACAACCCAACCCGTATTCAACCCGACTAATTTTTTTTAAAAATAAAAACCATTAACGCGCCATTTAAATGGTTACATGATGTAAACCGTTCCATACCACCCGTTTAAAGATACAACAAGTTTAATGTTTACATAAATAGGCACAAAGGGCTTTAACCAAAGGTTTACAAGTTCGAGCCATTAAATGATAGTTTTAAAACAAACAACACCCGAGCATGGTTTGGGGCTAAACTACCCAAAACATTAAGTCGACTTCCAAAAGCTCCTCCTAGGCAATCAACTTGGGATTATCTAATGCCCAACAACCCCCTTCCCTTTCTCCACGTTCGTCCCTAAAAATTAAACAACGAGAGGCGTAAGCAAAGCTTAGTGAGTGCAACAATTATACATACACATATATAACCCATCTATTTGCAATCACACCCACCAAATACCTCATACGAATTTACAACACAAATAGCATGCCATCATACTTATAATTCTAACAACAACAACAACAACAACAACAACAATACCCAATCCCACCAATGTGGGGTATGGGGGAGGTTGATCGTAGACAATCCTTCCTCTATCCTAGAATAAAGAGCGATCATTTCTCCACCCCGAGTGTAACACTCCCAAGAGTAGAGAAATTCCTTTCTCTCTATATTCGTCAGATAGAGAGATTGCTTCCAGGGACCTCCGGCCAGAAAGTAAAAAAAAAAAAAAAAAAAAAAAAAAAAACGATACAAACGAGACGCCATGAAAATGGTGAGATCAAATCTTCATGGGTTTTACATCATGCCTGGGGTTTAATTTAGGCTCTAAGTGGCGGTAAAGTCGCCAATAAATCGATGCTTGCCGTTGACTCACTTAGTAGAGCCATAAAATATATATATATATATATATATATGGGAACGTACCTTAGACTGCCGTGCGAAGCTCAAGGGATGACGGGAAATGCTACACTACATACCAACATACCTGCATACGCATACATACATACGAGAACATACGAGCATACAACCATAGACATGACGGCCAACAAAAAAGCACGCATACCAACAAACATAAACATGCATACCCAAAAACATACCTACATCACATGCTAGCAACCATAACCCAAACCCTAAACATAAACATGCAAACAAACCAACACAAGCAAACATACATACCCTACAACCAAACAAACTCATACGAACCAGCACATACATACATACACAAAACCAAGAAGAAGTCCAGGTAAACACACAAACACACAGACCCACAAACGCAAAACAAACAACAACCTACTCGTCTATTCTAATTCTAGTCCTCCACGTAAGCCTATCAGAAGTCATGTCCTCGGTCAATAAAAGTTCCTTCAAGTCGAGCTTAATTCTAATAATTTTAATTCTAACAATTCGTACAATATCACAAACCGTATTAGCATATACTCAACACAATATATATATAATATGCTAAACAATCAACAACACAAAATGGTTAACCACAAACGCTATGGTGCTACTAGCTCGTGGTTCACACCATACGTAATGCTATGACGCTACCGGCTCCTTGATTCACGCCACTACGCATTTGATTCATACTCCTTTATAGTGCTACCGGCTCATGGTTCACACTTTGGCGCTACCGGCTCGTGGTTCATGCCTCATCTTATAGTGCTACCGTCTCGTGGTTCACACTTCATTTTATAGTGCTACCGGCTCGTGGTTCACACTTCATTTTATAGTGCTACCGGCTCGTGGTTCACACTTGATGCTACTAGCTCGTGGTTCACATCATGACACTCGTCACGTACATGCTATGGTACTACCGGCTCATTGGTTCATACCATAACATTCACAAATAAATATGCCATATACATATACGCATAATTATTCCACTCACCTCAACTCCTAGGTGATGATGATTATACAACTCCGCAAGCTTCAACGCAAGGTACCTAGTACATTAAGTACACAATCAACATACAAACTAGTGGAACTAACCACCAACAATTAACTCTTATGCATTTAATGACCCAAATGCATTAAATGACCCATTTACACCAAAACCGCCCATTAATGGCCAAGACTCATCATAAATCACTAAAAGCTAGTGATTAAGGTCTACTAACACCAACTAACACAAACTTAGGGGATTTCATACCCAACTTACCCAACTACGTCAACTGTTACCCGTTTGACCCATTTTAACACTAAGACTTATATTTTGGTCAAAGTTGCACCCATTTACAATCTTTCACTAACACACAAGTGTATTAGTGACTTAACAACACCATTAACACTTACAAACCTCAATTTACATGACCAAACCCTAGATTATAACCATTAGGGTTTCCTTACATTAATTTAACCCAAATTCACCCATTTAACCCTCAAATGGGTCTTACAAGTCCCAAATGAACAAATCCAATCAATGAATCAATTAAAACTCAAAACACGGAGTTAAGACTTACCAACACTATCACAACGTAGCTAGAGACGTAGGGAACAACTTTAAAACTTGAGACTTGACCCGATTCACTCTTCTTCTTCTCCAAATCTCCAATTCTCTCTCTAGAACCTCTCCCTCTCTCTAGGTTTTGATGGAAGTGGATGAGAAGAAAATGGAAGAAATGAGGTTTGGATAAGGTTGGGATCAGATTTGAGGCTTCAAAACCCGTCCACATGTGAAATACCAATTTTGCCCTTCATTTAACTCATTAAAAGGCTGAAAAGCATCAGATCGTACCTATCGTCGCGCCGCGGAGTAAACCCTCCGCGCCTGGCTGGCTTAAAGGGTGATTTTAGTTCACATTTCCAAGCCTTCTGACCCTCAAAATAGGCAAAAGTCGCGCCGTGGCTATTCTGGTTGCGCCGCGGAGTTAGCCTATTTCATCCGAACTTCAACAACTTGTTTTGGCCATAACTTTTTGACCGTAACTCCGTTTTCGATGAATCAAATATCGTTAGAAACGTAATAAGATTTCCTTTCTAATGGTAAGGTTTTGAAACATCAGCTCAAACTTTATTTGGGGTGGAAAAGGTACGTACACACCTTGTAACTCAAACAACGTCCAGTTTTCTTCGACATTCGACCAAGCAACACGTACATGCTTGGTACCCTTCATACACACATCGTACAATCATATTTATACAATTATACAACCAAGTATGAACATTCTAAAGATCAATTACGTACCTCGAACATGTATGATGAAAAACGGGATGTTACAACTCTCCCCCACTTGAATCGGAGCGCGTCCTCGTGATCCAAGTCGCATGACAAGCCGGAAGGTAAACCAAAACAAACTCTTCGGGTTCCCATGTAAACTCGGAACCTTTTCGATGCCGCCATTGCACTTTGTAAGTTCTCACCTATTTGTTTCGCAACGTTTTAACCTTTTCATCAAGAATAACAATTGGCTCTTCAACATACTCTAATTTGTTGTTTAGAGAAATCTCATCTAACGGCACCCAAGTCGAGTCATCCGCCAGACACTTACGGAGATGGGAAACATGAAATGTGTTATGGATTCCCGCAAGCTCTGTGGGTAACTGTAGTCTATATGCATCCTCGCCAACACGAGCCAAAACTTTGAAAGGACCAATAAACCGAGGAGCTAACTTTCCTCGTTTTTAAAATCGAATAACACCTTTTCATGGCGAAACTTTAAGCATCACCATGTCACCTTTTTGAAACTCAATCGGTCGCCTTCGTTTATCGGCATAAGATTTTTGTCTATCTTGCGCCACCTTAACTCGAGCTCGAATCATCTCAATCTTACTATTCGTCTCTAAAACCAAATCGGTGCTCCCGATTTCTCTTTGTCCCACTTCACCCCAACATATAGGAGTTCGACACCTTTGCCCATAAAGCATCTCATACGGTGGCATTCCAATACTAGCATGGTAGCTATTGTTGTACGAGAATTCCATCAAAGGTAAGTGCTCATCCCAACTACCACCGAAATCAATAACACACGCCCGTAACATATCCTCCAATATTTGATTCGTAGGTTCGATTTGACCCTCCGTTTGAGGATGATACACCGTGATCATTTTCAATTGAGTACCCATATCTTCATGAAACTTATTCCAAAACCAAGAAGTGAAACGAGTATCTCGATCCGAAATAATAGATATAGGAACCCCATGCCTTGATATCACCTCTTTGATAAACAACTTAGACAAAGTCTCCGACGATATCGTTTCCCGAATGGGAAGAAACAAGGCACTCTTCGTCAATCGATCAACTATCACCCAAATCGTATCAAATTGGGTTCTCCCCGTCTTTGGTAACTTCGTGATGAAATCCATGGTAATGTGCTCCCATTTCCATTTTGGGATTTCTAACGGTTGTAACATACCATACGGCTTTTGATGTTCGGCTTTAACTTGCAAACACGTGACACATTGTTCAACATACTTAACAACATCACGTTTCATTCCGGGCCACCAATACTCTTTCTTCAAATCAAGATACATTTTCGTCGCACCCGGATGAATGGAATACTTCGACTTATGTGCTTCATCAAGTAGCACTTGTCAGAAATCTCCCATTCTAGGCACCCACACTCTTCCTTGAAAGGACAACAAACTATGCGGGCCTAAGGTAATGGACTCCGTTTGCCCCACGATTCGTTCTTCATGCTTGTTGTTAACAAAAGCTTTAATTTGAATCTCACCAAGCTTTACAAGAAAATTGTTAGTAATACTCATGCGTAACGATCCTACTCGTATCGCCGGATGTTGACTCTGTCGATTCAACGCATCCGCGACCACATTCGCCTTAGCCGGATGATAAAGTATTTCACAATCATAATCCTTTACCACATCCATCCATCTACGTTGACGATAATTCAAATCTCATTGATCAAAAAGATGTTTCAAACTCTTATGATCCGAATAAATCGTACACTAGACACCATACAAGTACTGGCGCCAAATTTTCAATGCATGTACCACCGCCGCCAATTCAAGATCATGAGTTGGGTATCTCCTTTCGTGTTCCTTCAATTTTCGAGAGGCATAAGCGATGACTTTACCTCTTTGCATTAGAACATACCCGAGCCCATTTAATGAGGCATCACAATAAACCGCCATATCTTCTACACCTTCCGGTAACACCAAGACCGGAGCTTGACACAATTTCTCCTTTAACAATTGAAAAGCAATTTCTTGCTCGTTCTCCCAATTAAATCTGGCGTTCTTCCTTGTCAACTTTGTTAACGGAGAAGCGAACTTAGAAAAGTCTTGGATAAACCAACGATAATAACCGGCCAATCCGAGAAAACTTCGAATTTCCGTAGGCGTAGTCGGTTGTTCCCAACTCTTCACCGTCTCTATCTTCCCCGGATCCACTTGGATACCTTCTTTGTTCACAATATGGCCAAGGAATTGAACTTCCCTGAGCCAAAATTCACATTTGGAGAATTTAGAATACAACTTCTCCTTCCGCAACGTCTTCAACACTCCACGCAAATGATCCATGAATGCCGCCGGTGCATTCGTAAGACCAAAAGGCATAACTACAAATTCAAAATGCCCGTAACGCATTCGAAAAGCCGTTTTCTCAATATCTTCCTCACGGACCCGCATTTGGTGATAGCCGGACCGTAAGTCAATTTTAGAAAAATACGTCGCACCATGGAGTTGGTCAAACAAATCGTCAATCCGAGGTAATGGATAACGATTTTTGATCGTCACTTTGTTCAACTCCCGATAATCGATGCACATCCGCATACTACCATCTTTCTTCTTAACGAATAAAACCTGAGCACCCCATGGCGAGGCACTCGGTCGAATGAAACCCTTTTCAAGCAACTCTTGGGTTTGATTTAACAACTCTTGCATTTTCGTTGGTGCTAAACGATAAGGAGTTTTAGCAATGGGAGTAGCCCCCGGAACCAACTCAATGCGAAATTCAACTTCCCTTTTCGCCGGAACACCCGGTAATTCATCCGGAAAAACATCCTCGAATTCATTTACCACCGGAATTTCATGAATGGATGGTGGCTCTTCACGAGTATCAACTACATGGGAAAGAAAAGCCATGCCACTACTAGTAAGAAAACGACGTGCCCGTGCATAAGTGCATAATGGCACAAGTCTTCTCAATTTCTCGCCATGAATAATTAATTCTCCTCCACTTGAGGTCTTCACACGGATAGACTTTTCATGGCATACGATATAGGCTCTATAACGATCGAGCCAATCCATACCAATAACAATATCAAACTCACTCAAAGTCATCGGGATAAGATCGACTTTAAACGTTTCAGCACCAAATACAACATTACAATCTTTGCAAACATCAACTCCTAGCACAGCCTTACCATCCGCTATTTCGACTTCTATCGGATGACTTAACTTAGCTAGCGGATTATTAAGTTTAGGCACAAATCTCGGGGACACAAATGACAAATTAGCACCACTATCAAAAAGTATCCTTACCGGATTAGAGTTAACCATGAAAGTACCTAAGAAAACTTCATTGGATTGTTTGGCTTCATCGTTAGTCATCAAATAGTTGCGACCCCTAGCCGTGCCCGCCGCTTTCTCCAACTTCTTCACTTGATCACCATACAAATCGGGACACTCCGTCCTTCGATGGCCCTCCCTTTGACAATTGTAACAAGTAAGTTTGTTCGGCGCCTTGGTACAATCACGGGCCATGTGCCCCTTTTGATTACAATTAAAACACGTGGGCCCGTAACTCGGAGTCCCACACTTCTTCACGCTATTTACACTCTCGGAACCTTTCTTATACTTTTTGTTTGAAAAGTTCGAATGACTTGAACCTTCAAACTTTCTCTTAGAAAAAGAGATATCACTTCTTTTTGGGATCTCCGGTTCGAAACCCCGAGCCAACTCAAACAACTCTTCAAAAGACTTAGCCATTCCCCGACTAATCTTACGTTTCAAATCATCGTTCAAAGTACGATAGAAATCTAGCATCAACATTCGGTCATCACCGACATACTCCAGACAAAAACGAGTTTTTGACAAGAAAGTAGACTTGAGAGTAACCAAGTCCATCGAACCTTGTCGCAAATCGCGCAACTCGTGCCGGATTGTATTAAGGTCGGCTTGAGTTCGATATTCAACAAAGAACTCCTTTTTAAACTCCTCCCACGTCAAGCTCATACATTGTTCTTCACCATACAATTGAATTTTATCATCCCACCACAACTTCGCCTCTTCACGCAACATGATAGAACCATACCTCGTTTTCTTCTCGGGAGGACACTCTGCGGTACGGAAAGCCCCCTCGATGTCGGAAACCCAACAAGTACTCTTCAACGGATCTCTCACCCCATTGAACATAGGAGGTTGAGCATCCTTGAAGTTCTTATAATGGAAGTCTCGCCTTCCATGTCCACCATTACCATTACCCCCTTCACCATGAGGGTTTAAGTTTCTAGCCTCGAATGCCTCTTCAATCGCGGCATTCATTCGTTCGTTAATTAGCTCGGTTATTTGTTCATCAACCGAATCTTGGAAAACCTTTCGGACATCCGTGAGAAAATCCGTCTTTTGACTTTTAAAATGGCCTCTACTTTGGCCGTAAATTCGGAGTCCTCGCTCGAGCCTCCATTTTCGGTATCATGTCCGTTTCTCATCTTCATTCTATAAAACGAAATAAATTAGACAACGGAATAAACGAGAACGACATACGTACACCACACCGCCCCATCTTGCTCAATAATCGTCGTACATTGCTTGCTTAACACGATTTGCACCCGTAACAATGGTAGCTAGTCATTGTTACGCAAGCACGTTGCATCAACTTGCTACTACAACGTCTATCTCGCTCGATGATTGAAAACACAATACAAAACAATTAACGAAAAGTTAGTTCACAACATAGGCACTAACCAAACCCGGTCCGACCCGTCTCCTACAAGTCCCGCATAAAACGCTTACACAATAAAGTCTAAGTCTAGGCACCTATCTCAAGTCGCCTAAATCCCTTAGACCATGCTCTGATACCACTTGAAACAACCCAACCCGTATTTAACCGAACTATTATTATTTTTAAATAAAAACCATTAACGCTCCATTTAAATGGTTACATGAGGTAAACCGTTCCATACCATCCGTTTAAACATACAACAAGTTTAATGTTTACATAAAGAGGCACAAATGCCTTTAACCAAAGGTTTACAAGTTCGACCCATTAGATGATAGTTTTAAACCAAACAACACCCGAGCATGGTTTGGGGCTAAACTACCCAAAACATTAAGTCGACTTCCAAAAGCTCCTCCTAGGCAACCAACTTGGGATTATCTAATGCCCAACAACCCCCTTCCCTTTCTCCATGTTCGTACCTAAAAAGTAAACAATGAGAGGGGTAAGCAAAGCTTAGTGAGTGCAACAATTATATATACACATATATAACCCATCTATTTGCAATCACAACCACCAAATACCTCATACGAATTTATAACTCAAATAGCATGCCATCATACTTATAATGCTAACAATTCGTACAATATCACAAACCGCATTAGCATATACTCAACACAGTATATATATATAATATGCTAAACAATCAACAACAACAACAACAACACAATATGGTTAACCATAAACGCTATGGTGCTACCGGCTCGTGGTTCACACTATACGTAATGCTATGACGTTACCGGGTCCTTGGTTCATGCCACTACTCATTTGAGTCATACTCCTTTATAGTGCTACCGGCTCGTGGTTCACACTTTGGCGCTACCGGCTCGTGGTTCACGCCTCATTTTATAGTGCTACCGGCTCGTGGTTCACGCCTCATTTTATAGTGCTACCGGCTCGTGGTTCACACTTCATTTTATAGTGCTACTGGCTCGTGGTTCACACTTCATTTTATAGTGCTACCGGCTCGTGGTTTACATCATGACACTCGTCACGTACATGCTATGGTACTACCGGATCGTTGGTTCATACCATAACATTCACAAATAAATACGCCATATACATATACGCATAATTATTCCACTCACCTCATCTTTTAGATTATGATGATTATACAACTCCGCAAGCTTCAACGCAAGGTACCTAGTACATTAAGTACACAATCAACATACAAACTAATGGAACTAACCACCAACACTTAACTCTTGAGCATTTAATGACCCAAATGCATTAAATGACCCATTTACACCAAAACCGCCCATTAATGGCCAAGACTCATCATAAATCACTAAAAGCTAGAGATTAAGGTCTACTAACACCAACTAACACAAACTTAGGGGATTTCATACTCATCTTACCCAACTAGGTCAACCGTTACCCATTTGACCCATTTTAACACCAAGACTTATATTTTGGTCAAACTTGCACCCATTTACAATCTTTCACTAACACACAAGTGTATTATTGACTTAACAACACCATTAACACTTACAAACCTCAATTTACATGACCAAACCCTAGATTATAACCGTTAGGGTTTCCTTACATCAATTTAACCCAAATTCACCCATTTAACCCCCAAATGGGTCTTACAAGTCCCAAATGAACAAATCCTAGCTATAAATCAATTAAAATTCAAAACACGGAGTTAAGACTTACCAACACTATCACAACGAAGCTAGAGACGTAGGGAACAACTTTAAATCTTGAGACTTGACCCGATTCACTCTTCTTCTTCTCCAAATCTTCAATTCTCTCTCTAGAACCTCTCCCTCTCTTCTAGGTTTTGATGGAAGTTGATGAGAAGAAAATGGAAGAAATGAGGTTTGGATAAGGTTAGGATCAGATTTGAGGCTCCAAAACCCGTCCACATGTGAAATACCAAATTTGCCCTTCATTAAAAGGCTGAAAAGCATCAGATCGTGCCTATCGTCGCGCCGCGGAGTAAACCCTCCGCGCCTGGCTGGCTTAAAGGGTGATTTTAGTTCACATTTCCAAGCCTTCTGACCCTCAAAATAGGCAAAAGTCGCGCCGTGGCGATTCTAGTCGCGCCGCGGAGTTAGCCTATTTCATCCAAACTTCAACAACTTGTTTTGGCCATAACTTTTTGACCGTAACTCCGTTTTTGTTGAATTAAATATCGTTGGAAACGTAATAAGATTTCCTTTCTAATGGTAAGGTTTTGAAACATCAACTCAAACTTTATTTGGGGTCGAAAAGGTACGTACACACCTTGTAACTCAAACAACGTCCAGTTTTCTTCGATATTCGAACAAGCAACACATACATGCTTGGTACCCTTCATACACACATCGTACAATCATCTTTATACAATTATACCACCAAGTATGAACATTCTAAAGATGAATTACGTACCTCGGACATGTATGATGAAAAACGGGATGTTACATTTGGCTTGAAGGCTTTGGGGCTATGTCTTTTTGCCTTTAGCATTTGGTTTCTGGTGGTCATTTGCGAGGGTTTATATTGCTTGGAGTAATATGTATCGATGTCTCGTGAGTCACCTGGGATTACACTTTTAGGGTTGCTTCAAATTTGTTTGCTTATATTGTCTATCACATGTATTGCTTGAGTTGTTTTTTGGAAACAGCGATTGGGATCACCAGAGGGGGACTTAACCACCCGTTGCGATCATCTCCCATTTCGATTATGCCGATGCAGCGATAATAACCTCGCCCCCATCGCTGCGAGGAGGAAACCTTGAAACCGATCCAATGGCACGGCCAAATAAAACCCCCTCCCTTTACCCCCCAAACGATATGGGAAAGGTTCAATGGGTGGATACTTCATGACAAAGATGAAATTGTGTTTTAATATGTAGTCAACGGGGGTCGAACTCCTGACATCCCCTAAAGGAGGCAGGTCACCAACCACTAGACCATATCACAACTTCTATTGATTGGGTTGTTTACAATGTTCAGTAGGCGTTTGTAGGTTTAAACGCATCGTACGCATTATTAACTACAACTAATGATCGACAGTTCAATTTTGAATTTTCAAGAAATATATTAGCGAAATAATGTTTTTTTTTTTTTTTTCCCTTTTACTAATATAAAAATTCATACTTGAGCTTTAACCAGCGAATTAAGCGATTAACTGACAAATGGTAACCAAATAAGCAATACATAGAATTTAAACACGACATGTTATTTTTTCTTTTAGCCGACAAATTCTCCACCCTAGTTGAGGAATATTTGTTTTGAAGTTGATGTCAAGGTCATTTTATTAATCAATGCTAAGGTTGCTTAATTATATAATATCATGTTTTGATCATCATCATGCGATCATGTCTATCTCAAATAAAAGTAAAAAAAAAAACAAACGATATTTTGAAGAGGTGCTAATTAAATCTTTAATTTAGTTTTAATAGAAAGTTAATTAGGGATTAAGAAAGACGATGATTAGTGAGCGTTGAAAGAAGAGATTGTGTTTGAGGATCCTGTAATCCGCGCTGGGCCCGTTGGGTTGTCTCCAGTTCACGTGCCTTTCTACATCCACCAAAACGCTCTCTTTTGTAGTATTTGTGGTGATGTCGGCTCACTCCAAACCTCTCAAAAGTTGGTTATTTCTAGATTTTTAAAACAATTCCTAACTTTTGTGGCTCGTAAGTACATGTTTATTGCAATAAAATTTATGCCTGCCTTGAAATTTTCTTCATTTTATAAAAAAATTATAGATTTACATTTAAAAGCACGGTGTTCACTTTAAAATTAAATTAAACAATAGCTACAACTACCAAGTGTCAAGTGACCTTTACCATCTATATAAGCCAAAACTACGATCAACGATTATTAGTACAGCGTTAGTTCTTAAAATAATTAATTAATTAAATAATAATAATAATTAAATAATAATAATATAATAATAAAATTAATAATAATAATAATAATAATATAATAATAATAATAATAATAATCTTATTATTATTATTATTATTATTATTATTATTATTATTATATTTATTATTTAAATATTTAATAACAGCAAATAATATGTACACACTGTTGTTCGTTGAAAAAATTTTAGGAAAACAACTTTGGCATTTGTCCATGGTCCAACCATAAAACAAAGCATAAGAAAGTGACAAACATATCTTCGTCTTGAAAGGATAATGGTAGTCTAATGAGGACTTCAAAAGAGTTGGTTTTGTCTACCTAATCAATAACTAATATTCTCGATTCTCAATAACTAACTTACGGTACTAACTAGTTAGGCGACCTAACTTTTCGCCGGTTCTTCACCCTTACATAGCTGATTATTGAGAAATTAACTATTTATCATTTTTTTGTTTTATTTTTCATTTTGTCGAGGAATGACCCAAAATAGTTATGTGATTGATTTGTAATAAGTGTGAAAGTAACTATTCATCATTTTTTGTTTTGGTTTTTGTCTTGTCGAAAGAAAAGAGCCAAATGCTTAATCAATAAAGTGAGACGTACATCAACGATTGGTACAAAGTATTTAATAAAATAGGAAAATCTCTTTATAATATATATATATATATATATATATATATATATATATATATATATATATATATATATATATATATATATATATATATATATAAAACAGTTATTAAAAAATGAGTTACATGGTTAATTTGTAATAAGAGAAAAAAAGTTAAATAATAATAAAGTGGAAAACTATGTGATTGATTTGATAATAATAATAATAATAATAATAATAATAATAATAATAATAATAATAATAATAATAATAATAATAATAGTGAGTAGTTATTAGATAGTGAAAATTGTGTGGACGATTTATAATGAATGAGAAGTTTGATGGTTAAATTATAAATGTAAAAAGTTTGTGGTAAGTTTATAAAAACTATGAAGGTAACTATTATAAAAGGTAGGGTTGAATTATAAAAAAAAAATATTTGGAGTAAGTTTGTGAAGCTTCTAAAGTTCACTATTCACTTGAACTATATCATTTAAATATATAGTATAATATAATGTATCAATTTTTTATTATGAAATATAGAAATTTAAATTAATAATGGATCATAGGATGACAATGGTTCAGATTAGGGATGGCAATGGATCGGATATGGATCGGGTGGTGCCGTATCCATATCCATATCCATTTAGTTTTTGTCCATCCATATCCATATCCATATCCATTTAATTTCAGTTCATCCATCCATATCCATATCCACTAGATTAAGCGGGTTAATGGATATCCGTTGGATATTCAAAAACTGTTATAATATTTTCGAATATCTACAAAAACGTGTACTTTTTGTCGAAAATAGAACACAATTTGTTGAATTTACCATCAAACATAGATTATGACAAATTAAATGTGTAATTTGTATGTTTATCTTGTTAGATATAGGTGTTTTATTATAAAATATCATAGTTAATTTATTATATGGTTGCAAGCAAAATGTATGTGTAACACCCTGAGTAGCCCAAAGGGAAGGTTTTACCGACCCGATCCGGGACTAAGGTCCGGCCCGCCTGCCCCTCGGGATGGTTTAAGGGTTCGGATTGTAGTGACCCGAACTTTTCCATGTTTATATATATATATTAAATGAAATTGTTATTTACATGATTAAGTGTTTTCAACATGTTAAGCAATCAAACTTGTTAAGACTTGATTAATTGAAATAGGTTTCATATAGAGAATTGACCACCCAAGTTGACCGGTGATTCACGAACGTTAAAACTTGTAAAAACTATACGATGACATATATATGGTTATATATATAGTTAACATGATTTTATTATAAGTATGTATCTCATTAGGTATTTTAACAATGAGTTATATACATAAAAATGAGACTATTAATTTAAGAAACTCGAAAACGATATATATAACGATTATCGTTATAACAACGTCTTACTAGGTACATATGAATCATATTAAGATATTGATACACTTGGTTAATTATGTTAAATGATAAGTAAATATATTATTAAGTGTATTAACAATGAAATACATATGTAAAAATAAGACTACTAACTTAATGATTTCGAAACGAGACATATATGTAACGATTATCGTTGTAACGACATTTAACTGTATATATATATATATCATACTAAGATATATTATATATCATAATATCATGATAATATAACAATTTAACATCTCATTTGTTATAATAAAAAATGGGTTAACAACATTCAACAAGATCGTTAACCTAAAGGTTTCAAAACAACATTTACATGTAACGACTAACGATGACTTAACGACTCAGTTAAAATGTATATACATGTAGTGTTTTAATATGTATTCATACACTTTTGAAAGACTTCAAGACACTTATCAAAATACTTCTACTTAACAAAAATGCTTACAATTACATCCTCGTTCAGTTTCATCAACAATTCTACTCGTATGCACCCGTATTCGTACTCGTACAATACACAGCTTTTAGATGTATGTACTATTGATATATACACTCCAATGATCAGCTCTTAGCAGCCCATGTGAGTCACCTAACACATGTGGGAACCATCATTTGGCAACTAGCATGAAATATCTCATAAAATTACAAAAATATGAGTAATCATTCATGACTTATTTACATGAAAACAAAATTACATATCCTTTATATCTAATCCATACACCAACGACCAAAAACACCTACAAACACTTTCATTCTTCAATTTTCTTCATCTAATTGATCTCTCTCAAGTTCTATCTTCAAGTTCTAAGTGTTCTTCATAAATTCCAAAAGTTCTAGTTTCATAAAATCAAGAATACTTCCAAGATTGCAAGTTTACTTCCAAGTTTTCTAAATCCATTCCAAGTAATCATCCAAGATCAAGAAACCTTTGTTACTTACAGTAGGTTATCTTTCTAATACAAGGTAATAATCATATTCAAACTTTAATTCAATTTCTATAACTATAACAATCTTATTTCGAGTGGAAATCTTACTTGAGATTGTTTTCGTGTCATGATTCTGCTTCAAGAACTTTCAAGCCATCCAAGGATCCTTTGAAGCTAGATCTATTTTTCTCATTTACAGTAGGTTTATCCAAGGAACTTGAGGTAGTAATGATATTCATAAGATCATTCGATTCATACATATAAAGCTATCTTATTCGAAGGTTTAAACTTGTAATCACTAGAACATAGTTTAGTTAATTCTAAACTTGTTCGCAAATAAAAGTTAATCCTTCTAACTTGACTTTTAAAATCAACTAAACACATGTTCTATATCTATAGGATATGATAACTTAATGATTTAAAACCTGGAAACACGAAAAACACCGTAAAATCGGATTTACGCCGTCGTAGTAACACCGCGGGCTGTTTTGGGTTAGTTAATTAAAAACTATGATAAACTTTGATTTAAAAGTTGTTATTCTGGGAAAATGATTTTTATTATGAACATGAAACTATATCCAAAAATTATGGTTAAACTCAAAGTGGAAGTATGTTTTCTAAAATGGTCATCTAGACGTCGTTCTTTCGACTGAAATGACTACCTTTACAAAAACTACTTGTAACTTATTTTTCCGACTATAAACCTATACTTTTTCTGTTTAGATTCATAAAATAGAGTTCAATATGAAACCATAGCAATTTGATTCACTCAAAACGGATTTAAAATGAAGAAGTTATGGGTAAAACAAGATTGGATAATTTTTCTCATTTTAGCTACGTGAAAATTGGTAACAAATCTATTCCAACCATAACTTAATCAACTTGTATTGTATATTATGTAATCTTGAGATACCATATACACGTATACAATGTTTCGACCTATCATGTCGACACATCTATATATATTTCGGAACAACCATAGACACTCTATATGTGAATGTTGGAGTTAGCTATACAGGGTCGAGGTTGATTCCAAAATATATATAGTTTGAGTTGTGATCAATACTGAGATACGTATACACTGGGTCGTGGATTGATTCAAGATAATATTTATCGATTTATTTCTGTACATCTAACTGTGGACAACTAGTTGTAGGTTACTAACGAGGACAGCTGACTTATTAAACTTAAAACATCAAAATATATTAAAAGTGTTGTAAATATATTTTGAACATACTTTGATATATATGTATATATTGTTATAGGTTTGTGAATCAACCAGTGGCCAAGTCTTAATTCCCGACGAAGTAAAAATCTGTGAAAGTGAGTTATAGTCCCACTTTTAAAATCTAATATTTTTGGGATGAGAATACATGCAGGTTTTATAAATGATTTACAAAATAGACACAAGTACGTGAAACTACATTCTATGGTTGAATTATCGAAATCGAATATGCCCCTTTTTATTAAGTCTGGTAATCTAAGAATTAGGGAACAGACACCCTAATTGACGCGAATCCTAAAGATAGATCTATTGGGCCTAACAAAACCCATCCAAAGTACCGGATGCTTTAGTACTTCGAAATTTATATCATATCCGAAGGGTGTCCCGGAATGATGGGGATATTCTTATATATGCATCTTGTTAATGTCGGTTACCAGGTGTTCACCATATGAATGATTTTTATCTCTATGTATGGGATGTGTATTGAAATATGAAATCTTGTGGTCTATTGTTACGATTTGATATATATAGGTTAAACCTATAACTCACCAACATTTTTTTTGACGTTTAAAGCATGTTTATTCTCAGGTGAATACTAAGAGCTTCCGCTGTTGCATACTAAAATAAGGACAAGATTTGGAGTCCATGTTTGTATGATATTGTGTAAAAACTGCATTCAAGAAACTGATTTTGATGTAACATATTTGTATTGTAAACCATTATGTAATGGTCGTGTGTAAACAGGATATTTTAGATTATCATTATTTGATAATCTACGTAAAGCTTTTTAAACCTTTATTTATGAAATAAAGGTTATGGTTTGTTTTAAAAATGAATGCAGTCTTTGAAAAACGTCTCATATAGAGGTCAAAACCTCGCAACGAAATCAATTAATATGGAACGTTTTTAATCAATAAGAACGGGACATTTCAGTTGGTATCCGAGCGTTGGTCTTAGAGAACCAGAAAATTTGCATTAGTGTGTCTTGTCGAGTTTGTTAGGATGCATTAGTGAGTCTGGACTTCGACCGTGTTTTCTTTAAAAATGATTGCTTAACATTTTTGTTGGAAACTATATATTATTAACATGTATATATTATGTGATATATTAATCTCTTAACATGTTTGATATTGTGTGATAGATGTCTACCTCTAGCACAAATCCCATGGACTCACCTAATAATAACGAAGAGTCGAATATATATTGGACTGATTTACAAGTTCCCGAAGAAGAACCGGAAGAAGAATCAGAACCGGAAGAAGAATCATAACCGGAAGAGGAAGAACCGGAGGAGGAAATAGAACCGGTGGGGGAAATAATAAAATGGTTAAGTAAAAGAAAATCCTCAACCAATCGACCAAGGTTAATTATGGTCAATGGTGTTTCCGCCAAGGAAGCGAAATATTGGGAGGATTACCAATTCTCCGATGAATCGGATTCCGACGAGAATTCCGATGATGTTATAGAAATTACCCCAAATGAATTTAAAAAGGCAAAAAAAAATAATAAGGGAAAGGGCATAAAAATAGAGAAATCTAATTCCAACCCCGATGAACTTTATATGTATCGTCAACCCCCGAAGTCCTTAAGTTGTAACAATGACCCGGGAACCTCTAAACCACCAGGTTTTTCTAAACCGTTGTGGAAAACGACAGCTCGTATTAGGGGAACATCATATATCCCTAGAAACTTGGCAAAACGAACCAAAACCGAAGAAGAAGAAACGAGCGAGTCGGAATAAGATAGTTGTATTCGTGTGGTGTAATATATGTAATATAGTGTGCTTATGCTTTATGATATATGTAAAAATTGCTTATATTAATAAGTATTTTTTTTAATGAATCTAACTCTTGTCTATTTTACAGTATAAAAACACAAAATGGATAGACAACCCAATATTTTAAGAGACCTACCCGGAGACATGATTGATGAAATCTTGTCTAGAGTCGGTCAGAATTCTTCGGCACAACTATTTACAGGCGAAATCAGTTTGTAAGACATTCGAAGAACGTTCCAAGAATGTATTGGTTTATAAGAGACTTTTGTTTGAAAGATGGGGGATATCACATTGGGAAACCCATAAGTTACGATGTGTTTACTTTGACGCTTATATTGCGGGAAACCCAAATGCTATTTTACGCAACGGGTTAAGAAATTATTTTGACTCAATGTATCCGAATATAGTACTTCATGATTTAGAAAAAGCGGCTAACATGCAACATAAAGAAGCATGCTATGCTTACGGGTTAGTAATGTTCGCTTCTCACCAAAGTGAGAAAAAGAACATCGGGCTACAACTATTAAACAAAACGTTCCCACAAGTGACGGAGTCGGTAATTGGGGTAAGAAATGAGGTTTTTAGGTTATTACGAGACTGTTGGTCATTACGTAACCCTCGTCCCTTTGACGACGTTACAACACGCTGTCTTATCAACGGCCATAACGGTTAAGTTCCACAAGACCAAGGATGGGAAGTAGTCCTAGTAAAACTAGAATGCATGACTTGTTTCTGGACGTATGAATTACGTGTCTTTATTGCCTTTGCTGAACGACTTGTGTACTAGCTAGAATTATCTTCACAACTATCTTGTATCAAAGTTATTGTGTGCTATATTGCATGCTTTATGTAAAATAAGCGGTATTGTAAGTTTGTAAAATATTGTATAAAAGTTTGAACGCGAAATATTATTATAATCAGTTTTTCATATAGAATTGTAGTAGTTGAATTGTATATTAGCTACTAAGTATGAACTTAACGGGTAGGTACTACCCGAATTCAAACTTATAAAATGCTAATATGAAGAAAAAGCTTTTATAAATGAGTTCATATTATGCTACGAAATACTATTAACTACTCTTAATATTCTGTATGATTAACTTGTTCCATTTGACTATTTTGAAGGAAATGGCACCGACTACTCGACACACCGTGAATATGAATGAAGAGGAATTCCGTACTTTTCTAGCTTTAAACATAACCGCAGTACAGGCTGCGCTACATACCAACAATAATCTTGGATCTAGCAGTACAGGAAATCGTGTAGGATGCACCTACAAAGAATTCACTGCCTGCAAACCTTTGGAATTTGATGGAACCGAAGGACCGATCGGATTGAAACGGTGGACCGAGAAGGTCGAATCGGTGTTTGCCATAAGTAAGTGTACTGAAGAGGACAAAGTGAAGTACGCTACGCATACCTTCACAGGTTATGCGTTAACATGGTGGAATACCTATCTAGAGCAAGTGGGACAAGATGATGCGTACGCACTACCGTGGTCAGCATTCAAGTACTTGATGAACGAGAAGTACCGTCCCAGAACCGAGGTCAATAAGCTCAAGACAGAACTTAGAGGGTTACGAACCCAAGGATTTGATATTACCACGTACGAAAGACGATTCACAGAATTGTGCCTATTGTGTCCGGGAGCGTTCGAAGATGAGGAAGAGAAGATCGACGCGTTTGTGAAAGGATTACAGGAAAGAATCCAAGAAGATATAAGTTCACACGAGCCCGCCTCCATACAACAGGCATGTAGAATGGCTCACAAACTAGTGAACCAGATTTAGGAAAGAATTAAAGAACAGACGGCTGAAGAGGCCAATGTGAAGCAAGTCAAAAGAAAGTGGGAGGAAAACGGTGATAAGAATCACCAATACAACAACAACAGCAATTACAATAATAATCGCAACAATTATCCCAACAATCGCAACATCAATCGCAACTACAACAAACGGCCCAACAACAACAACAACAAAAACAACAACAACAACAACAACAACAACAACAGCAACTACCACAATCATCCCAACAACAATAACAACCACAATAACAACAACAATCAGAAGCAGCTATGCCAAAGGTGGGAAAATTATCACTCGGGGTTCTGCACCAAATTTTGCAACAAGTGTAAAAGAAATGGTCATAGCGCGGCGAAGTGTGAGGTCTACGGACCAGGGGTTAACAGAACGAAAGGAACAAATGGTGTCGGAACGAGTAATGGCGGAGCAAGTAGTGTCGGAGAAAGTTATGCCAATGTAGTTTGTTATAAATGTGGAAAACCGGGCCACATTATTAGAAATTGCCCGAACCAAGAGAACACGAATGGATAAGGCCGCGGAAGAATTTTCAATATTAATGCGGCAGAGGCACAGGAAGACCCAGAGCTTATTACGGGTACGTTTCTTATTGACAATAAATCTGCTTACGTTTTATTTGATTCGGGTGCGGATAGAAGCTATATGAGTAGAGATTTTTGTGCTAAATTAAGTTGTCCATTGACGCCGTTGGATAGTAAATTTTTACTCGAATTAGCAAACGGTAAATTAATTTCAGCAGATAATATATGCCGGAATCGAGAAATTAAACTAGGTAGCGAAATATTTAAGATTGATTTGATACCAGTAGAGTTAGGGAGTTTTGATGTAATATGTGGCATGGACTGGCTGAAGAAGGTGAAAGCAGAGATCGTATGTTATAAAAATGCAATTCGCATTGTACGAGAAGAAGGAAAACCCTTAATGGTGTACGGAGAAAAGGGCAACACGAAGCTACATCTTATTAGTAATTTGAAGGCACAAAAACTAATAAGAAAAGGTTGCTATGCTGTTCTAGCACACATCGAGAAAGTACAAACGGAAGAAAAGAGCATCAATGATGTTCCCGTCGCAAAAGAATTTCCCGATGTATTTCCGAAAGAATTACCGGGATTACCCCCACATCGATCCGTTGAATTTCAAATAGATCTTGTACCAGGAGCTGCACCAATAGCTCGTGCTCCTTACAGACTTGCACCCAGCGAGATGAAAGAACTGCAAAGCCAATTACAAGAACTTTTAGAGCGTGGTTTCATTCGACCAAGCACATCACCGTGGGGAGCTCCTGTTTTGTTTGTCAAGAAGAAAGATGGTACATTCAGGTTGTGTATCGACTACCGAGAGTTAAACAAACTTACCATCAAGAAACGCTACCCACTACCTAGAATCGACGACTTATTTGATCAACTACAAGGCTCGTCTGTTTATTCAAAGATTGACTTACGTTCCGGGTATCATCAAATGCGGGTGAAAGAAGATGATATTCCAAAGACTGCTTTCAGAACACGTTACGGTCATTACGAGTTTATGGTCATGCCGTTTGGTTTAACTAATGCACCAGCTGTGTTCATGGACTTTATGAACCGAGTGTGTGGACCATACCTTGACAAGTTTGTCATTGTTTTCATTGATGACATACTTATTTACTCAAAGAATGACCAAGAACACGGTGAACATTTGAGAAAGGTGTTAGAAGTATTGAGGAAGGAAGAATTGTACGCTAAGTTTTCAAAGTGTGCATTTTGGTTGGAAGAAGTTCAATTCCTCGGTCACATAGTGAACAAAGAAGGTATTAAGGTGGATCCGGCAAAGATAGAAACTGTTGAAAAGTGGGAAATCCCGAAAACTCCGAAACACATACGCCAGTTTTTAGGACTAGCTGGTTACTACAGAAGGTTCATCCAAGACTTTTCCAGAATAGAAAAACCCTTGACTGCATTAACGCATAAAGGGAAGAAATTTGAATGGAAGGATGAACAAGAGAAAGCGTTTCAGTTATTGAAGAAAAAGTTAACTACGGCACCTATATTGTCATTACCTGAAGGGAATGATGATTTTGTGATATATTGTGATGCCTCAAAGCAAGGTCTCGGTTGTGTATTAATGCAACGAACAAAAGTAATTGCTTATGCGTCTAGACAATTGAAGATTCACGAACAAAATTATACGACGCATGATTTGGAATTAGGCGCGGTGGTTTTTGCATTAAAGACTTGGAGGCACTACTTATATGGGGTCAAAAGTATTATATATACCGACCACAAAAGTCTTCAACACATATTTAATCAAAAACAACTGAATATGAGGCAGCGTAGGTGGATTGAATTGTTGAATGATTACGACTTTGAAATTCGTTACCACCCGGGGAAGGCAAATGTGGTAGCCGACGCCTTGAGCAGGAAGGACAGAGAACCCATTCGAGTAAAATCTATGAATATAATAATTCACAATAACCTTACTACTCAAATAAAGGAGGCGCAACAAGGAGTTTTAAAAGAGGGAAAGTTAAAGAATGAAATACCCAAAGGATCAGAGAAGCATCTTAATATTCGAGAAGATGGAACCCGGTATAGGGCTGAAAGAATTTGGGTACCAAAATTTGGAGATATGAGAGAAATGGTACTTAGAGAAGCTCATAAAACCAGATACTCAATACATCCTGGAACGGGGAAGATGTACAAGGATCTCAAGAAACATTTTTGGTGGCCGGGTATGAAAGTCAATGTTGCTAAATACGTAGGAGAATGTTTGACGTGTTCTAAGGTCAAAGCGGAGCATCAGAAACCATCAGGTCTACTTCAACAACCCGAAATCCCAGAATGGAAATGGGAAAACATTACCATGGATTTCATCACTAAATTGCCAAGGACTGCAAGTGGTTTTGATACTATTTGGGTAATAGTTGATCGTCTCACCAAATCAGCACACTTCTTGCCAATAAGAGAAGATGACAAGATGGAGAAGTTAGCACGACTGTATTTGAAGGAAGTCATCTCCAGACATGGAATACCAATCTCTATTATCTCTGATAGGGATGGCAGATTAATTTCAAGATTCTGGCAGACATTACAGCAAGCATTAGGAACTCGTCTAGACATGAGTACTGCCTATCATCCACAAACTGATGGGCAGAGCAAAAGGACGATACAAACGCTTAAAGACATGCTACGAGCATGTGTTATTGATTTTGGAAACAGTTGGGATCGACATCTACCGTTAGCAGAATTTTCCTACAACAACAGCTACCATTCAAGCATTGAGATGGCGCCGTTTGAAGCACTTTATGGTAGAAAGTGCAGGTCTCCGATTTGTTGGAGTGAAGTGAGGGATAGACAGATTACGGGTCCAGAGATAATACAAGAAACTACCGAGAAGATCATCCAAATTCAACAACGGTTGAAAACCGTACAAAGTCGACAAAAGAGCTACGCTGACATTAAAAGAAAAGATATAGAATTTGAAATTGGAGAGATGGTCATGCTTAAAGTTGCACCTTGGAAAGGCGTTGTTCGATTTGGTAAACGAGGGAAATTAAATCCAAGGTATATTGGACCATTCAAGATTATTGATCGTGTCGGACCAGTAGCTTACCGACTTGAGTTACCTCTACAACTCGCGACTGTACATAACACTTTTCACGTCTTGAATTTGAAGAAATGTTTTGCTAAAGAAGATCTCACTATTCCATTAGATGAAATCCAAATCAATGAAAAACTTCAATTCATCGAAGAACCCGTCGAAATAACTGTATATATATATATATATATCATACTAAGATATATTATATATCATAATATCATGATAATATAACAATTTAACATCTCATTTTTTATAATAAAAAATGGGTTAACAACATTCAACAAGATCGTTAACCTAAAGGTTTCAAAACAACATTTACATGTAACGACTAGCGATGACTTAACGACTCAGTTAAAATGTATATACATGTAGTGTTTTAATATGTATTCATACACTTTTGAAAGACTTCAAGACACTTATCAAAATACTTCTACTTAACAAAAATGCTTACAATTACATCCTAGTTCAGTTTCATCAACAATTCTACTCGTATGCACCCGTATTCGTACTCGTACAATACACAGCTTTTAGATGTATGTACTATTGGTATATACACTCCAATGATCAGATTAGAAGCCCATGTGAGTCACCTAGCACATGTGGGAACCATCATTTGGCAACTAGCATGAAATATCTCAAAAAATTACAAAAATATGAGTAACCATTCATGACTTATTTACATGAAAACAAAATTACATATCCTTTATATCTAATCCATACACCAACGACCAAAAACACCTACAAACACTTTCATTCGTCAATTTTCTTCATCTAATTGATCTCTCTCAAGTTCTATCTTCATGTTCTAAGTGTTCTTCATAAATTCCAAAAGTTCTAGTTTCATAAAATCAAGAATACTTCCAAGATTGCAAGTTTACTTCCAAGTTTTCTAAATCCATTCCAAATAATCATCCAAGATCAAGAAACCTTTGTTACTTACAGTAGGTTATCTTTCTAATACAAGGTAATAATCATATTCAAACTTTAATTCAATTTCTATAACTATAACAATCTTATTTCGAGTGGAAATCTTACTTGAAATTGTTTTCGTGTCATGATTCTGCTTCAAGAACCTTCAAGCCATCCAAGGATCCTTTGAAACTAGATCTATTTTTATCATTTCTAGTAGGTTTATCCAAGGAACTTGAGGTAGTAATGATGTCCATAACATCATTCGATTCATACATATAAAGCTATCTTATTCGAAGGTTTAAACTTGTAATCACTAGAACATAGTTTAGTTAATTCTAAACTTGTTCGCAAATAAAAGTTAATCCTTCTAACTTGACTTTTAAAATCAACTAAACACATGTTCTATATCTATATTATATGCTAACTTAATGATTTAAAACCCGGAAACACGAAAAACACCGTAAAATCGGATTTACTCCGTCGTAGTAACACCGCGGGCTGTTTTGGGTTAGTTAATTAAAAACTATGATAAACTTTGATTTAAAAGTTGTTATTCTGGGAATATGATTTTTATTATGAACATGAAACTATATCCAAAAATTATGGCTAAACTCAAAGTGGAAGTATGTTTTCTAAAATGGTCATCTAGACGTCGTTCTTTCGACTGAAATGACTACCTTTACAAAAACGACTTGTAACTTATTTTTCTGACTATAAACCTATACTTTTTCTGTTTAGATTCATAAAATAGAGTTCAATATGAAACCATAGCAATTTGATTCACTCAAAATGGATTTAAAATGAAGAAGTTATGGGTAAAACAAGATTGGATAATTTTTCTCATTTTAGCTACGTGAAAATTGGTAACAAATCTATTCCAACCATAACTTAATCAACTTGTATTGTATATTATGTAATCTTGAGATACCATAGACACGTATACAATGTTTCGACCTATCATGTCGACACATCTATATATATTTCGGAACAACCATAGACACTCTATATGTGAATGTTGGAGTTAGCTATACAGGGTCGAGGTTGATTCTAAAATATATATAGTTTGAGTTGTGATCAATACTGAGATATGTATACACTGGGTCGTGGATTGATTCAAGATAATATTTATCGATTTATTTCTGTACATCTAACTGTGGACAACTAGTTGTAGGTTACTAACGAGGACAGCTGACTTAATAAACTTAAAACATCAAAATATATTAAAAGTGTTGTAAATATATTTTGAACATACTTTGATATATATGTATATATTGTTATAGGTTCGTGAATCAACCAGTGGCCAAGTCTTACTTCCCAACGAAGTAAAAATCTGTGAAAGTGAGTTATAGTCCCACTTTTAAAATCTAATATTTTTGGGATGAGAATACATGCAGGTTTTATAAATGATTTACAAAATAGACACAAGTACGTGAAACTACATTCTATGGTTGAATTATCGAAATCGAATATGCCCCTTTTTATTAAGTATGGTAATCTAAGAATTAGGGAACAGACACCCTAATTGACGCGAATCCTAAAGATAGATCTATTGTGCCTAACAAACCCCATCCAAAGTACTGGATGCTTAGTACTTCAAAATTTATATCATATCCGAAGGGTGTCCCAGAATGATGGGGATATTCTTATATATGCATCTTGTTAATGTCGGTTACCAGGTGTTCACCATATGAATGATTTTTATCTCTATGTATGGGATGTGTATTGAAATATGAAATCTTGTGGTCTATTGTTACGATTTGATATATATAGGTTAAACCTATAACTCACCAACATTTTTTTTGACGTTTAAAGCATGTTTATTCTCAGGTGAATACTAAGAGCTTCCGCTGTTGCATACTAAAATAAGGACAAGATTTGGAGTCCATGTTTGTATGATATTGTGTAAAAACTGCATTCAAGAAACTGATTTTGATGTAACATATTTGTATTGTAAACCATTATGTAATGATCGTGTGTAAACATGATATTTTAGATTACTATTATTTGATAATCTACGTAAAGTTTTTTAAACCTTTATTTATGAAATAAAGGTTATGGTTTGTTTTAAAAATGAATGCAGTCTTTGAAAAACGTCTCATATAGAGGTCAAAACCTCGCAACGAAATCAATTAATATGGAACGTTTTTA
This sequence comes from Rutidosis leptorrhynchoides, assembly GCF_046630445.1. Classification (NCBI taxonomy): domain Eukaryota; kingdom Viridiplantae; phylum Streptophyta; class Magnoliopsida; order Asterales; family Asteraceae; genus Rutidosis; species Rutidosis leptorrhynchoides. The sequence goes on from NC_092333.1 coordinate 342,012,629, forward strand.
ATCAATAAGAACGGGACATTTCACGGATCCCTGTGATCGTGGTTTGGGTTTCCTGCCCGAACGTGTGTGTGTGTGCAAATGATGACTAGGCTTCGGTCCGGACTGATGCAATCTTGCCTTAAAAAAAAAATGTATGTGTAACAGTAAATGCATTTTTAATAGTAGACGTGTATACATATATCTATATTTATGTATTAATATATGTATTTCGGGTTTTAATGGATATATCCATGGATGATACTTTTTCATCCATATCCATATCCATATCCATTTAGGTTCATCCATATCCGTATCCATATCCATTTAAGTTTATCCATATCCATTAAAATCGAGTGGATCGGGTGGATATCCACTGGATCGGGTGACCATTGCCATCCCTAGTTCAGATAATGTCATATTTAAATTCATATTCATTTACTTTTTATTTATTAATAATCTATATTTATATTTATTTAATTTCAGTTCATCCGTTGTATCCGTTAGATTAAGTGATTTAATAGATTCTATCGAATATTAAATATAAATATTAATATAACGATAATTTTAACAATTGAATATAAATTAATCTATATGTTTTTAGTTTATTACACGTATTTTATTGTCTTTTGTCGTCGTTTGTGACTTTAATTGAGCAATATACGTTATAACATAAGTAAATATATGTTTAAACTGATCCAAATATATAATAACGTTTATATCAAATTAATAATTGTAACTTTCATAACACTTATTTTAGTTAATAATATAAAATTTCATAGGTTATATGTACATGTATAACGACATGTAAATGCATATGCATGTATCTTTAGTACAGATATATCTATCTACGTATAAATGTATTTTGGGAAGTATGGAAATATCAACTGATGATAAATTATAATCTATATTCGATCCAAGAAATATTTTGATCATTCATATTCATATTCATATCTACTACTCGTCTATTTTCATCATTCATATCCATGGGGTCCTGCAGTTAAATTTAGTAGAGTCACGGGAAACTATAAGTTTAAAATTTTTTAGTTGAAAATACTCTTTAAATTATATAGGACACCACTAAATTTAATATCAGAACTTCATATATTTTTCAAATTTATAGTTTTTCTTTTTAAATTGTACAGGACACCTAAAATGACCCGTCCTAATTCATAAGGACGAATACAATAACATATGGTTACATCGCGAGGTACTTGACCTCTATAAGTTACATTTTACAAACATTTCATTCGTTTTTAAAAGACAAACTTTCATTTCATTGAAAGTTGACAGGCATGCATACCCTTTCATAATATATCCAATCTATAAATGACTTAACCTGTTATCTTCTTAATAATAATTTTATTGAACTCAATGACTTGAATGCAGCATCTTTTGAAATATGCCATGAATGACTCAAAGTAATATCTCTAAATGAGCAAATGCACAGCGGAAGATTTCTTTCAAACCTGAGAATAAACATGCTTTCAAGTGTCAATCAAAAGGTTGGTGAGTTCATTAGTTTATCATAAACATTCATTTCCATCATTTTAATAGACCACAAGATTTCAGATATATAATTGTACACGTAACCCGAGTACAAAATAGTACGCATAACCTACGAATTAAAAATCATTCATATGGTGAACATCTGGTAACCGACATTAACGTACAAATGCATCTAGAATATCCCCAAAATACAGGTACACTCATTTGTATATAAAATCGAAGTACTAAAGCATCCGTAACCCGGATGGGACGTGTCAAAGTTCATAGTTCTATCTTCAGGATTCACGTCAATTTGGGGGTCTGTTCCCAAATTCTTAGGCTACCAAGCTAAAAGGGTGATATCCGGTATAATAATTCAACCATAGAATGTAGTTTCAAGTACTTGTGTCTATTTCGTAAAATAGTTATAAAAGCAGCGCATGTATTCTCAGTCCCAAAAATATATATAAAAAGGGAGTAATGAAACTCACAATACTGTATTTCATAGCAATAATGCATATGACGACACTGAACAAGTGCATGGTTGGCCTCGGATTCACGAACCTATATTTTTCATATATATATTAAAACACATACTAATAATCGAACAATTTCATATATTATATCTTAAATTATATATTATACTTATCTAGTTTGTGTATATATTCAAAATGTTTAATATTTATATAGTTATATATATATATATATATATATATATATATATATATATATATATATATATATATATATATATATATATATATATATATATATTTGATTAGTATTTTAATAAAAATACCTAACATGTTATATATGAATATTTATATAAACTTTGTTAATTTGATTAAAAACATACTTACAACCTTAATAATATCTTTAAAACTTTTATTTTCATAAACGTAATTATTTTTAGTAATATTGATATAGATAACGCTGATAATAATAATAATAATAATAGTTTTAATGAAAACAAAATAATAATTTTGGTAAAAATAATCATAGTAATAATAATAATAACTATTTTAATAATGAATATATCAGTAATTTTTAATATAATGAATAATTTAATAATAATGATGATAAAAATAATAATTATAACAATCTTTTTACGAATGGTAATTTTAATAGTAATACTTTTGTTAATAATAATAATACATCTAAAATGATACTGATACTAATATTTATGATAATATTAATGGTTATAATACTTATAATAATACTAATGATAATATAAATAATAATAATACTAGTTAATAATAATACTAGTAATGATAATAATATTAGTAATATAATGATAATACTAATTTTTAATGATAATAATAATAAATTCAGCATGATAGTTATAATAATACTTATCTTAACAATAATAATAATAACATTCAGTTTTGTAGTTATAATCATAACAATAATAATATTTACTATTTGTATTAGTAATAATAATAACAATAATACTAATCATAATAATAATAACTAATCATAACAATAATAATAATAATAATAATAATAATAATAATAATAATAATAATAATAATAATAATAATCATCATCATAATAATAAAAAGAATAAAAGATTATACCCTTTAATAGCTTTTCTAACTAAAATCGCCCCAGACCGGGCTCGAACCCGCGACCTCTTGCATACCCGACACCCACACTAACCATTCGCCTGCCATTGTCTTTCTGATGAAACTGGTATCCAATTTCATTTAACCCAAATTCTATATCTATGTTCTTCTTCAATTCAAATATCGACCAGAGATCAAAACTAATACCAAAAAAAATTGTTTGTTTTAAAGTTCGTAATTAAAACAACAAAGACTTAATTTAAGTGTCAGAATTAATTAGAACAGAAATTAAAGAAAAAGAAAGCAGTAGCAGTTTATATGAAGAACACGATGAACTAAAATGTCAATTTTAAAACTTGGATCGTTTTAGGTTATGATATCTACATGAACAAGATTGTAACTCATTCCAGGAAACGTTTTGAACCTTTAATTGAATCTGAAACATAAAGATAAACTTGAATATGATCAAGAACACTGGGTTGACTTTTTTTATAAAATTACTTTGACTCCAAAATTCAAATTCAATATAGAAATTTGGATATTCAAACCTTGCAGATAGTTTAAACGTATCAATTCTAACACATCTGCATTAATACTTTTTGCAAATTCGTTCGGAATCGAGGTTTTTGTAATTTAAGTATGAAACAGGGTTAACGAGCTATAAAGAAAAATTAGATAGATAAAACTGATTACAGACAATTTTCTTTGATATTTGAGGGTGGATACATTGTGATAATTCATTGACTAATTACATCCATCGATTAATTTTATAGGATTGAATCCGATCGTACCTCTTTTCTTTATCAGACAAAAACAAAAAAATGGAGCAGAAAAAGGGTACGATTTGATTATGATCGATAACAATTTTTGTTTGTATTAAAACTGATTTGTACTGGTAATCAATCACACACAGTTATATTGACAAATTGAATCTGATTTGGATCCTATGATTTAGTTACGTATTTATCTGTATTTAAAAATGTATATGCTGTTTTTATATAAATATAAATCTGTATATGTATTTGATTATATACTTAACTGTATTTTGCATATGTATATGTATACGTATATGTAGCTGATTATAATCTGTAATATTAAATATATACATGTACTAATACTAATAACAATTATATAAAATTTATAATAATGATAATAATATCAATATTTCTAATAATTAATAATTAATAATTAAATAATTTATTAGTAATACCAATAATATTAATAATAATTTTATTATTAATAATAACAAATAAATAATAAGAATACAGACAATAATTATTAATGATAATGTTCATAGTAATATTAATAATAACATTGATAATGTTATTAATAAAATACTAATACAAATATTAGCAATAATAGAATACTAATAATATTAATACTAATAATGTCTAATAATAATACTAATATTAATCATAATAACTAACATTATCACTTTACTACTAGTCATAATAATGATGATATTAATAATAATAGCAATAATAAATCAAATGTATGAAATTTCAGTATTTTAATAATATTAATAATACTAAATAATGAATGTAATAATAATATAATAACTATAATTATCTTGTGATTACATTTAATATATTAATATTATAATTTACTAACTACATTATATTTACTATTTTATTTTATAACTTTTATTGAATATTTCTTATTCATAGGATTTATATATATATTACAATATATTAGAGATCATATATATTTATATATAGCTTTACTTTTATTAACAACTTAATGATTATGTATTATTATTTTACTTTTAATTCAAATTATTAAATTATATTTTATTATTTTTAATTCTCACATATACTTACATTTACATATATATTTAATTGCATATTTATTTACAAACAATTTGTTCGTAAATCATCGGGAGTAGTACAAGGTTTAATATTTTCATGTAAATAGTTCCAAAAATTTTGAGACTCAACATTACAGACTTTTGCTAATCATGTCGGAATCATTTAAAGATAAAGTTTAAATTTGATCGGAAATTTTTGGGTCGTCACAGTACCTACCCGTTAAAGAAGTTTCGTCCCGAAATTTAATTGGCCAACGGGATGGTCATGGCTGACAATAAGTATGTTTTCATGACGCATACGAGCTAGAAATTAGAGTTTTTATCATCAGTGAGTAATATGGATAAATCAATTCATTTATGTGAAGAGTACGAGTGAAGCTATCACAAAAGTGTGAAAATGAGTAAATGCAGATTCAATTTACCGATGACGTAGTCATAGTTGATTTCCAGAAATCAAGGAATTTAGGGAAAATCTTCGTAATAAGATTTGATTCTTAAAGAAATTAGAATCCTCTTTGGTTAAATGCGATGATCTATTTCAATTGCTTATCAGATATTTCATTATAAATCTACTCCCTTCGTTTCCTTTATATTTTGGAGTTCCATCCTTTTGTTTTCTCATCCCGACTTTAAGTCAAGCGAATAATAGTCCAAAATTCGTAGGTATGAAGTTTAGAATGAACATAACTAATATTCTGAGAGAGAAATTGTAATAGCACGATCTTGATTGGTTATATTACCAGCTTTCAAGAGAAAAGATAGAACTATCAAGAACTTATGTTCTTAATATGTTTATATACTAGATAGAATGTAAGAGTCGTGTAACATGGCACATGATGATGTTATAGTCTGTGAATCATCACGTTTCATTAGAAACTCAGCATGACTTACTGTAATATAATCATGTTGATCAAGTGTCATTATATTATACTAACTCATGCTTCAGTTCCCAACACTACTTCAAAAACATTCATAATTTAAACTCGAAGGTTTACAGAATATAGAAACTAAATAGTTTCCTTTATGATGTAATACAGATAGCGCGAAGAGATAAACGATTTCAGATAAGAATAGTTATGAAAATATCTTCAAAATATCGAGGATATTTATAATGAAAGATACGATGATATCTTAGAATTTCTAATATCAAGGATGATGAAGAAGATTTGTCCGTAAAGGTTTAGAGTCAGAAACAAGGTATTCGTTAATGACATCAGTAGATAAATATAGTGATTTTTCGGAGAGATTTAAGCCAAGGAGCAACGAGGTTGCTGGTACGTCTGCTGGTAATATGGTAGAATATAAAAGGTTCTTCGATAACAAAAGGGTAATCGTATATATCAGGGTTATAATAAGGCTACTCCGAATGAAAGATCGATATTGACTTGTTGGAGCTGTGACAGAATTTGGTACTTTGAAAAGGAATCGTAAAGTTATTTTTGCTAATAAATGCCAAAGGATCTGACGCGGGTATGTGTTAAACTATGACTTTGGTTTCGAGATTTTTTTTCTGGTGCATGACTATGGGTAACATGTGGTTGGATCATCATCTCGATTGTTCATTATTTGAAGTGTCTTCAGGAATTTCGAGGGGATTGAACATAGATTGTAATCATAAATATTCATATGATGTTCTAGGATTTTGAATGATACAAATACTTTTCTGGGTTCTATGAATGAAAATGATGTTCTAGCACAGTTTTGAAGTCAAAGTATTGCTTGAAAGATGTAGGGATCTAAGAGTGATATCTTCTGCTAAATCTTGACTTTGGATTTCTGATCTGTTCAAAATCAGGGTATGTAATTTATGAAAATGGTTGTCCTGATTTTATGAAAGAATGTGTATCGCTGTAAAAGTAGTGAATATAGTTAGTGATTGGTGAGTCAGAATCGAAGAATGTACAGTGTAACATATTAATGTGAAATCTAAGTATTTCTTCGGGAATTACCTACCCGTTAAAAATTTCACAAGTAATATCTTGTACAAGGGAATTTTATTACAGTCTTTATGAAAATACATGTATATTTTCTTCAGACGTAATACAGATTTAATGAGTTAATGTAATATTGACTCATTTGATTTTTGGCTGGATCTAGAATTGAATAATCTCTAAAACCTTTAGAAATTACGTAATCTTCGCGTATTATCTCTTCAATGTAAATGAAATTATGAATCAATACTTCATTATTCATTTTTATTGATTTTCCTCTGTGAATGGTGTTGGAGTTCATGGAATCCTTGTGAACTTCACAAGACACGAATGATGATTTCTAGAAAGTTTCGTGTACATCGAAAATGAAGGTGTAAAATCAAACATACAATTGAATAATACACTTGGTTTATTATGAAATAGAATTCATTGATTTGAGACAGAGATTGTAGTTAATGATGGTTAAGTGGTTAACGACGGATGTACCACATAGCATATTAGTAATATGAATTAACCGAGTAGTTAAGATTCACACATAATAGCTTAGTACAAAAAGATTTATTATGTTTTCGAAATTTATATATATAAGATATAAATATAAATTCTTCAGAGGGAATGAGTTAATACTTCAAAACTCGTTAATACCATATACTCGTTGTTGATCAGTGATGATGTTCATGGTGACTATGGATCTGGCGGAGCTTGTGATGAGGTAGATGCTGCTGGTGCTGACTGTGACGACCCGAAATTTTTTGACCAAATTTAAACTTAATCTTTATATGATTTCGACACGATAAGCAAAGTCTGTAATGTTGAGTCTCAAAAGTTTTGAACTGTTTCATAGTGTAATATATGATTTGAATATCAGAAATAAATAAGTAAAATAACAAACAATATGATAAAATTGTTATTTAAAATGAATCCATATATATATATATATATATATATATATATATATATATATATATATATATATATATATAATATATATATATATATATATATATATATATATATATATTAAAAATAAATATTAAATTAATTGTAATGCCCGGTTTCGTTGGTGTTCATATAGATCTAATACGAAATTATGGAAATCATCTGTATACTCTTATCCGCCATTGATTAACAATGAACCACGATATAATATCCGTATTAAAACTGTTGACATAGTGTAATAGTTAATTGATCCGTGAATTTGAATTTATCAATCAAACTTACTCTTTTTAGGATTCCTTTCATGATGCACATTGTTATTAACTATTGTTGATTGAAGAATATATATTACATACATCCACAAAAGAACATTTGAGTTTACTTTTTTTGTTTCCTTTCATTTTCCTCTATCTTATCTATCTTATTCTGTTTCACTTTCATTTAGAACCCATCTATCAAATTCTTTATTTTTGCATCATTTTTCCACAAGCAACCAAAAACACTTTCTATTTCATATCTCAATCACAAAAGAAACCAGTGGCTTTTCTATTGATTGAAAACGTTATGTTTATTATTCAACATGATAGTAATATTAGTATATGATGTTATATATCTACCAAGATAAACAGATAACTTATCCAAGAAACACCACTTAATAATTATTTGATGAATTTCCTTTTTCTTCAAACATCCTCCTCCTTCTTTGTCTCTATTGATAAAAAACACAAACACAACCATGTACCTTCTTTTATTTTCTAACCGGCACCCTTCCACCTCCCATCGTGAAACGCCATCTTGACCCCCATTCTGCTACAATCCACGCTACCACAATCGACAATCTCACCTTCACTTCCATTTCCCAACAGATACCACTTCTGTGATCACCCATGTGATCACCATCACAAGACGGCTGCTTTCTGCCTTCTGTTTACGATTAGTCCTCACCAACAAAACCACCTCCTACAAGATTCATTAATTTCTGTACAACATGCCAAATCAATAAAGCATTCAGAACTTGTAATACATATATATACGCTGATCCAAATCTATACTCTTACCTCATCAAAACATATATACAAAACAACTCACTCTTATTCATCAGCCTTATTCTTTGATAAACGTATTTGGGTGTTCTTCCAATAGATTTCTTACTAATCACTTACTCAGTACATACTTATTTATTTTTTTATTTCCATTCTCAATCAAGCTATATATGTAACTGTTTTAATTATGTTCGATTAAACCCAACCCACCTCAATCAACACTGCTACAGTTTACTGTTTTCTTGTTTCATTAGTAAATTATCCAAACCGCCACCCCACCATCACAAACCCACAACCTGTGGCGTTTGTTTCTGTGTTGCACACAACAACCAATTACCTGGTAACTGCTACTCTCGTCGGTCTGGTTCTATGTCTATTTTTTTCTAGTTAAATCAACATCTCGATGCAATCAACTATCGACACCATAGTTCACTGATATGTTGCTGCTACACTCCTGTTTCATTCGAAGACCTTCATCATCATTATACCTGCAACATAACCGAACACATGGCAATTATTGTGGTACTTTTTCTGTTCCTGATTGGAACAAAATATCAAACCAACCTTAACCACCATCATCAATATCTATTATCATTATCAAGAACTAACAAGAACCATAAATAAAATTCATTTACCTAATCATTGTTCTGTTTCAATTTTCAACCAAACCCGATCACCATCTCTAATGAACTCTTACTTGCTCCTGCTACAACCAAGAACGAACCCTAATTACTGTTATATTTTCTATTTGGTTCAAACCTAGAATCCATGATTTTTGCTAGTTTCGAATAAATAAGTATACGGAAAATATAAAGGGATTTAAGAAATTAAGAGAATATCATTGAATCGATTACTTACTTGAATCAATTGATTGCCGGTTACTTGATCGATTAATTAGGGATAACGATTAACGATGATTGAAAATTGATGAAACTGATGATGATGTTGAAACGATGATGATGATGATGAATTGAGGACCGGTTATACCTCGATGATCGTCGCTTGATCGATTGAAGAATCGAATAACACCTTAACCGTGATTTTTTTCTGCGAGTCGCTCCTATTCTCGATCTACTTTTGAGCCACCAACATAAATCACAGATTCCTTATATTAGGTATTATTATTATTATTTATTATTAATATTAATTATTAATTATTATTATTATTATTATTATTATTATTATTATTATTATTATTATTATTATTATTATTATTATTATTATTATTATTATTATTATTATTATTATTATTATTATTATTATTATTAATCTTGATATCATAGTTATTATGTTATTAATAACATTAAAACTAATATAATTAAGATTACTAATGATAAGATAAAAACGATTAGGGTTGTGATCATGAATATAGTTAAGGTAGTTACTACCGAGGGGTATAGTTATAAGTACGCTTATGAGTAAAGATGAATATAAATACAATTAAGTCATGATTAAATAAAATTATCATTTAAATTATTATTAATATTATATTTAAAATTATCATTTTTATTAGAAACTATCGTTTTAATTAAAATTATCATTATTAGTAAAATTATCACTTTTTTATAAAATGTCATTTTTTTTAAACTTATTGTTATTATTATTATTATTATTAAAAGTATAATTATTATTATTATTTTTATTATTATTATTATTATTATCATAAGTATTAGTATTATTATTAGTAGTATTATTATCATTATAGTTATTAATTTTAGTATCATTATTATTATTAGTAAAATCATTATTTTTATAGTTATTATTATTAGTAGTCATTATTATTAAAATTAACATTTTTTATTAAAAGTATCATTTTTATTAAAGTTATCATTTTATCATTTATATTAAAAGTATCATTTTTAACTCTATTATCATTATTATTTTATCATTACTAATATTATTTTAGTATTATTATAATTTTAACAAATAAAAGATATGTATATATATACAAAAATATATTTAATACATATAACATAATAAAAGTAATATTTTTTTTAAGTATATAAAAAGAATATATGAAACATGTAGGTTATTAATATAAAAATAATATAACTAATAAATTTATATATATATATATATATATATATATATATATATATATATATATATATATATATATATATATATATATATATAAATTTGTACGATTACAATTATGTGTGTTAATATATATATATATAAATGATATAGGTTCTTGAATCCGAGGCCAACCCTGCATTGTTCAATGTCGTCATATGTATTTTTACTACAAAATACAGTATTCTGAGTTTCATTTGCTCCTTTTTTAAATGCTTTTGCAATATATATATTTTTGGGACTGAGAATACATGCACTTTTATAAATGTTTGACAAAATAGACACAAGTAATCGAAACTACATTCTATAGTTGAATTATTATACCGGATATCGCTCTTGTTGAACTTGGTAGCCTAAGAATTGGTGTTTATTATAATTGCCACCAATTGACGTGAATCCTAAAGATAGATCTATGGGCTTTGACACGCCCCAGTCATAGAATTTGAACTGCTTTAGTACTTTAATGTTTATATGTTTGGGGATATTCTAGATGCATTTTGTTAATGTCGGTTACCAGGTGTTCAATCCAAATGAATGAATTTTAAACACTTGCGAGTGTATGATTATTGAATGAAATCTTGTGGTCTATCAAAATGATGGAAAAGATTGTTTATGATAAACTAATGAAATCACCAAATTTTTGGTTGACACTTTTAAGCATGTTTATTCTCAGGTATGAAAGAAATCTTCCGCTGTGCATTTGCTCATTTTAAAGATATTACTTGGAGTCATTCATGATATATTTCAAAAGACGTTGCATTCGAGTCGTTGAGTTCATTAAGATTATTATTAAGTCAATTATAGTTGGACATATTATGAAATGGTATGCATGCCGTCCACTTTTGATGTAATGAAAGTTTGACTTTTAAAAAAAACGAATGCAATGTTTGTAAAATGTATCATATAGAGGTCAAGTACCTCGCGATGTAACCAAATGTAATATATTCGTCCAGATGGATTAGGATGGGTCATTACACTAACGATGCTGACAGTACTAACGGTGCTGGTGATGCTTGTGAAAGTCTCGCTTGTAAATCACACACTATTCCAGTCAGGGTTTCTATCCTATTTTCTGTCCACTCATCTGATTTATGGTTAAGGCTAGGTGTAGTGACCCGAACTTTTCCATGATTATATATTAAATGAAAACTATATTTGCATGATTAAATATTTCCAACATGTTAAGCAATCAAACTTGTTAAGACTTGATTAATTGAAATAGGTTTCATATAGACAATTGATCACCCAAGTTGACCGGTGATTCACGAACGTTAAAACTTGTAAAAACTATATGATGACATATATATGATTATGTATATAGTTAACATGATATTATGATAAGTAAGTATCTCATTAGGTATTTTAACAACGAGTTATATACATAAAATTGAGTTTATTGAATTAAGAAACTCGAAACGATATATATAACCATTATCGTTATAACAACGTCTTGCTAAATACATATGAATCATATTAAGATATTAATACACTATGTTTAATCATGATAAATGATAAGTAAACATTTCATTAAGTGTATTAACAATGAACTACATATGTAAAAACAAGACTACTAACTTAATGATATCGAAACGAGACATATATGTAACGATTATCGTTGTAACAACATTTAACTATATATATATCATACTAAGATATATTAATATATCATAATATCATGATAATGTAATAATTTAACATCTCTTTAGATATAATAAAATATGGGTTAACAACATTTATCAAGATCGTTAACCTAAAGGTTTCAAAACAACATTTACATGTAACGACTAACGATGACTTAACGACTCAGTTAAAATGTATATACATGTAGTGTTTTAATATGTATTCATACACTTTTGAAAGACTTCAAGACACTTATCAAGATACTTCTACTTAACAAAAATGCTTACAATTACATTCTCATTCATTTTCATCTAAAATTCTACTCATATACACACGTATTTGTACTCGTACAATATGCAGCTTCTAGATGTATTTACTATTCATCTATACCAATAAAAATCTGCTCCTTAGCAGCCTTAAATGATTAATCAACTTGTGGAACCAACCATTTTGGCAACTTGCTAGAATTATTACACTAAAAATCAAAATACAACTTTCTTATATGATCACCCTCATTCACGTTTTTTTCACACACACACACACACTTTCATTTGACAACTTTCTTTCATCCATTTGACCTCTATCTTATTCTATGATGATGTTCTAAGAGTTCTCCAGCATATTCAACAAAGACTTCATCAATCTAGCTCCTAAAACCAACCTTTGATCAACCTATAAAACAACTACTCAAGAACACACCAAAAACACTTTCAAGTTTACTACCTTACTTCCAATCTTGCAAATCCATCTCAAGTGATCATCCAACCTCAAGAAATCTTTGTTATTTACAGTAGGTTATCTTTCTAATTCAACATAATACTCATATTCAAACTTTGGTTCAATTTCTATAACTATAACAATCTTATTTCGAGTGATGATCTTACTTGAACTTATTTTTGTGTCATGATTCTGCTTCAAGAACTTTCAAGCCATCCAAGGATCCTTTGAAGCTAGATCCATTTATCACTTTTCCAGTAGGTTTATCCACAAAACTTGAGGTAGTAATGATGTTCATAACATCATTCGATTCATACATATAAAGCTATCTTATTCGAAGGTTTAAACTTGAAATCACTAGAACATAGTTTAGTTAATTCTAAACTTATTCGCAAATAAAAGTTAATCCTTCTAACTTGACTTTTAAAATCAACTAAACACACATCCTATATCTATATGATATGCTAACTTAATGATTTAAAACCTGAAAACACGAAAAACACCGTAAAACCGGGCATACGCCGTCGTAGTAACACCGCGGGCTGTTTTGAGTTTGATAATTAAAAACTATGATAAACTTTGATTTAAAAGTTGTTATTTTGGGAAAATGAATTTTCTTATGAACATGAAACTATATCCAAAAATCATGGTTAAACTCAAAGTGGTAGTATGTTTTTCAAAATGGTCATCAAGACGTTGTTCTTTCGACTGAAATGACTACCTCTTACAAAAACGACTTGTAACTTATATTTCCAACTATTAACTTATAATTTTTCTGTTTAGATTCATAAAATTGAGTTCAATATGAAACCATAGCAATTTGATTCATTCAAAACGGATTTAAAACAAAGAAGTTATGGGTAAAACAAGATTGGATATTTTTTGATTGTTGTAGCTACGGGAAATATTGTAACAATTCTATACAAATCATATCCTAGCTAACTTATATTGTATTATACATGTATTCTAATATATTATGTAATCTTGGGATACCATAGACACGTATGCAAATGTTTTGACATATCATATCGACCCATGTATATATATTATTTGGAACAACCATAGACACTCTATATGCAGTAATGTTGGAGTTAGCTATACAGGGTTGAGGTTGATTCCAAAAATATATATACTTTGATTTGTGATCTAGCCTGAGACGTGTATACACTGGGTCGTGGATTGATTCAAGATAATATATATCGATTTATTTCTGTACATCTAATTGTGGACAACTAGTTGTAGGTTACTAACGAGGACAGCTGACTTAATAAACTTAAAACATTAAAACGTATTAAAAATGTTGTAAATATATTTTGAACATACTTTGATATATATGTACATATTTGTTATAGGTTCGTGAATCGGCCAGTGGCCAAGTCTTACTTCCCGACGAAGTAAAAATCTGTGAAAGTGAGTTATAGTCCCACTTTTAAAATCTAATATTTTGGGATGAGAATACATGCAGTTTTATAAATGTTTTACGAAATAGACACAATTAATTGAAACTACATTATATGGGTGAATGATCGAAGCCGAATATGCCCCTTTTGCTTGGTAGCCTAAGAATTAGTAAACCGATATACTTATTGACGCGAATCCTAAAGATGGATCTATTGGGCCTAAAGAACCCCATCCAAAGTACCGGATGCTTTAGTACTTCGAATTCGTTTTTATCATGTCCGAAGGATTTCCCGGAATGATAGGGGATATTCTTATATGCATCTTGTTAATGTCGGTTACCAGGTGTTCACCATATGAATAATTTTTATCTCTATGTATGGGATGTATATTGAAATATGAAATCTTGTGGTCTATTATTATGATTTGATAATATATAGGTTAAACCTATAACTCGCCAACATTTTTGTTGAAGTTTTAAGCATGTTTATTCTCAGGTGATTATTAAGAGCTTCCGCTGTTGTATACTAAAATAAGGACAAGATTTGGAGTCCATGATTGTATGATATTATGTAAAAACTGCATTCAAGAAACTTATTTTTGATATAATATATTCTTATTGTAAACCATTATGTAATGGTCGTGTGTAAACGGTATATTTTAGATTATCATTATTTGATAATCTACATAATGCTTTTTAAACCTTTATCGATAAAATAAAGGTTATGATTGTTTTAAAAATGAATGCAGTCTTTGAAAAACGTCTCATATAGAGGTCAAAACCTCGCGACGAAATCAATTAATATGGAACGTTTATAATCAATATGAACGGGACATTTCAGTTGGTATCCGAGCATTGGTCTTAGAGAACCAGAAAATTGTATTAGTGTGTCTTACCGAGTTTGTTAGGACGCATTAGTGAGTCTGGACTTCGACCGTGTTTTTCTTCAAAAACGATTGCTTAACATTTTTTGTTAGAAACTATATATTATTAACATGTAAATATTATGTGATATATTAATTGAAATGTCCCGTTCTTATTGATTAAAAACGTTCCATATTAATTGATTTCGTTGCGAGGTTTTGACCTCTATATGAGACGTTTTTCAAAGACTGCATTCATTTTAAAACAAACCATAACCTTTATTTCATCAATAAAGGTTTAAAAAGCTTTACGTAGATTATCAAATAATGATAATCTAAAATATCCTGTTTACATACGACTATTACATAATGGTTTACAATACAAATATGTTACAACGAAATAAGTTTCATGAATGCAGTTTTTACACAATATCATACAAGCATGTACTCCAAATCTTGTCCTTATTTAAGTATGCGACAACGGAAGCTCTTAATAATCACCTGAGAATAAACATGCTTAAAACGTTGATGTGTGAAATCTAGTATATAAATTATCTCTGGAAATATGCCTGGTTTAAAGATTACTACACACTAACGGGCAGTGTACCCGATCGTGCAATAGTATAAAAATGGTAATTCCAAGTATCGTTCCAAGGACAGTATTAACGTGAGAATTAAGTTTGCAACTAAGAAAAGTAAACTAAGTTAAACTATGAAAGTTGAAAGTACGAGATAGTTCGTTTTGCGGCTATTTAACGATTAGCCAAATCAAGATAGCTTTGAAAATAAAAGACAATATTTTTGGTTTTTAAGTTTAAATAAAGGAAATGCAGACTCGACAGAAAAATAAAGATATTTGAATTCAATGGATAAAAGAATGTTCGCCTAGATATCCTATTCGCAGTGTTGGATGATTTGTTATTAAGCACTAGTTCTATTAATCAATGCACGCAATTACAGAGTCGGTTTACCCAGAGTTCTCTTTTAGCAAACACATCAAACTATGACTTATTGGCTTAGGGTTCCCTTTCACCAAAAACTATCTTTCGTTTGTGACTTAGTAACTAGCTAATTACAAGATTAAGATTCAATTGGTTACGCGTTCGCTCCACACAATTCACCCCTATTTTGGTTAATTACGTTACCCGGTTTACCCCCTTGGTCCAGTAAGCACCCAATCGGTTAAGACAAATCAATTGGAAATTAGATCACTAAATTGAAACAGGGTTCCCTTTGTTCAAACAAGATTCACTAATCAACCTAGTAACAATAATTAACACCCACAAGAATGGTTCTTTAATCAAAACTCATAATTAATCATGCATCAATCAATAAAACATTAAAGTATCATCCAAACACTTGCAAATATTCAATCTAGACAAACATTAAAGGTTTAGCCTACGATCATGGCTGAAATCAAAATAACAATCAAAGACATAGAATAATTCATTGTTGATAACAAAAGAATAAAACTAATTAAAGATTGAAATCTGAAAGATACACGAATCGAGACTTGTTCCCGGAATGATTAATACCTTAGAATGACCTTGAAGATCTCCAAAAATCACCTAAGTTCGTCAAAAAGTGGCTGGAATTCGTCAGGATACGATTATTATAAATTAGGGTATAATTCGGGCTTTTATAGGAGGAAATTCTGAACCCGGGCACAACCCCGCGCGGCGCGCCGATTATCTGGAAACTCACATTTGGTTTTCTGATATGCTCGAACTGTTTTTGTAGTTAAATGGCGCGGCGCGCGCCCTTTTGGAGCGGCGCTCCATGTAACAAATGCTGAAACGAAGCTGAAAACTCAATATTAACACCCAAACTCGAACCGAATCAAACCTTTTCACTTGTAAACAACGAAACACGTCCAAAACCATCAAATAACATCAAATTTAACCTTCTTGGTCTTGGAACTCAAACTTTCACAACTTTAACCGAAATAACTCCAAATCGTATCCATAAGGACCAAAATGTAACCGATATCGCTAAGGAAAATGCATATGAAATATGCGATATCAAACAACCCCACACTAGAGTTTTGCTTGTCCTCAAGCAATGAACTCGATAATAATCTTCTATAATAAAATAACGTCTTCAAGCAAATATGTAGAATCAAACAAACAAGAACCAAACAAGCAACTAGCGTGGGCACGATTTGGAGTACATAACAACCATGATTCCCACTTACATTCTCCCGATGTAACTTCCCAAACCGCAATCAATATGAATCAAAATAGTAACCAAAAATAATCTCGATAACGTACCATACTGATGAAATAGAGAATCTCGAACCATAATAAAAGTCTTCAAAGAAACCGGGAATCAAGTAGGAACCAAGCACCAAAGATGTAACAATCGAACCATGTGTGCCAAGAGAACGTACGGGCTACCCCGCAATTGGTCAAGCCAAGCCTCCCACAGTACCTAACATCGCGAGATGTCGGTAGAAAATAATGTGCTTAGGAGGATACACATTACGTCCGGATATCATCGATGGTTATGAGGTAACCGTCTAATCCGTTATTTCAACCATAAAGATTGAGGTTCATCAGGCTTAAAAGCTGATATCTTACCTTTCCGGAGGTTATCCACTGGGAATCTGATCAATCACTGACATTTTGTGTATCATGGTGCGCTTCCCATTTGGCTAGCAAATCTCCCTCATTGAGATAAGCTTCGACTACCAGTTTCCCTGTTTGATGTTGAGGCCTGGTAGATTTCCAGTCGATTTTAGCAATGACTTTTCAAGGTTTTTCATCACCCTACAACTGGTCTGGACTACAACTTCTGAAATGAATCAGCAAGTGTGTCATTCGGGAGACTTGACTCCCTTTAGGATGGAGTGGATACATCCTGTATGGTCATAAAAGGTGGTCGAGCGCATACATTGTCCTTGTTAGGAGAAACAATGAAGACCGCCCTATAAAGTTTTCGATCTAGCGTATGGCCCGGCTTCGACCACACGATCCAATCACCGTTCATACGGTTGACACCCGTTTTTGTACAAGTGACCTACGTATGAACTGAATGTTCATGTAGGATTTCACATTCAAAATAATGAACGTGTTTTGAAAGTTCAAGACTTTCTCCTCTAACAGTACCTCATCGTGAAATGATGGGTAATGAAATGGCACGCGTAAGAGGTATACGTACCAAGTAAGACAATCGGAAGACTTTACTTCCTTAATTGAGTGGATCTGAGTCACTCGGAAGTGCCAATCTGTTTCACTTGACACCGGTTTTGAAAAATCCCGAAAACCTTCGGGTTCCATAGCTTTTGGCTATGGGTTGTGTTGTCTAAGCAAACACAAGCACGTAGCTATTGCTCCTGAAAAGGACAGCACTGGTGAAGCTCAAGGCTCCTCTTCCCACAGTATCACATCATTAAATGATGCAATAATAAAATGATATAGTTTCGGAAGTATGCTATACCAAGTAACCAAAAGTTTTTGATCTGGCACGTAATTCGGTCACAATCACGCTATGCAATCACCGCTCTCTCACGGTTTACACCCGTTTTGGTACAGGTGACCTACTATCGAGTTCTTCGAACTCGTAGGATTTCATGTTCAATGGTAATGAACATGTGGAACAACTTTGGCTTCTTTAAACATCATGAAATATAAAAAACCAAGCCATACTCAAACAAAGGTTTTGGTCGAATTTTTAACTATTTTTATATATTTTTTTTTTTCTCTTTTTTTCTAACTAATTTTTCCAATTTTTTATATTTTCCCCTAATTTTTCAATTTTTTTTTTTTTTACGACCAAAACCCCGTGAAACGTCAAGTCTTTTAAACATCAAAACCAAACTTATGATGATTCTATTAATAACCAACCCGAGAGATTTTACATCCCCCACCCCACACTTGAGATCAAGTAATGTCCCCATCACTTGAGATCAAAAATGGATTAAAATCAAAAGGGTAAGAAAAATAAAAACTTATCGAGCTTAACCACAGATCGTGGAATGACAGTGACAGATGGCGCTGAACTGACTGCCAGCATAAGAACATCGTCCATTCCCGATTCTCACACAAATATCATCACTCAAGTAGTTTTGCTGAACTTAATGCCAGACTTGAAAAACCGTTTCACCAACACACCTAACAAAAAGAAAAACACACCAAATACATAAATGGGCAAGGTGGTACCACCCGGTACCGAAACGCCTTGCCCCAAATAGGTCTCAAAGTACATCATACGAAAAATAAAAATAGTCAAGTACAACCAAATCGAAACGGAAATAGTTTAAACAAATACAACAATAATACGTGCAACACATCAATCGCTTCCCGGCCAAAAATCTCTCAACGGGTCCCACGTCACGCCATACGTATCTTGGCACGCTTGATACGGGTCATAAGACGGATCCGGTCTCGGAGGCGTCACGGCGGTGTAGTCCGGAATAGTGGTTTGCGTAGGAATGTACGCATCCGGCACATGACGCATCTGCCGTTGGAGCTGCCTCTGATGAATTTCCCACTGATTGTGGGCCCGAATCCCTCGAACATCATACTCTATCCTGTCAACACGGTCGCCCAAATTACCAACCTCTGTCCGAACCTGACCCAAACTCGTGTTAAGCGACCCATAGTTACCCTGATGCCACGTCATCAACTCCTGATTATGACGGCGCTGTTCGTCATACATACGCTGATTATGCGCAACCTGATCATTATAAAATGTACGACTATCTTGGAACTCGAGATGCAGCCCGTCAACACTATTCACCAACCCATTAAAAGCTTCCTCATCGGGAGTCCATACTCCCCGAACATTACCACTAGAACTCCCTGCTTCATACGTGGACCCAATACCACGTCCTCTACCTTGACCTCGACCTTGACCCTGCTCTTGCTGTTGTTGTTGACCTTGACCCTGTGGTTGCTCTTCATCCTCTACCAAAACCCAACCGTTCGGTCCTCGCCTAATAAAATCGGCTTTAGCGAAAAACAAAATGTTTGTTACCATTGCTTCGACCCCCGCGATAGTACACCTATCAGTAGGCACAGAAAATGCCTCAGCTATCCGTGTCACTAAATGGCCCCCTAACAACGGGCGCTCGGGACGATTATCTTCACCGATTTCCTGAAACCAGGACCCCAACATAGTCGGCACATCAATTGCCTCTCTCGCTTTTATCTGCTGGAGGATCCAAAGATCCTTTCGTTTGATTTTGTTTGCATTTCTCCGGGCCATGAACATAGTAGCAATCATTTTAAAAAGAATACGGTCCACCGGACGTCGAAGATTAGACTGAATGCTTCTACTAGAACTGAAAGCCCTAACCCCCGGATTAATAATCGTCGGCCAATACTCACTTTCACTAAACTCGCCGTCACCGAATACCCTGCACCCCAACAAATGGTACCCTAAATCGATGTCATCATTTAACTCGGGGTACAAACCCAACGCCCGAGCTAACTCAACTTTACTCATTTGACGGTCCGCCCCGCCAAGCCTAAATGTCAGAAAGTCCGAATCACGAGGAGCAACTCGGGGCCGACAACTTACAGTCGAAAAGAACTCGACAGTCAATTGCTCATAAACATCTTCGTTAATCTGAAACAAACGCTCATACGGTCTCAACTCATTACCGCTATACGTAACCCATAAGTAACCGCGCAATTCTCGATAAGCTTGAACACTTTCATTTCGAAGTTGCGTCCAATCCAAGTAGTAGGTTTGCTCAATCGGACGAGCAAGATTGATGTTAAACCTTTGTTCCAAATCCTCAATATTACCAACTTGGGACAACCACAGTTCAGGGTTGTTCGGTGGTTGCTGTGGTGGGTTACCTCTTGTTCTCTGCATTCATGAAACAAGTAAAGAAAACAAACACAAAACTCAAAAGTTAGTGTTAGTCATCATAATAAGCACCAAACACCTTTACAATCAATCCTTGTTTCATGCTAAATCACCTTCAAATACAATAACCATTTAAACCAATAACTCTTTTGAAAACGTTTCAAAAACTAACTCTCAACCAAATCACATTATCCATAAACAAATAATTCATAACCTTATTCATCAAACAACATAACCAAAACACGACCAACATGATTACTTATAACTCTTTTAAATTCCAAAAATCCAATCAACTTCATCATGTTAGCAACTTTTATCAAATTCAACAACCATTAAACAAAAGCTTTATCTCAATTAAAATCATATGTTTAATCATCACTAGCATGGCATATCACATAATTTGAACAATGTAGCTTAAGTCATTCAAAACAAAGTGACCCGCCCATATGGACACTACCCCACACTAGTTCAAAACCACATGAACAATTCAAAGAACAACACACCTTCAAGCAATTAACCCCTTTTTACTTACAAAATTCGGACCTTTAACCCTACAAACCCTAGGTTCATGTTAAACTTCTAAAAACACCAACTTTAGCATAAAATCAAAGCATATAAACAATATCTAACAAAAACCCATGACTAATTTAATCATATAACCCAAATTAAAGCAACCCCACACTAATTCATCAAGACAATTAAGAATTAAACAAGCAATTAACATATAATAAGATGAAATTAGTAAAGAAAGGAACAAATTCGGACCTTCTTAGGTGCCATTCTTGAAAGATTAAGGTTACTTGAAACAAGAAATTAAACTTTTCAGAATTAGGGTTTTGAAAGATCAAAGGATTTGTAGGTGTTTAAGAGATGTAAGAATGAAAATAATTGAAGTAAAAAGGACTAAATACAGCTGGTCACCCGTTTCTAAATTGTGTGGATGTAAAAATTCGGATTGACCTTAAATAAACACCCAAAAACAGCTGGCTGACAGGGTTCCGCGCGGCGCTCCAAAAGCTCGCGCGGCGCGCAGAGTTTTCGCGCGGCGCTCCAAAGTGTTGCGCGGCGCGCCGAATAACTAAAAATGTATGCCGAGCTGTTTTCAGAAACTGATACTTCAGATATACTCAAGTGGCGCGGCGCGCCCCTTATTGGAGCGGCGCTCCACTTACTGTATCATCAAAAATCCGCATTTTTAAGCAATAAAACCCAGTTTTCTCGCCATAAAACAACCAAACCATCCCCAATAAAAACTAAACATGATCGTATTGCACATATTATCAAACTAGCACCAAAAATATACAAACTTTACAACAACGTGAACCTTATTTAACGAGTCGTTCACACGACTCGTCCCCAACTTCAAGTGGCGTTGGGATCGGGTTCAACGCGAACCTCATCATCAATCACTAACGGACCATCAACATACTTCTTCACACGATGTCCGTTAACCTTAAAGGTGATACCATTCGCATTTTTCAACTCGATCGTACCATATGGGTACACCTTAACAACCTCAAATGGTCCCGTCCACCGGGACTTAAGTTTTCCCGGTAAAAGCTTCAATCTAGAGTTAAACAAAAGCACTCGATCGCCTTCGTTAAACTCTTTTGGACCCTTTAACTTCCTATCATGCCATTGCTTGGTCTTTTCTTTATAAATCAATGAATTCTCGTACGCATCAAGGCGTAATTCACCAAGCTCATTCAATTGCCCCGCCCTTAGGCGTCCGGCTTCCTTCAAATCTAAATTGCACTTTTGAAGTGCCCACATAGCTTTATGCTCAATCTCCAACGGGAGATGGCACGCTTTCCCATAAACCAACCGATAAGGAGTGGTACCAAGTGGCGTTTTGAAGGCGGTTCTAAACGCCCACAAAGCTTCATCGAGCTTATTTGCCCACTCCTTCGGATTCGAACCCACAGTTTTCTCAAGAATACTTTTAAGAGCTCGATTGGTATTCTCAACTTGTCCGCTCGTTTGGGGATGGTATGAAGTAGAAACTTTATGGACAACTCCATATCGCTTCAATACCTTCTCCATTTGAGCGTTACAAAAATGAGTACCCCTATCGCTAATTAAAGCTTTAGGAGTTCCAAATCGAGAGAATAAACGCTTAAGGAACGAAATCACAACTCGTGCATCATTTGTGGGTAAAGCTTGCGCTTCAGCCCATTTAGACACGTAGTCAATGGCAACGAGTATGTAACTATAATTCTGAGATTTCGGAAATGGCCCCATAAAGTCAATTCCCCAAACGTCAAATACTTCGCAAACTTGGATGCTTTGTTGAGGCATCTCATCACGTTTGGTGACTTTACCGGCCCTTTGGCACGAATCACATGACTTACAAACCAGGTGGGCATCTTTGAAGATTGTCGGCCAATAAAAGCCGGCATCATAAACTTTACGCCCCGTAATTTGGGGTCCAAAATGCCCACCGGTAGGCCCACTATGGCACTCGGTTAAAATCCGCATACACTCATCACCGGAAACACACCGGCGGATAATACCATCGGGACAACAACGAAAAAGATAGGGATCCTCCCAGAAATAGTACTTAAGGTCACTGAAGAATTTCTTCCTCTTTTGATGTGACCACCCTTTCTCCAAGAATCTCCCAACTAGATAATTAGCAATGTCCACGTACCACGGCTCATCAACCTTATCCACCGTCATGAGATATTCGCCGGGAAAATCATCATGAATGGTCGTCTCATCGAGAACCTCACGGGAGGGGTTCTCAAGACGTGAAAGGTGATCGGCCGCCAAGTTTTCAGCACCCTTTTTATCCCGGATCTCCACATCAAATTCTTGCAAAAGCAAGATCCATCTAAGAAGTCGTGGTTTTGCATCCGGTTTAGCAAAAAGGTACTTTAGAGCAGAATGGTC
Organism: Rutidosis leptorrhynchoides; assembly: GCF_046630445.1. Lineage (NCBI taxonomy): Eukaryota > Viridiplantae > Streptophyta > Magnoliopsida > Asterales > Asteraceae > Rutidosis > Rutidosis leptorrhynchoides. Next base: position 342,036,759 of record NC_092333.1, read on the forward strand.
CGTAAAGACAATAGTCTTAGATAAGACTAAGTAGGACCGGAACTTATCAAACGAAAAGACCACCGCAAGGAGCTCTTTTTCAGTGGTAGTATAATTTAATTGTGCTCCTTGCAAGGTCTTGCTTGCATAGTAGATGGGTCGGAAATGCTTCTCGACCCTTTGACCCAAAACTGAGCCAACAGCGAAATCAGATGCATCGCACATAAGCTCGAACGGAAGGGACCAATTCGGAGCAATTATGATTGGCGCATTGATAAGTTTCTCCTTCAAAAGCTCGAATGCCTTTTGGCACTCGTCGGAGAAGTTCCACGGGGTGTCCTTTTCAAGGAGTTTATTCATCGGGTTGGCAATCTTAGAAAAATCTTTAATGAATCGCCGGTAAAAACCGGCGTGCCCGAGGAAACTCCTAACACCCTTAACATCGGTAGGAGGTGGAAGGTTCTTAATAGCGGTAACCTTTGCGGGATCCACCTCTATACCGTTTTTAGAAATCTTGTGCCCGAGAACGATGCCCCCTTGAACCATGAAATGGCACTTCTCCCAGTTGAGCACAAGATTAGATTTTTCGCACCTGACCAACATCCGTTCTAAATTAAGAAGGCATGAATCGAAAGTGTCACCGAAGACCGAGAAGTCATCCATGAACACCTCCATGCAATCTTCTATCATGTCATGGAATATGGCCATCATGCACCTTTGAAAAGTGGCCGGAGCATTGCAAAGGCCAAAGGGCATGCGTCGATATGAGAACGTGCCATACGGGCACGTGAAAGTAGTCTTCTCTTGGTCCTCGGGCGAGATAGGAATTTGAAAATAGCCCGAGAAACCATCGAGAAAGCAATAGAAGCTGTTTCCCGCCAACCTCTCTAGCATTTGATCCATGAAAGGTAGCGGGAAGTGGTCTTTACGTGTGGCGTCGTTCAACTTACGGTAGTCGATACAAACACGCCACCCCGTGACAGTCCGGGTGGAAATTAACTCATTTTTATCATTGGTGGTAACAGTCATACCACCTTTCTTAGGTACACAGTGTACCGGGCTAATCCATGGACTGTCAGAAATCGGGTAAATCAGACCTGCATCAAGGAGCTTTATGATCTCTTTCTTCACGACGTCTTGCATGTGCGGGTTCAACCTCCTTTGGCGTTGCACCACAGGTTTGGAGTTATCCTCCATTAGAATCCTGTGGGTGCAATAGGAGGGACTAATACCCTTAATGTCGTGAATCTTCCATGCAATGGCCGGTTTATGGGCCTTTAGCATGGTTACAAGCTCAGTTTTCTGACCTGCTGAAAGAGAAGAAGAAATAATTACCGGAAGCTTAGATTCCTCATGCAAGTAAGCGTATTCCAAATGATCTGGAAGTGGCTTCAATTCAAGCTCGGGAGGTTCTTCAATTGAAGACTTGCTCCGGTAATTTGAATCACGTTCGAGTTCTTTGAACTCCTCTTCAGTCGGCTCATAGCCGTTTTCCATCAAGGTGGTTAAAAGATCCACCTCCTCAACCTGCACATCCTCATCAATCTCAACCAATGAGCATTCTCCTGAACCCTGTAACTCTGGGAATTCCTGCAAAAACTCAGACTGGACATTCACAGTGTTAAGAAAATAACATGTATCATCAGTGTAACCAGGGTATTTCAAAGCATGGTCGATTGAGAATGTTGCACTCAAATCGTCTATCCGAAGGGTCAACTTTTGGCCATACACATCAATCATACACCTAGCAGTATTTAAGAATGGCCGACCCAAAATTAGTGGAATCCTTTCATCCACTTCCATATCCAAAACAACAAAATCCGCCGGAAAAACTAACGACCCGGTCTTTACTAGCATATTCTCTATGATTCCACGAGGGAATTTAATAGAGCGGTCGGCTAGCTGAACAGCCATACGCGTGGGTTTTAACTCCCCGGGGTCTAGCTTAAGATAAATAGAATAAGGCATTAAATTAATGCTAGCCCCCAAATCCGCCAAAGCCCTCATACAATCCAAATTACCAAGTAAACAAGGAATGGTAAAACTTCCAGGATCTTCAAGCTTCTCGGGAAGCTTGTTTGCAACAACCGCTGAGCATGCGGCATTCAACCTGACTGAAGACACGTTCTTCAGCTTCTGCCTGTTAGTCAGCAAATCCTTAAGAAACCTCGCATACTTAGGCACACCTGCAATAACATCAATAAAAGGCATATTTATGTTAACTTTTTTAATCAAGTCCATGAACTTGGACTTTTCGGCCTCTAGCTTCTCCAATCGCTGTTTCCTCGGGAATGGGAGCGGTGGTTGATACTCTCTAACTACCGGTTTAGCAGCAACAGTAACCGGTTCCTTAACAACTTTTTCAGCCACCTGTTCCGGCTCCTTTTCCTTTGCCGGTTCACTTTCAACAACCGGCTCACTATCATTAACTAACGGTACCCTCAAATCATACTCGTCGGGCTTCCTCGGTGGATGATACGCTAAACCACTTCGGGTGGTGATAGCATTAACATGCCCGTTTTTCGGGTTAGTATCCGTCTTGCTAGGTAACTCTCCCGGTTTCCTCTCACTACTCTTATTAGCAAGTTGACCAATCTGCTGTTCAAGATTATGAATAGCTGCTTGTTGATTTCGAAACATTTGGTCATTCTTTTCATTATTCTGAGTAACGGTAGTGACAAGTTGAGTCTGAGATATCACTAACTTCTCAAGCATAGCCTCAAGGTTGGACTTTTTCTCTTCGACCTGTGGTTTCTGAAAATAACCGGGAGCTTGCTGCTGAAAACCTCCACTAGAACCCGGTTGGAACCTCGAACCCTGATTACCTTGCGGATTATAAGGATTATTGAAATTCCTATTAAACTGAGCACGTCCCTGAAACTGATTGTTATTCTGCTGACTAATATAGTTGACCTCTTCTTTCTGATTCATTGTCAAACCCGCATCACAATCTTTGCCCAGATGCAAACCTCCACAGTATTCACAACCAACCTTCATACCATGAATATCCTTGTTCATCTTCTCCAAATTCCTACCAAACGAATCCAACTTAGCACTGATAGACCCAAAATCATCATAAGCACCTGTACCTGTAGTCTCTGTTCTCTTAACTGAAGCTGAAGGGTAAGATTCATGATCCTGATGCCACTCATGAGAATAAGCAGCTTGCTTTTCAATGATCTCTAACGCCTCTTCTTCAGTCTTATCCATTAACGTACCACCTGCAGCTTGATCAATACTCTGACGCGTAGGAATATCACAACCTTTGTAGAAAATCTGAACCTTCTGTAAATCATTCAACCCGTGTTGCGGGCACGAGCGTAACAAAGTAGCAAAACGGTCCCAAGCATCAAACAATGTCTCACTGCTCTTTTGTCTAAATTGAGAAATATCTGCTTGAAGTCGAGCAGCTCGAGATGCAGGGAAAAACTTTGACAAAAACTTATCCTCCAAAGTCTCCCAAGATCTAATCGTACCCTCAGGTTGCTTATCTAACCATCTCTTAGCTTCTCCCTTAAGAGTCCAAGGGAAAAGTCTTGTCTTAATTGAAGTGTCGGCAACCTCATGTAGCTTAAACAAGTTACAAACATCATTAAAATTACGAAGATGCTCGTTAGCATCCTCGGTATCTTTGCCATAGAATCGGCAATCAGAAGAAATCAAATTCAGGATCGGCCCTGTAATTTGAAAAGGCTGAGTAATATTCGGTTGAGTAATCGAATTGCCTTGGCCTCCTCGGGTGGCCTTTAACTTTTCAGCCATAGTCTGAGGACGGGGTGCTTCTCCTTCGGCCATTTCTTCAGTTTCTGTAGTATCAGACGAAGCGTAAGAGTCTTCTTCGTTAAAAATTTCAGGTGGTGTCTCGGGCACCACAGTCTCAGAAGTACTTCCCAAATTAACGTAAGTATCACCCGATGAAACTGATGAATCCACTGTTAACTTTTGCTTCTGACTTAAAGCTTTAAACAACTCTCTTTCAGGCTCGTCAAATGGTTTAACAATTGGAGAATCTGAAGAACGCGTATGTTGCATGCACTACCTGTAACTGCAAGAACACAGCTAACAAACCGATTAAACGCACCGACTCAATTAGAATTAAATTAAACTAAACAGTTAAAATTAACTAAGAACAAACTTAATTATCAAACTTAATTTTCAACACAACTGTCCCCGGCAGCGGCGCCAAAAACTTGATGTGTGAAATCTAGTATATAAATTATCTCTGGAAATATGCCTGGTTTAAAGATTACTACACACTAACGGGCAGTGTACCCGATCGTGCAATAGTATAAAAATGGTAATTCCAAGTATCGTTCCAAGGACAGTATTAACGTGAGAATTAAGTTTGCAACTAAGAAAAGTAAACTAAGTTAAACTATGAAAGTTGAAAGTACGAGATAGTTCGTTTTGCGGCTATTTAACGATTAGCCAAATCAAGATAGCTTTGAAAATAAAAGACAATATTTTTGGTTTTTAAGTTTAAATAAAGGAAATGCAGACTCGACAGAAAAATAAAGATATTTGAATTCAATGGATAAAAGAATGTTCGCCTAGATATCCTATTCGCAGTGTTGGATGATTTGTTATTAAGCACTAGTTCTATTAATCAATGCACGCAATTACAGAGTCGGTTTACCCAGAGTTCTCTTTTAGCAAACACATCAAACTAGGACTTATTGGCTTAGGGTTCCCTTTCACCAAAAACTATCTTTCGTTTGTGACTTAGTAACTAGCTAATTACAAGATTAAGATTCAATTGGTTACGCGTTCGCTCCACACAATTCACCCCTATTTTGGTTAATTACGTTACCCGGTTTACCCCCTTGGTCCAGTAAGCACCCAATCGGTTAAGACAAATCAATTGGAAATTAGATCACTAAATTGAAACAGGGTTCCCTTTGTTCAAACAAGATTCACTAATCAACCTAGTAACAATAATTAACACCCACAAGAATGGTTCTTTAATCAAAACTCATAATTAATCATGCATCAATCAATAAAACATTAAAGTATCATCCAAACACTTGCAAATATTCAATCTAGACAAACATTAAAGGTTTAGCCTACGATCATGGCTGAAATCAAAATAACAATCAAAGACATAGAATAATTCATTGTTGATAACAAAAGAATAAAACTAATTAAAGATTGAAATCTGAAAGATACACGAATCGAGACTTGTTCCCGGAATGATTAATACCTTAGAATGACCTTGAAGATCTCCAAAAATCACCTAAGTTCGTCAAAAAGTGGCTGGAATTCGTCAGGATACGATTATTATAAATTAGGGTATAATTCGGGCTTTTATAGGAGGAAATTCTGAACCCGGGCACAACCCCGCGCGGCGCGCCATAATACCGCGCGGCGCGCCGATTATCTGGAAACTCACATTTGGTTTTCTGATATGCTCGAACTGTTTTTGTAGTTAAATGGCGCGGCGCGCACCCTTTTGGAGCGGCGCTCCATGTAACAAATGCTGAAACGAAGCTGAAAACTCAATATTAACACCCAAACTCGAACCGAATCAAACCTTTTCACTTGTAAACAACGAAACACGTCCAAAACCATCAAATAACATCAAATTTAACCTTCTTGGTCTTGGAACTCAAACTTTCACAACTTTAACCGAAATAACTCCAAATCGTATCCATAAGGACCAAAATGTAACCGATATCGCTAAGGAAAATGCATATGAAATATGCGATATCAAACGTCAACAAAAATATTGGTGAGTTATAGGTTTAACCTATATATATCAAATCGTAACAATAGACCACAAGATTTCATATTTCAATATACATCCCATACATAGAGATAAAAATCATTCATATGGTGAACACCTGGTAACCGACATTAACAAGATGCATATTTAAGAATATCCCCATCATTCCGGGACACCCTTCGGATATGATATAAATTTCGAAGTACTAAAGCATCCGGTACTTTGGATGGGGTTTGTTAGGCCCAATAGATCTATCTTTAGGATTCGCATCAATTAGGGTGTCTGTTCCCTAATTCTTAGATTACCAGACTGCATATTCGATTTCAATAATTCAACCATAGAATGTAGTTTCACGTACTTGTATCTATTTTGTAAATCATTTATAAAACCTGCATGTATTCTCATCCCAAAAATATTATATTTTAAAAGTGGGACTATAACTTACTTTCACAGATTTTTACTTCGTCGGGAAGTAAGACTTGGCCACTGGTTGATTCACGAACCTATAACAATATATACATATATATCAAAATATGTTCAAAATATATTTACAACACTTTTAATATATTTTGTTGTTTTAAGTTTATTAAGTCAGTTGTCCTCGTTAGTAACCTACAACTAGTTGTCCACAGTTAGATGTACAGAAATAAATTGATAAATATTATCTTGAATCAATCCACGACCCAGTGTATACGTATCTCAGTATTGATCACAACTCAAACTATATATATTTTGGAATCAACCTCAACCCTGTATAGCTAACTCCAACATTCACATATAGAGTGTCTATGGTTGTTCCGAAATATATATAGATGTGTCGACATGATAGGTCAAAACATTGTATACGTGTCTATGGTATCTCAAGATTACATAATATACAATACAAGTTGATTAAGTTATGGTTGGAATAGATTTGTTACCAATTTTCACGTAGCTAAAATGAGAAAAATTATCCAATCTTGTTTTACCCATAACTTCTTCATTTTAAATCCGTTTTGAGTGAATCAAATTGCTATGGTTTCATATTGAACTCTATTTTATGAATCTAAACAGAAAAAGTATAGGTTTATAGTCGGAAAAATAAGTTACAAGTCATTTTTGTAAAGGTAGTCATTTCAGTCGAAAGAACGACGTCTAGATGACCATTTTAGAAAACATACTTCCACATTGAGTTTAACCATAATTTTTGGATATAGTTTCATGTTCATAATAAAAATAATTTTCCCAGAATAACAACTTTTAAATCAAAGTTTATCATAGTTTTTAATTAACTAACCCAAAACTGCCCGCGGTGTTACTACGACGGCGTAAATCCGATTTTACGGTGTTTTTCGTGTTTCCAGGTTTTAAATCATTAAGTTAGCATATCATATAGATATAGAACATGTGTTTAGTTGATTTTAAAAGTCAAGTTAGAAGGATTAACTTTATTTGCGAACAAGTTTAGAATTAACTAAACTATGTTCTAGTGATAACTAGTTTACCACTTCGAATATGATAGCTTTTTATGTATGAATTGAATGATGTTATGAACATCATTACTACCATAAGTTCCTTGGATAAACCTACTGGAAAAGAGAAAAATGGATCTAGCTTCAATGGATCCTTGGATGGCTCGAAGTTCTTGAAGCAGAATCATGACACGAAAACAAGTTCAAGTAAGATCATCACTTGAAATAAGATTGTTATAGTTATAGAAATTGAACCAAAATTTGAATATGATTATTACCTTGTATTAGAATGATAACCTACTATAAGAAACAAAGATTTCTTGAGGTTGGATGATCACCTTACAAGATTGGAAGTAAACTTGCAATCTTGGAAGTATTCTTGATTTTATGAAACTAGAACTTTTGGAATTTATGAAGAACACTTAGAACTTGAAGATAGAACTTGAGAGAGATCAATTAGATGAATAAAATTGAAGAATTAAAGTGTTTGTAGGTGTTTTTGGTCGTTGGTGTATGGATTAGATATAAAGGATATGTAATTTTGTTTTCATGTAAATAAGTCATGAATGATTACTCATATTTTTGTAATTTTATGAGATATTTCATGCTAGTTGCCAAATGATGGTTCCCACATGTGTTAGGTGACTCACATGGGCAGCTAAGAGCTGATCATTGGAGTGTATATACCAATAGTACATACATCTAAAAGTTGTGTATTGTACGAGTACGAATACGGGTGCATACGAGTAGAATTGTTGATGAAACTTAAACGAGGATGTAATTGTAAGCATTTTTGTTAAGTAGAAGTATTTTGATAAGTGTCTTGAAATCTTTCAAAAGTGTATTAATACATATTAAAATACTACATGTATATACATTTTAACTGAGTCGTTAAGTCATCGTTAGTCGTTACATGTAAGTGTTGTTTTGAAACCTTTAGGTTAACGATCTTGTTAAATATTATTAACCCAATGTTTATAATATAAAATGAGATTTTAAATTATTATATTCTCATGATATTATGATGTACGAATATCTCTTAATATGATATATATACATTAAATGTCGTTACAACGATAATCGTTACATATATGTCTCTTTTCAAAATCATTAAGTTAGTAGTCTTGTTTTTACATATGTAGTTCATTATTAATATACTTAATGATATGTTTACTTATCATAATATCATGTTAACTATATATATAACCATATATATGTCATCATATAGTTTTTACAAGTTTTAACGTTCGTGAATCACCGGTCAACTTGGGTGGTCAATTGTCTATATGAAACCTATTTCAATTAATCAAGTCTTAACAAGTTTGATTGCTTAACATGTTGGAAACACTTAATCATGTAAATAAAAATTTCTTTTAATATATATATAAACATGGAAAAGTACGGGTCACTACAATACCTACCCGTTAAATAAATTTCGTCCCGAAATTTTAAGCAGTTGGAGGTGTTGACGTATCTTCTGGAAATAAATGCGGGAATTTCTTCTTCATCTGATCTTCACGCTCCCAGGTGAACTCGGGTCCTCTACGAGCATTCCATCGAACATTAACAATCGGTATCTTATTTTGTTTAAGTCTCTTAACCTCACGATCCATTATTTCGACGGGTTCTTCAATGAATTGAAGTTTTTCATTGATTTGGATTTCGTCCAACGGAATAGTGAGATCTTATTTAGCAAAACATTTCTTCAAATTTTAGACGTAGAAAGTGTTATGTACAGTCGCGAGTTGTTGAGGTAGCTCCAGTTGGTAAGCTACTGGTCCGACACGATCTATAATCTTGAATGGTCCAATGTACCTTGGATTTAGTTTCCCCCGTTTACTAAATCGAGCAACGCCTTTCCAAGGTGAAACCTTAAGCATGACCATTTCTCGAATTTCAAGCTCTATATCTTTTATTTTACTGTCCGCGTAGCTCTTTTGTCGACTCTGGGCGGTTTTCAATCTTTGTTGAATTTGGATGATTTTCTCTGTAGTTTCTTGTATTATCTCCGGACCCGTAATATGTCTATCCCCCACTTCACTCCAACAAATCGGAGACCTGCACTTTCTACCATAAAGTGCTTCAAACGGCGCCATCTCAATGCTTGAATGGTAGCTGTTGTTGTAGGAAAATTCTGCTAACGGTAGATGTCGATCCCAACTGATTCCGAAATCAATAACACAAGAACGTAGCATGTCTTCAAGCATTTGTATCGTCCTTTCGCTCTGCCCATCAGTTTGTGGATGATAGGCAGTACTCATGTCTAGATGAGTTCCCAATGCTTGCTGTAATGTCTGCCAGAATCTTGAAATAAATCTGCCATCCCTATCAGAGATAATAGAGATTGGTATTCCATGTCTGGAGACGAATTCCTTCAAATACAGTCGTGCTAACTTCTCCATCTTGTCATCTTCTCTTATTGGCAGGAAGTGTGCTGACTTGGTGAGACGATCAACTATTACCCAAATAGTATCATAACCACTTGCAGTCCTTGGCAATTTAGTAATGAAATCCATGGTAATGTTTTCCCATTTCCATTCTGGGATTTTAGGTTGTTGTAGTAGACCTGATGGTTTCTGATGTTCAGCTTTGACCTTAGAACACGTCAAACATTCTCCTACATATTTAGCAATATCGGCTTTCATACTTGGCCACCAAAAATGTTTCTTAAGATCCTTGTACATCTTTCCCGTTCCAGGATGTATTGAGTATCTGGTTTTATGAGCTTCTCTAAGTACCATTTCTCTCATATCTCCAAATTTTAGTACCCAAATTCTTTCTGCCCTATACCGGGTTCTGTCTTCTCGAATATTAAGATGCTTCTCCAATCCTTTGGGTATTTCATCCTTTAAATTTCCCTCTTTTAAAACTCCTTGTTGCGCCTCCTTTATTTGAGTAGTAAGGTTAGTGTGAATCATTATATTCATAGATTTTACTCGAATGGGTACTCTGTCCTTTCTGCTCAAGGCGTCAGCTACACATTTGCCTTCCTCGGGTGGTAACGAATCTCAAAGTCGTAATCATTCAACAATTCAATCCACCTACGCTGCCTCATATTCAGTTGTTTCTGATTAAATATGTGTTGAAGACTTTTGTGGTCGGTATATATAATACTTTTGACCTCATATAAGTAGTGCCTCCAAGTCTTTAATGCAAAAACAACCGCGCCTAATTCCAAATCATGCGTCGTATAATTTTGCTCGTGAATCTTCAATTGTCTAGACGCATAAGCAATCACCTTCGTCCGTTGCATTAATACACAACCGAGACCTTGCTTTGATGCGTCACAATAAATCACAAAATCATCATTCCCTTCAGGCAATGACAATATAGGTGTCGTAGTTAGCTTTTTCTTCAATAATTGAAACGCCTTCTCTTGTTCATCCTTCCAATCAAATTTCTTCACTTTATGAATTAATGCAGTCAAGTGTTTTGCTATTTTGGAGAAATCTTGTATGAATCTTCTGTAGTAACCAGCCAATCCTAAAAATTGACATATATGCTTCGGAGTTTTTGGGGTTTCCCACTTTTCAACGGTTTCGATCTTTGCCGGGTCCACCTGAATACCTTCTTTGTTCACTATGTGACCGAGGAATTGAACTTCTTCCAACCAAAATGCACACTTTGAAAACTTAGCGTACAATTCTTCCTTCCTCAATACTTCTAACACCTTTCTCAAATGTTCACCGTGTTCTTGGTCATTCTTTGAGTAAATAAGTATGTCATCAATGAAAACAATGACAAACTTGTCAAGGTATAGTCCACACACTCGGTTCATAAGGTCCATGAACACAGCTGGTGAATTAGTTAACCCAAACGGCATGACCATAAACTCGTAATGATCGTAACGTGTTCTGAAAGCAGTCTTTGGAATATCATCTTCTTTCACCCGCATCTGATGATACCCGGAACGTAAGTCAATCTTTGAATAAATAGACGAGCCATGTAGTTGATCAAATAAGTCGTCGATTCTCGGTAGTGGGTATCGGTTCTTGATGGTAAGTTTGTTCAACTCTCGGTAGTCGATACACAACCTGAATGTACCATCTTTCTTCTTGACAAACAAAACAGGAGCTCCCCACAGTGATGTGCTTGGTCGAATGAAACCACGCTCTAAAAGTTCTTGTAATTGGCTTTGTAGTTCTTTCATCTCGCTGGGTGCGAGTCTGTAAGGAGCACGAGCTATTGGTGCAGCTCTTGGTACAAGATCTATTTGAAATTCAACGGATCGATGTGGGGGTAATCCCGGTAATTCTTTCAGAAATACATCGGGAAATTCTTTTGCGACGGGAACATCATTGATGCTCTTTTCTTCAGTTTGTACTTTCTCGACGTGTGCTAGAATAGCATAGCAACCTTTTCTTATTAGTTTTTGTGCCTTCAAATTACTAATAAGATGTAGCTTCGTGTTGCCCTTTTCTCCGTACACCATTAAGGGTTCTCCTTCTTCTCGTACAATGCGAATTGCATTTTTATAACATACGATCTCTGCTTTCACCTTCTTCAGCCAGTCCATGCCAACTATTACATCAAAACTCCCTAACTCTACCGGTATCAAATCAATCTTAAATATTTCGCTGCCCAGTTTAATTTCTCGATTCCGGCATATATTATCTGCTGAAATTAATTTATCGTTTGCTAATTCGAGTAAAAATTTACTATCCAATGGCGTCAATGGATAACTTAATTTAGCACAAAAATCTCTACTCATATAGCTTCTATCCGCACCCGAATCAAATAAAACGTAAGCAGATTTATTGTCAATAAGAAACGTACCCGTAACAAACTCCGGGTCTTCCTGTGCCTCTGCCGCATTAATATTGAAAACTCTTCCACGGCCTTGTCCATTCGTGTTCTCCTGGTTCGGGAAATTTCTAATAATGTGGCCCGATTTTCCACATTTATAACAAACTAAATTGGCATAACTTGCTCCGACACTACTTGCTCCGCCATTACTTGTTCCGACACCATTTGTTCCTTTTGTTCTGTTAACCCCTGGTCCGTAGACCTCACACTTCGCCGCGCTATGACCATTTCTTTTACACTTGTTGCAAAATTTGGTGCAGAACCCCGAGTGATACTTTTCACACCTTTGGCATAGCTGCTTCTGATTGTTGTTGTTGTTGTTGCGGTTGTTATTGTTGTTGGGATGATTGTTGTAGTTGTTGTTGTTGTTGTTGTTGTTGTTGTTGTTGTTGTTGTTGTTGTTGTTGTTGTTGTTGTTGTTGTTATTGTTGTTGTTGTTGTTGTTGTTGTTGTTGTTATTGTTGTTGTTGTTGTTGTTGGGCCGTTTGTTGTAATTGCGATTGATGTTGCGATTGTTGGGATAATTGTTGCGATTATTATTGTAATTGATGTTGTTGTTGTATTGGTGATTCTTATCACCGTTTTCCTCCCACTTTCTTTTAACTTGCTTCACATTGGCCTCTTCAGCCATCTGTTCTTTAATTCTTTCCTCAATCTGGTTCACTAGTTTGTGAGCCATTCTACATGCCTGTTGTATGGAGGCGGGCTCGTGTGAACTTATATCTTCTTGGATTCTTTCTGGTAATCCTTTCACAAATGCGTCGATCTTCTCTTCCTCATCTTCGAATGCTCCCGGACACAATAGGCACAATTCTGTGAATCGTCTTTCGTACGTGGTAATATCAAATCCTTGGGTTCGTAACCCTCTAAGTTCTGTCTTGAGTTTATTGACCTCGGTTCTGGGACGGTACTTCTCGTTCATGAAGTGCTTGAATGCTGACCACGGTAGTGCGTACGCATCATCTTGTCCCACTTGCTCTAGATAGGTATTCCACCATGTTAACGCAGAACCTGTGAAGGTATGCGTAGCGTACTTCACTTTGTCCTCTTCAGTACACTTACTTATGGCAAATACCGATTCGACCTTCTCGGTCCACCGTTTCAATCCGATCGGTCCTTCGGTTCCATCAAATTCCAAAAGTTTGCAGGCAGTGAATTCTTTATAGGTGCATCCTACACGATTTCCTGTACTGCTAGATCCAAGGTTATTGTTGGTATGTAGCGCAGCCTGTACTGCGGCTATGTTTGCAGCAAGAAAGGTACGAAATTCCTCTTCGCTCATATTCATGGTTTGTCGACTAGTCGGTGCCATTTCCTTCAAATAGTCAAATGAAACAAGTTAATCATACAGAATATTAAGAGTAGTCAATAGTATCTCGTAGCATAATATGAACTCATTTATAAAAGTTTTTTCTTCATATTAGCGTTTTATAAGTTTAAATTTGGGTAGTACCTACCCGTTAAGTTCATACTTAGTAGCTAATGTACAATTCAACTACTACAATTCTATATGAAAAACTGATTATAATAATATTTCGCGTTCAAACTTTTTCACAATATTTTACAAACTTACAATACCGCTTATTTTACATATAACATGAAATATAGCACACAATAACTTTGATACAAGATAGTTGTGAAGATAATTCTAGCTAGTACACAAGTCGTTCAGCAAAGGCAATAAAGGCACGTAATTCATACGTCCAGAAACAAGTCATGCATTCTGGTTTTACTAGGACTACTTCCCATCCTTGTTCTTGTGGAACATAACCGTTATGGCCGTTGATAAGACATCGTGTTGTAACGTCGTCAAAGGGACGAGGGTTACGTAATGTCCAACAGTCCCGTAACAATCTAAAAACCTTGTTTCTCACCCCAACTACTGAGTCCGTCACTTGTGGGAACGTTTTGTTTAATAGTTGTAGCCCGATGTTCTTGTTCTCACTTTGGTGAGAAGCGAACATTACTAACCCGTAAGCATAACATGCTTCTTTATGTTGCATGTTAGCCGCTTTTTCTAAATCATGAAGTCCTATATTCGGATATATTGAGTCAAAATAATTTCTTAACCCGTTGCGTAAAATAGCATTTGGGTTCCCCGCAATATATGCGTCAAAGTAAACACATCGTAACTTATGGATTTCCCAATGTGATATCCCCCATCTTTTGAATGAAAGCCTTTTATAAACCAAGGCATTCTAGGAACGTTCTTCGAATGTCTTACAAACTGATCTCGCCTTAAATAGTTGTGCCGAGGAATTCTGACCGACTCTAGACAAGATTTCATCAATCATGTCTCCGGGTAGGTCTCTTAAAATATTGGGTTGTCTATCCATTTTGTGTTTTTATACTGTAAAATAGACAAGAGTTAGATTCATAAAAAAAATACTTATTAATACAAGCAATTTTTACATATATCATAAAGCATAAGCACACTATATTACATATATTACACCACACGAATACAACTATCTTATTCCGACTCGCTCGTTTCTTCTTCTTCGATTTTAGTTTGTTTTGCCAAGTTTCTAGGGATATATGATGTTCCCCTAATACGAGCCGTCGTTTTCCACATTGGTTTAGAAAATCCTGGTGGTTTAGAGGTTCCCGGGTTATTGTCACAACTTAAGAAATACGGGTGTTGATGATACATATAAAGTTCATCGGGTTTGGAATCAAATTTCTCTATTTTTATGCCCTTTCCCTTATTGTTCTCTTTTGCCTTATTAAATTGTGTTGGGGTAATTTCTATAACATCATCGGAATCCTTTTCGGGATCCGATTCATCGGAGAATTGGTAATCCTCCCAATACTTTGCTTCCTTGGCGGAAACACCATTGACCATAATTAACTTTGGTCGGTTGGTTAAGGATTTTCTTCTACTTAACCGTTTTATTATTTCCCCCACTAGTTCTATTTCTTCTTCCGGTTCCGATTCTTCTTTCGGTTCCGATTCTTCTTCCGGTTCCGACTCTTCTTCCGGTTCCTCTTCGGGAACTTGTGAATCAGTCCACGAATCATTCCAATTTACATTTGACTCTTCATTATTATTAGGTAAGTCAATGGGACTTGTTCTAGAGGTAGACATATATCACATAATATCAAACGCGTTAAGAGATTAATATATCACATAATATTCACATGTTAAAAATATATAGTTTCCAACAAAATTTGTTAAGCAATCATTTTTCAAGTAAACACGATCGAAGTCCAGACTCACTAATGCATCCTAACAAACTCGATAAGACACACTAATGCAAAATTCTGGTTCTCTAAGACCAACGCTCGGATACCAACTGAAATGTCCCGTTCTTACTGATTAAAAACGTTCCATATTAATTGATTTCGTTGCGAGGTTTTGACCTCTATATGAGACGTTTTTCAAAGACTGCATTCATTTTAAAACAAACCATAACCTTTATTTCATCAATAAAGGTTTAAAAAGCTTTACGTAGATTATCAAATAATGATAATCTAAAATATCCTGTTTACATACGACTATTACATAATGGTTTACAATACAAATATGTTACAACGAAATAAGTTTCATGAATGCAGTTTTTACACAATATCATACAACCATGGACTCCAAATCTTGTCCTTATTTAAGTATGCGACAACGGAAGCTCTTAATAATCACCTGAGAAAAAACATGCTTAAAACGTCAACAAAAATATTGGTGAGTTATAGGTTTAACCTATATATATCAAATCGTAACAATAGACCACAAGATTTCATATTTCAACATACATCCCATACATAGAGATAAAAATCATTCATATGGTGAACACTTGGTAACCGACATTAACAAGATGCATATTTAAGAATATCCCCATCATTCCGGGACACCCTTCGGATATGATATAAATTTCGAAGTACTAAAGCATCCGGTACTTTGGATGGGGTTTGTTAGGCCCAATAGATCTATCTTTAGGATTCGCGTCAATTAGGGTGTCTGTTCCCTAATTCTTAGATTACCAGACTTAATAACAAGGGGCATATTCGATTTCGATAATTCAACCATAGAATGTAGTTTCATGTACTTGTGTCTATTTTGTAAATCATTTATAAAACCTGCATGTATTCTCATCCCAAAAATATTATATTTTAAAAGTGGGACTATAACTCACTTTCACAGATTTTTACTTCGTCGGGAAGTAAGACTTGGCCAATGGTTGATTCACGAACCTATAACAATATATACATATATATCAAAGTATGTTCAAAACATATTTACAACACTTTTAATATATTTTGATGTTTTAAGTTTATTAAGTCAGCTGTCCTCGTTAGTAACCTACAACTAGTTGTCCACAGTTAGATGTACAGAAATAAATCGATAAATATTATCTTGAATCAATCCACGACCCAGTGTATACGTATCTCAGTATTGATCACAACTCAAACTATATATATTTTGGAATCAACCTCAACCCTGTATAGCTAACTCCAACATTCACATATAGAGTGTCTATGGTTGTTCCGAAATATATATAAATGTGTCGACATGATAGGTCGAAACATTGTATACGTGTCTATGATATCTCAAGATTACATAATATACAATACAAGTTGATTAAGTTATGGTTGGAATAGATTTGTTACCAATTTTCACGTAGCTAAAATGAGAAAAATTATCCAATCTTGTTTTACCCATAACTTCTTCATTTTAAATCCGTTTTGAGTGAATAAAATTGCTATGGTTTCATATTGAACTCTATTTTATGAATATAAATAGAAAAAGTATAGGTTTATAGTCTGAAAAATAAGTTACAAGTCGTTTTTGTAAAGGTAGTCATTTCAGTCGAAAGAACGACGTCTAGATGACCATTTTAGAAAACATACTTCCACATTGAGTTTAACCATAATTTTTGGATATAGTTTCATGTTCATAATAAAAATCATTTTCCCAGAATAACAACTTTTAAATCAAAGTTTATCATAGTTTTTAATTAACTAACCCAAAACAGCCCTCGGTGTTACTACGACGGCGTAAATCCGATTTTACGGTGTTTTTCGTGTTTCCAGGTTTTAAATCATTAAGTTAGCATATCATATAGATATAGAACATTTTTTTAGTTGATTTTAAAAGTCAAGTTAGAAGGATTAACTTTATTTGCGAACAAGTTTAGAATTAACTAAACTATGTTCTAGTGATTACTAGTTTACCACTTCGAATATGATAGCTTTTTATGTATGAATCGAATGATGTTATGAACATCATTACTACCTTAAGTTCCTTGGATAAACCTACTTGAAAAGAGAAAAATGGATCTAGCTTCAACGGATCCTTGGATGGCTCGAAGTTCTTGAAGCAGAATGACGACACGAAAACAAGTTCAAGTAAGATCATCACTTGAAATAAGATTGTTATAGTTATAGAAATTGAACCAAAGTTTGAATATGATTATTACCTTGTATTAGAATGATAACCTACTGTAAGAAACAAAGATTTCTTGAGGTTGGACGATCACCTTACAAGATTGGAAGTAAACTTGCAATCTTGGAAGTATTCTTGATTTTATGAAACTAGAACTTTTGGAATTTATGAAGAACAATTAGAACTTGAAGATAGAACTTGAGAGAGATCAATTAGATGAAGAAAATTGAAGAATGAAAGTGTTTGTAGGTGTTTTTAGTCGTTGGTGTATGGATTAGATATAAAGGATATGTAATTTTGTTTTCATGTAAATAAGTCATGAATGATTACTCATATTTTTGTAATTTTATGAGATATTTCATGCTAGTTGCCAAATGATGGTTCCCACATGTGTTAGGTGACTCACATGGGCTGCTAAGAGCTGATCATTGGAGTGTATATACCAATAGTACATACATCTAAAAGCTGTGTATTGTACGAGTACGAATACGGGTGCATACGAGTAGAATTGTTGATGAAACTGAACGAGGATGTAATTGTAAGCATTTTTGTTAAGTAGAAGTATTTTGATAAGTGTCTTGAAGTCTTTCAAAAGTGTATGAATACATATTAAAATACTACATGTATATACATTTTAACTGAGTCGTTAAGTCATCGTTAGTCGTTACATGTAAGTGTTGTTTTGAAACCTTTAGGTTAACGATCTTGTTAAATATTATTAACCCAATGTTTATAATATCAAATGAGATTTTAAATTATTATATTATCATGATATACGAATATCTCTTAATATGATATATATACATTAAATGTCGTTACAACGATAATCGTTACATATATGTCTCTTTTCAAAATCATTAAGTTAGTAGTCTTGTTTTTACATATGTAGTTCATTATTAATATACTTAATGATATGTTTACTTATCATAATATCATGTTAACTATATATATAACCATATATATGTCATCATATAGTTTTTACAAGTTTTAACGTTCGTGAATCACCGGTCAACTTGGGTGGTCAATTGTCTATATGAAACCTATTTCAATTAATCAAGTCTTAACAAGTTTGATTGCTTAAAATGTTGGAAACACTTAATCATGTAAATAACAATGTCATTTAATATATATATATATAAACATGGAAAAGTTCGGTTCACTACATTAATCTCTTAACGTGTTTGATATTGTGTGATAGATGTCTACCTCTAGTACAAATCCCATTGATTCACCTAATAATAATGAAGAGTCGAATATATTTTGAGAAGATTCACAAATTCCCGAAGAGGAACCGGAAGAGGAGGAACCGGAAAAGGAGGAACCGGAGGAAGAGGAACCAGAAGATGCGGAATCGGAAGAGGAGGAACCAGAAGAAGAGGTTCCGAAGGAAGAAATATTGATACCTATAGTAAATCGATTAAATAAAAGAAAATCCTCAACCAACGGACCAAAGTTAATAATGGTCAATTGTGTTTTTGCCGAGGAAGTAAAATTTTGGGAAGATAACCAATTTTCCGATGAATCGGATCCCGATGAGGATTCCTATGATGTTATATAAATTACCTCGGCCCAATTTAATAAAACGAAAGAAAATAATAAGGAAAAAGGTATAAAAATAGAGAAACCCGATTCCAACCCCGATGAACTTTATATGTATCGACAACATCCGTATTTCCTAAAATGTAACAATGACCCGGGAACCTCTAAACCACCAGGTTTTTCTAAACCATTATGGAAAACGATGGCTCGTATTAGAGGAACACCATATATTCCTAGAAAATTAGGAAAACGAACCAAGTCCGAAGAAGAAGAAACCAGTGATTCAGATTAGAGGGTTGTAATTATGTTTTGTATTATATGTATTGTAGTGTGCTTGTACTTTTATGTTCTATGTAAAAATGGTTTGTATTGTTTGTTAATTATCTTTTACGAATCTAATCCTTGTCTATTTTACAGTATAAAAATAAAATGGACGTTAAGGGTAGACAACCGAATATTTTTGAAGACCTACCAGAGGATATGATTGAGGAAATCTTGTCTAGAGTCGGTCAGAATTCATCAGCACATTTAGTTATGGCAAAATTAACTTGTCAAACATTTGAAAGACTTTCCAGAAATGCCTTAGTTTATAAAAGGCTTTCCTTTGATAGGTGGGGTATATCACATTGGGGAGACCGTAAGTTACGCCTTGTTTTCTTTAAAGCATTAAATGCGGGAAACCCAAATGCAATTTTACGCTACAGGTTAAGAACCTATTTTGACTCAACATATCCCAACATAGGATTTCGTGAATTAGAAAGAGCTTCTAACATGCAACATAAAGAAGCATGTTATGCTTACGGGTTAGTGATGTTCGCTTCTTACCAAAGTGAGAAAAAGAACATTGGATTGCAGCTTTTAAATAAGACCTTCCCACAAGTAACGGATTCAGTAATTGGGGTGAGAAACAAGGTTTTTAGATTATTACGAGACTGTTGGACATTACGAAACCCTCGTCCTTTTGACGACATTACAACATGCTGCCTAGCCAATGGTCATAACGGTTATTTTCCACAAGACCATGGATGGGAAGTCGTCTTAGTAAAACCAGAATGCATGACTTGTTTCTGGACTTATGAATTACGTGTCTTTATTTCCTTTGCTGAACAACTTGCGTATTAACTAGATTTATCTTCAAAAACTGTCATGTATCATAGTGTACTATATTTCATGTTATATGTAATATAGCGAAGTTGTAAGTTTGAAGAATATTTGTATGTGATATATTATTATAATCAGTTTTTCATATGGAATTGTAGTAGTTGAATTGTATATTAGCTACTAAGTATGAACTTAACGGGTAGGAAGTACCCGAATTTAAACTTATAAAATGCTAATATGAAGAAAAAGTTTTTATAAATGAGTTCATATTATGCTACGAAATACTATTGACTACTCTTAATATTCTGTATGATTAACTCGATTCAGTTAGCTATTTTGAAGGAAATGGTACCGACTACTCGACACACCATGAATATGAGCGAAGAGGAATTTCGTACCTTTCTTGCTGCAAACATAGCCGCAGTACAGGTTGCGCTACATACCAACAATAACTATGAATCTAGCAATGTAGCTAACGGCGCAAGAAATCGTATAGGATGCTCCTACAAAGAATTCACTGCCTGTAAACCTTTGGAATTTGATGGAACCGAAGGACCAATTGGATTGAAACGGTGGACCGAGAAAGTCGAATCGGTGTTTTCCATAAGTAAGTGTACTGAAGAAGACAAAGTTAAGAACGCTACGCATACCTTCACAGGTAATGTGTTAACGTGGTGGAACACCTATCTTGAACATGTAAGACAAAATACTGCTTACGCACTACCGTGGTCGGCATTCAAGCAATTGATGAACGAGCAGTACCGTCCTAGAAACGAAGTCAATATACTCAAGGCAGAACTTAGAGAGTTACGAACACAAGGGTTTGACGTTACCACATATGAACGATGATTCACAGAGTTATGCCTATTGTGTCCGGGAGCATTCGAAGATGAAGAAGAGAAGATCGACGCGTTTGTAAAAGGGTTACCAGTAATTATTCAAGAAGATGTGAGTTCACATGAGCCCGCTTCTATACAGAAGGCAAGCCGAATGGCTCATAAACTCCTAAATCGGATTGAGGGAAGAATTAAAGAGCAGGCGGCCGAAGAAGGCAACACGAAACAACTTAAGAGGAAGTGGGAGGAAAATGGTGACAAGAGTCACCAGTACAACAACAACAACAATTACAACCACAATCGCAGCAACTATCCCAACAACCGCAACAACAAAGCAACAATAACCGCAATCCTAACAATAACTACAACAAACATCCCAACAACAACTACAACAACCGTTTCAACAACAATAACAATCCTAACAACAACCTCAATAACAACAATGGTAATAAAAACCAAAAATAGCCATGTCATAGGTGTGAAGAAAATCATCAGGGGTTTTGCACGACATTTTGCAACAGGTATAAAAGAAATGGTCATAGCGCGACAAAGTGTGAGATCTACGGACTAAAATTTAACAGAACTAAAGGAACAAATAATGTCGGAACAAGTAATGCCGAAACGAATAGTGTCGGAGCAAGTAATACCAACACTGTTTGTTATAAATGTGGAAAACCGGACCACATTATTAGAAATTTCCCGAATCAGGGGAATACTAATGGGCAGGGTCGGGGAAGAGTTTTCAATATTAATGCGGCAGAAGCACAGGAAGATCCGGAGCTTGTTATGGGTACGTTTCTTATTGACGATAAATCTGCTTATGTTTTATTTGATTCGGGTGCGGATAGAAGCTATATGAGTAGAGAATTTTGTGCTAAATTAAGTTGCCCATTGACGCCTTTGGATAGTAAATTTTTACTCGAATTAGCAAACGGTAAATTAATTTCAGCAGATAATATATGTCGGGAGAGAGAAATTAAACTGGGGGATGAAACGTTTAAAATTGATTTAATACCAGTCGAGTTAGGGAGTTTTGATGTAATAATTGGCATGGACTGGTTGAAAAAGGTGAGAGCAGAGGTCGTTTGTTACAAAAATGCGATTCGCATTATGCGTGAAAAAGGAAAACCTTTAATGGTGTACGGAGAAAAGAACAACGCGAAATTAAATCTTATTAGTAGTTTAAAGGCACAAAAACTAATAAGAAAAGGTTGTTAGGTCTTTCTAGCACACATCGAGGAAGTTAAACCTGAAGAAAAGAACATCAGTGATGTTCCCGTCGCAAAAGAATTTCCCGATGTATTTCCTAAAGAATTACCGGGATTACCCCCACATCGATCCGTTGAATTTCAAATAGACCTTGTACCAGGAGCTGCACCAATAGCTCGTGCTCCATACAGACTCGCACCCAGCGAAATGAAAGAATTACAAAGTCAGTTACAGGAACTTTTAGAGCGTGGTTTCATTCGACCAAGTACATCACCATGTGGAGCTCCTGTTTTGTTTGTCAAGAAGAAAGATGGTACATTCAGGTTGTGTATCGACTACCGAGAGTTGAACAAACTTACCATCAAGAACCGCTGTGATGACCCGAGAATTTTAGACCAAATTTAAACTTGATCTTTATATGTTCTTGACACGATAAGCAAAGTCTATAATGTTGAGTCTCGAAAATTTTGGAACTATGTTCATGTATTCAATTACCTTCGACTGCTCTCGACGATTCACGAACAATTAATTGTAAATAGATATGTGTGTATGTATATATAAATAATAATTTGAAATATAATTTGAGGTATTATATGTTGTTGTTATTAAAATTTAATAAAATAAAAATAGGATATTATAATAATTATTATTTAAAATATATCTATATATAAATAAAGTATATTAAAAAATAAATATTAAATGATTGTTATACTCGTCTAATGTTCCAATTGATATTAAGCAAGTTAAATTCAAACATATATGATTGTAAAATAAACGGTGATCTGAAAATGAGGAATATAAATTTTAGGCTTATTAAAAATGTATTTAGGAACTATTTGTTGAATTTTAAAACTTTTTATATTTTACTTGGAGTTGTGAGTGAATAATTAATGTAATTTTTATTTAATAGTTAATAATTAAATTTTATACCATAATGACCAAAATAAATAAATATAGTTAATTTAATAATATAGGATTTTTTCTGAACACTTTTATCCGCCACTGATTTTGCACGATACACAGCCCGTAAAAACTGTCGGTAATAAACATACAAAACATCGATTTCTTCACTATTTTTAATTGGCACTTTTCCTTATTTTATTTTTTTCATCCCACTTGACTCAATTATTTTCCTCCGATTGAAATAGAAATATGATTACTAGTGTGTTATTTTCACTATATATATATATATATATATATATATATATATATACACACGACAAACTTATACATCCCAGTCAGCTTTTTAATTTCCTGTTAACCAGATTCCTTGTCTATAATGTGATATTAGGAAAAGCAATTGGATTATTAAAGTTACTTTACTGTTTTTGTTTTAGCATTTATCCACTACCTAATCAATCTCATCTAATCTAATATCTAATATATACTTAGACATAGGCATGAGATATTGGAAACAACTAAACTGTCATCTCTTTACTTGATTTTCCAAAACGCCATTCACCGGCCATAACCATACACCATGAACCACCACAACTTCCACCGTCTCTTTCTCTCTCCCTCTCCTCTCTTTATTTTTTTTAATTACTGCAGCCTTGCTATTCGATCACCACCACCGAATATCATAGTCACCACCTCATCATCTTCCTTTTATTCACCATCAACTATCTTCATCAAACGAGTGTCACTGTTGATTATCTTCATCAATACCACCTGCTCTACTAAAATGGTTTACACTCAAACCCACCATTATCGAACCCACCTTCACAAACACCTTCGTCCACCATCACTAAACCCACTTCCACCTTGTTTCTTATCTGATAACTAACAACGCCAAACAGAACCCACTTCATTACTGATAGTATTCGAAGCATTATAACCCAATTATCTGTTCGACTTCGACTACTTACTATTGGGTTCTTGTTTTAAAGATCGATCAAACTCAATCCAAAACAACATGGTTTCTGCTTCGATTTTCTGTTTCTGTCCGAGTACACGCCACAACTCAGTAATAAACAAACCTATCAAGACCCAACCAAACATCCATCGTGAATTTGCTGCCATATAAATCCTACTGTTTTGGTTTGTCCGTTGGGAAAGAAGAAAGCTACAAAGGCCACTTGTTTATTGAGTGTTGTTGACAAGTAAGAGTGATCAAGGAAGACATCATTTTAATTGTGGGGTACTAGTGGGTATCATGTTGGTCGGCCAAATACAAAAGCAAAAGAGGTCATGTTTTGTTCCATCTTATTACTTTAATACTGACTGATTGATTTAAATAATTGAATGAAACGAAAATGAGGACAAGTTGAAACCGAATGTCTACTACAATTCTGATCCATTCAGTTTATATTATTTATTTGTTTGGGGCATTAAACCGGGTTATGTTTATGATGCCTCTTGGGCTATATTAATCTTCTTGGGCTGTATGATTTTTATTCAGTTGAGCCGAGACTGGTTTTTGCTGTTGGGCTTTTGGAATGTTGGGTCTAGAAACAAAGATACCACCTTCTGTTCGGTCATACATATGTATACCATCGGTTTCTATTTTTATTGTAAAAAAAAGAAGAAAAAAAAGAAAAAGAAATTGACGATGTATATGGATGGTTCTGCGAAGATTAATTGATGATGGGGATACAGTAGTATAACAAGAACGAAGAGGATGATTTCATGATGATGGTATTCACGATGAAGATGAACGATACGAATAGAGGTGATGTGATGATGTTTAAGGATAAATAACGATGATTAGGTTATGATTTTGAATATGATTAAGATGGTGAGTTATGATGTCAGTGATGATGAAATGATCATATGATATGGTTATGATAATGGTGAATTGAGTTTGGAAGAAGAGGAAGAAAAAGGGAAAAACAGAAATTCGAGTTATAACATTTAAGTTTGGATTAATTTCGGAAATGATAGAGTGGTTATGTGTGTTAGTGTGTTAGCGAGAGGTCGCATGTTCGAGCCTCGTCTGAGGCATTCTTTTTAGAAAAGCTTTGAGGGTATACATTCTTATTTTACATATATTATTATTATTATTATTATTATTATTATTATTATTATTATTATTATTATTATTATTATTATTATTATTATTATTATTATTATTATTATTATTATTATTATTATTATTATTATTTTTAATAATATTAATATAAGTATTAGTATTACTACTATTATTACTATTTTTATTAAAACTACCTTTATATCAAAAATTAACATTTTTACTAAAGTTATATAAATCTCAGTTAGGATTAGTATTATTATTATGAACATTATTTATATAAATACTTACATATAACAAACTATCGATTTTTAATATAATACTAAACATATATCATATATATAGATATATTAATATGACTGAATGAATAAATATTAAGTATTTTAAATGTATATACAGCATAGATATATATAACATATAACTTAAGATATAATACATATAACAAAAGTATATGTAATAAATAAAATTTAGTATAGAAATTTATATAACTACAAACACAAAAATTATATAATTAATAAATGAAATTTGGAGATTCTATTATATGTTTTAATATAAATACAATTAATATAGGTTCATGAATCCGAAGCCAACCCTATACTTGTTCGATGTCATCCTATGTATTTTTACTACAAAATACAGTATGGTGAGTTTCATTTGCTCCCTTTTTAAATGCTTTTGCAATATATATTTTTGGGACTGAGAATACATGCGCTGCTTTTATAACTATTTTACGAAATAGACACAAGTACTTAAAACTACATTATATGGTTGAATGGATCGAAGCCGAATATGCCCCTTTTAGATTGGTAGCCTAAGAATTAGGGAACAGACCCCCTAATTGACGCGAATCCTAAAGATAGATCTATCAGGCCCAATAAGCCCCATTCTGGAATTTGGAATGCTTTAGTACTTCGAGTTTATTATGTCCGATGGGTGTCTCGGAATGATGGGGATATTCTATATGCATCTTGTTAAGGTCGGTTACCAGGTGTTCAATCCATATGAATGATTTTTGTCTCTATCCATGGGACGTATATTTATGAGAAATGGAAATGAAAATCTTGTGGTCTATTAAAATGATGAAAATGATCGTTTATGATAAACTAATGAACTCACCAACCTTTTGGTTGTCACTTTAAAGCATGCTTATTCTCATGTGTTAAAGAAATCTTCCGCTGTGCATTTGCTCACTTTAGAGATATTACTTGGAGTCATTCATGACATATTTCAAAAGACGTTGCATTCGAGTCGTCGAGTTCATCAAGATTATTATTAAGCCAATTATAGTTGGATATATTATGAAATGGTATGCATGCCGTCAACATTCGATGTAATGAAAGTTTGTCTTTTTAAAAACGAATGCCACTACAAGAAAAATGCTCCTATAGGACCCCCAATTTGGTCATATAAAGCCACTTTATAGGACCTTTGGGCTTGATAGGACCTACCAATGGGGGTTGTATCTAACGCGGTCGTATAAAGTATTGAAATTAAAAAGTGTCCTAAAAGGTCATAAGATTATGAAACCAATGATCAGGTCCTATAATATAATTAACAACCACAAAGAAATGTCCTTAAAATACATATTAGGATTCACTTTTTGAAAATGAGACATACACAAGGTGTCCCAAAAAGTAAAAATATATGATATAAGTACCAACAAAAGTGTCCTAATAAAAAGTTATAATTCGTAAGGACCAAAATAATGGTCCTATTGTAAAAAAATAATACATTAGTACCAATAAACAAAGTCCTAATTTAACGATACACTAGTTTGGTACCAAAGGAAAAAGTCCTAATATGCACATATTTTACTTTAGTACCACATAAAGGGTCCTAATACAATAATTTTTAAGGATAGAACCACTAAAAGAAGTCCTAATATAAATATTTGAAACATTAAACACAAAATAGGTCCTAATATATAAAGATATGATACTTTAGTACCACATAAAGGGTCCTAATATAATTATTATTAAGGTTAGTACCACTAAAAAATGTCCTAATAAAAATATTTCACACCTTAAAACCAAAAATTGGGTCCTAATAAATAATAATAGGATACTTTAGTACCACACAATGAGTCCTAATATAAGGAGTTTTAAAATTAGTACCACTAAAAAAATCCTAATATAAATATCTCAAAAATCTTAAAACCACAAAATTGGTCCTAATATATAAAGATATGTTACTTTAATACCACATAAAAGGGTCCTAATATAATGATTTTCAAAGTTAATACCACTAAAAAAAGTCCTAAAATAAAAAATATTATTAAACTTTAAAACTAAGAAATAGGTCCTAATATATCAAAATAAGATGTTACTTTAGTACCATGAAAAAGGTCCTAATATAATGATATTATATCAAGCTTATTAAGACATAATAATAGGGTGTCCTATTAAGTTATAGTAGTTTTCGATTGGTTTCAGATTGATATTCAGATATTTGATTCTGGTTCGGATTCTGTTCCGATTCGGGTATTCGGATCCGATGTAGAAAATTCGGGCCCGTTTCGGGTAAGCGGATTCAAATCGGACATTCAGATCCGATTAGCTTAGTCGGGTCCGGATCGGGTATTCGCATCCAGTTTCGTATTTGGATTTCGGTCGGCTTTACGGTTTCGGGTTTTTTGAACATGATTATGGACACACAATTAATAATTAATACTAAAAATCAAATATGAAATAAAACACATTTATAATTCCCAAAATATTCTCATAAACATGAAAATCACCAAACATAACATATTCTTAAATAATGCAAACATAAAAAGAAATCGAGTAGCATTTGAAAACGAAATTAAAAATAATGAAAAGCAACACCAAACGTCTTGGATCAGCAAGTATCTTTATTAATCCAACGGTACCACCCACAAATAAACCAAACATATATTTATAAGCATAAAGTTACATATTATAACAATTAATAAATATATTATCACAAATTTGTGGTAGGAATACCGATAAATATGTGGAAGGCCACGTGACACACGCGCCTCCAGCATCTTCAACTCGTATAAACAGATCAAATGGCCTGACCAATAATGAACCCCTTTTAATGATCCCTTGAACTTCTACGCTACACCAATCCTCTCCAATCTCAATACCGCCAACTACCGTTGTTGGATCCATGCTCCTCAACCATGCTTTTGCTACCTTCTCGTACGTAACAATGTTGTGGAGAAAAACTTCATCTCTGACCTAGAGTGCCGTTATCAACAAGCATGTATGAATGAAAAAAAAAAACTAAATTAGACACATTGTAGCTTTACATTAAGACGTGGACGTGGAGGTACATTGACTCTAGTGGAGCCCTGTGATCCTGTGTTATCTTCAACAACTGAACCATTCTTATCTAACAATGCAGCTTTTAGATTTGTATTTTCTTCCACAAGTACTTCATTGTCAGACTTTAGTTTAACGTTCTCTATAAGAACATCATTGCGACTAGGTATTTTACCCCACATATTAGCTTGTCGCACACCTAATCCATACACGTCGGCTGTGCCATATTTATTGTTGCCCACAACTTTAGCAAAAATATCATACGGTCCAGGCTCATCTACTGTTCCTTCTGGTAGATCTTTAGTTAGGTCATCCATGTTTTTCTGCATTAAATGAAACAAAGAAAAGTTTGATATATATAATAAGATAGATCCCTACAAACAAGATTGAGCAGTGTGATAATGGCCATGATGTAATTAATTGTAATATACAGAATGAGACGTGATTTTACAATACAATTTTTAATTTCAGTTTATAATGGCCATGACGTACTAATTATGTGTGATATACATAATAGATCCATACAAACAGTTGATAACTATAGTTGCACACAACCACTCGTACATATATATCAATCACTTCTATAACGCAATTTGAACTTAAAAATAATACTTACAATTGCAGTTTTAGCTTCTTCACACTTAGTAGCGCCTTCTTTGGAAAAATATTTTCGAAACATAGCCATTCGAGTTAGAGGTTTTCCCTCTTGAGCCTGTTTAAAAAAATAAAAATAAATAAGTAATAACAATGGATATCCTTATACTATAGTAATAATTGCCACTCAAAATTATCTTAGCTCTTCACATATAAGTGCATAACTCTTTTTACCGGTGACTTGCACCATCTTCTTTTTGGCCCGGTTTGCTTTGTTTTTCGCACATTTATCCTAAAATGAGAATTTTAAATATCGTATTATGAAAGCAACTAATGTGAATTTTTGTTCATACCTGAACCGTTTCAGCATTCCAATTAGTAACCAGAGTCTTCCATATTGCTCTTTCTAGTTCTGGTGGCCTTGATTTGACTTGCTTCCTAAATGATTAAGTTGAATCCCAGTATTTCTTCTTTAATCTTGCCCTCAAATTTTTCACTTTCCTCGCAATTGATCTTAGCATCCACGTATCAGCATGGTCTAGAATAACAAACTTTGACTGGATACAAAACATATTAATTAGTTGAGATAACCAAAATAGATTTTGTCATTAAGATACGAACTAATATTATTACATACCCTTATTGTTTTAATCAACTCTTGCTTTTGATCTTTAGAAACTTTAGTCCATGGTAAATGAATTGGAAAATGCTTGCAACTACGTGCAAGGGTTCCCAAGAAATGGGTGAGCTTACTAGTGTTGGTACAAATAGGTTGACCAAGTTGATTAACAGGAATAGTAATTTGACAGCCATGTTTTTGAAGCCAAACATCGAGCATACTTGTAGGTCCTCTCTTTCTTCTAGGAAGCACTTCATCTGAAAAAATGAACATGATTTAGAATATGTGTATACAATAAATATACTGTATAACCAACAAATTCCATTAAATAAAACATATAAAAAATAAAGCATGATTCACCTATAGTTTATGTAGGTTCCGTCTCATCTCTGATAAGCTCATCATTAATGATTACTTATGTATTGGAATAATAGTCATTTGTGTATCAAAAAAAGGTGCTAATGAAAGTTATAATACATAATACTACGCATAAAAACTTCAAGCCAGTATATCAAATAAACATGTTTCTGTTTCTGGATTTTGAAAATCATAAACCACAAAATCGTCATAATCGTCGTAATGAGCAGTTTCATCTTTTTCATTCTGTCCATTCTGATCATCTTCATCATCTCTAACGTTTTCATGCCTAACATCATCATCATCATCATAGAGGTGATAAGTAAGCTCCCTATCTTATACACCATCACTTTCTTCATTTAAGGATACTGCATTATTATCTGTACATACATAAAGGTTACGAGTGAAGGTACTCAATTTAATCAAGTGATATTAACAAATGTTTATCTTATATAAAATGTGTGTAACATCAAAATAGTTAATATTAACTCACCATTTGTGACTGTTCCACTAGATTTATTCTATTTTTTTGGTAACTTATCAACTTGTTGATGATTTTTTTACGGCCTTGCTCAGAATCTTTAACGCCACACTTTGTTGCCCTCGATATAGCAGTGGTTTGTCCCTAGTTGATAAAATACGGTGTTCATAAGCATTTTAATTTATGTAAAATATTATAGTTCAAAATTCATTTATCATGTAATTGAATATACCTCACAATGAAATCAACTATTGTGAATCGTTTATAATCGATATGGACTTCGTCCAGATGGATTAGGACGGGTCTCTACAACCGCTACCCACTACCGAGAATTGACGACTTATTTGATCAACTACAAGGCTCGTCTGTTTATTCGAAGATCGATTTACGTTCTGGATATCATCAAATGCAGGTGAAGGAGGATGATATTCCAAAGACTGCTTTTAGGACGCGTTACGGTCATTACGAGTTTATGGTTATGCCGTTTGGATTGACTAACGCACCAGCTGTGTTCATGGACCTCATGAACTGAGTGTGTGGCCCATATCTTGACAAGTTTGTCATTGTTTTCATCGATGATATACTTATTTACTCGAAGAATGATCAAGAGCACGAAGAACATTTGAGAAAAGTGCTAGAGTTGCTGAGAAAAGAAAAACTGTACGCTATGTTTTCAAAGTGTGCATTTTGGTTGAAAAAAGTTCAATTCCTCGGTCACATAGTGAACAAAGAAGGTATTCAGGTGGATCCAGCAAAGATTGAAACCGTTGAAAAGTGAGAAACCCCGAAAACTCCAAAACACATACGCCAGTTTTTAGGACTAGCTGGTTACTACAGAAGGTTCATCCAAGACTTTTTCAGAATAGCAAAACCCTTGACTGCATTAACGCATAAAGGGAAGAAATTTGAATGGAAGGATGAACAAGAGAAAGCGTTTCAGTTATTGAAGAAAAAGTTAACTACAACACCTATATTGTCATTACCTGAAGGGAATGATGATTTTATGATATATTGTGACGCCTCAAAGCAAGGTCTCGGTTGTGTATTAATATAACGAACGAAAGTAATTGCTTATGCATCTAGACAATTGAAAATTCACGAACAGAATTATACGACGCATGATTTGAAAGTAGGCGCGGTTGTTTTTGCATTAAAGACTTGGAGGCACTACTTATATGGGGTTAAAAGTATTATATATACCGACCACAAAAGTCTTCAAAACATATTTAATCAGAAATAACTGAATATGAGGCAGCGTAGGTGGATTGAATTGTTGAATGATTACGACTTTGAGATTCGTTACCACCCGGGGAAGGCAAATGTGGTAGCCGACGCCTTGAGCAGAAAGGACAGAGAACCCATTCGAGTAAAAGCTATGAATATAAATGATTCACACTAACCATACTACTCAAATAAAGGAGGCGCAACAAGGAGTTTTAAAAGAGGGAAATTTAAAGGATGAAATACCCAAAGGATCGGAGAAGCATCTTAATATTTGGGAAGACGGAACCCGGTATAGGGCTGAAAGAATTTGGGTACCAAAATTTGGAGATATGAGAGAAATGGTACTTAGAGAAGCTCATAAAACCAGATACTCAATACATCCTGGAACGGGGAAGATGTACAAGGATCTCAAGAAACATTTTTGGTGGCCAGGTATGAAAGCCAATGTTGCTAAATACGTAGGGGAATGTTTGACGTGTTCTAAGGTCAAAGCGGAGCATCAGAAACCGTCAGGTCTACTTCAACAACCCGAAATTCCGGAATGGAAATGGGAAAACATTACCATGGATTTCATCACTAAATTGCCAAGGACTGCAAGTGGTTTTGATACTATTTGGGTAATAGTTAATCGTCTCACCAAATCAGCACACTTCCTTCCAATAAGAGAAGATGACAAGATGGAGAAGTTAGCACGACTGTATTTGAAGGAAGTCGTCTTCAGACATGGAATACCAATCTCTATTATCTCTGATAGGGATGGCAGATTTATTTCAAGATTCTGGCAGACATTACAGCAAGCATTAGGAACTCGTCTAGACATGAGTGCTACCTATCATCCACAAACTGATGGGCAGAGCGAAAGGACGATACAAACACTT
Organism: Rutidosis leptorrhynchoides; assembly: GCF_046630445.1. Lineage (NCBI taxonomy): Eukaryota > Viridiplantae > Streptophyta > Magnoliopsida > Asterales > Asteraceae > Rutidosis > Rutidosis leptorrhynchoides. The sequence goes on from NC_092333.1 coordinate 342,069,190, forward strand.
GAAGACATGCTACGAGCATGTGTTATTGATTTCAGAAACAGTTGGGATCGACATCTACCGTTAGCAGAATTTTCCTACAACAACAGCTACCATTCAAGCATTGAGATGGCGCCGTTTGAAGCACTTTATCGTACAAAGTGTAGGTCTCCAATTTGTTGGAGTAAAGTGGGGGATAGACATATTACGGGTCCGGAGATAATACAAGAAACTAACGAGAAGATCATCCAAATTCAACAACGATTGAAAATCGCCCAAAGTCAACAAAAGAGCTACGCTGACATTAAAAGAAAAGATATAGAATTTGAAATTGGCGAGATGGTCATGATTAAAGTTTCACCTTGGAAAGGTGTTGTTCGATTTGGTAAACGAGGGAAACTAAATCCAAGGTATATTGGACCATTCAAGATTATTGAACGTGTCGGACCAGTAGCTTACCGACTTGAGTTACCCCAACAACTCGCAGCTGTACATAACACTTTTCACGTCTCGAATTTTAAGAAATGTTTTGCTAAAGAAGATCTCACTATTCCGTTAGACGAAATTCAAATCAACGAAAAACTTCAATTCATTGAAGAACCCGTCGAAATAATGGATCGAGAGCCTAAAAGACTTAAGCAAAACAAGATACCAATTGTTAAGGTTCAATGGAATGCTCGTAGAGGACTCGAGTTCACCTGGGAGTGCGAAGATCAGATGAAGAAGAAATACCCGCACCTATTTCCAGAAGATTCGTCAACACCTTCTACAACTTAAAATTTCGAACGAAATTTATTTAACGGGTAGGTACTGTAGTGACCCGAACTTTTCCATGATTATATATTAAATGAAAACTATATTTTCATGATTAAATGTTTCCAACATGTTAAGCAATCAAACTTGTTAAGACTTGATTAATTGAAATAGGTTTCATATAGACAATTGATCACCCAAGTTGACCGGTGATTCACGAAAGTTAAAACTTGTAAAAACTATATGATAACATATATATGATTATATATATAGTTAACATGATATTATGATAAGTAAGTATCTCATTAGGTATTTTAACAATGAGTTATATACATAAAATTGAGTTTATTGAATTAAGACACTCGAAACGATATATATAACGATTATCGTTATAACAACGTCTTACTAAATACATATGAATCATATTAAGATATTAATAAACTATGTTTAATCATGATAAATTATAAGTAAACATGTCATTAAGTGTATTAACAATGAACTACATATGTAAAAAACAAGACTACTAACTTAATGATTTCGAAACGAGACATATATGTAACGATTATCGTTGTAACAATATTTAACTGTATATATATCATACTAAGATATATTAATATATCATAATATCATGATAATGTAATAATTTAACATCTCTTTATATATAATAAATAATGGGTTAACAACATTTATCAAGATCGTTAACCTAAAGGTTTCAAAACAACATTTACATGTAACGACTAATGATGACTTAACGACTCAGTTAAAGTGTATATACATGTAGTGTTTTAATATGTATTCATACACTTTTGAAAGACTTCAAGACACTTATCAAGATACTTCTACTTAACAAAAATGCTTACAATTACATTCTCATTCATTTTCATCTAAAATTCTACTCGTATACACACGTATTTGTACTCGTACAATACACAGCTTCTAGATGTATTTACTATTCATCTATACCAGTAAAAATCTGCTCCTTAGCAGCCTTAAATGATTAATCAACTTGTGGAACCAACCATTTTGGAAACTTGCTAGAATTATTACACTGAAAATCAAAATACAACTTGCTTATATGATCACCCTCATTCACGTTTTTTCACACACACACACACTCTTTCATTTTGCAACTTTCTTTCATCCATTTGATCTCTCTCTTATTCTATGATGATGTTCTAAGAGTTTTCCAGCATATTCAACGATGTCTTCATCAATCTAGCTCCTAAAAACAACCTTTGATCAACCTACAAAACAACTACTCAAGAACACACCAAAAACACTTTCAAGTTTACTACCTTACTTCCAATCTTGCAAATCCATCTCAAGTGATCATCCAACCTCAAGAAATCTTTGTTATTTACAGTAGGTTATCTTTCTAATTCAAGGTAATACTCATATTAAAACTTTGGTTCAATTTCTATAACTATAACAATCTTATTTCGAGTGATGATCTTACTTGAACTTGTTTTTGTGTCATGATTCTGCTTCAAGAACTTTCAATCATCCAAGGATTCTTTGAAGCTAGATCCATTTGTCTCTTTTTCAGTAGGTTTATCCACAAAACTTGAGGCAGTAATGATGTTCATAACATTATTCGATTCATACATATAAAGCTATCTTATTCGAAGGTTTAAACTTTAAATCACTAGAACATAGTTTAGTTAATTCTAAACTTGTTCGCAAACAAAAGTTAATCCTTCTAACTTGACTTTTAAAATCAACTAAACACACGTTCTATATCTATATGATATGCTAACTTAATGATTTAAAACCTGGAAACACGAAAAACACCGTAAAACCGGACATACGCCGTCGTAGTAACACCGCGGGCTGTTTTGGGTTTGATAATTAAAAACTATGATAAACTTTGATTTAAAAGTTGTTCTTTTGGAAAAATGATTTTTCTTATGAACATGAAACTATATCCAAAAAACATGGTTAAACTCAAAGTGGAAGTATGTTTTTCAAAATGGTCATCAAGACGTCGTTCTTTCGACTAAAATGACTACCTCTTACAAAAAAGACTTGTAACTTATATTTCCGAATATAAACCTATATTTTTTCTGTTTAGATTCAAAAAATAGAGTTCAATATGAAACCATAGCAATTTGATTCACTCAAAACGGATTTAAAACGAAGAAGTTATGGGTAAAACAAGATTGGATATTTTTTGATTGTTGTAGCTACGGGAAATATTGTTACAATTCTATACAAATCATATCCTAGCTAACTTATATTGTATTATATATGTATTCTAATATATTATGTAATCTTGGGATACCATAGACACGTATGCAAATGTTTTGACATATCATATCGACCCATGTATATATATTATTTGGATCAACCATAGACACTCTATATGCAGTAATGTTGTAGTTAGCTATACAGGGTTGAGGTTGATTTCAAAAATATATATACTTTGAGTTGTGATCTAGCCTGAGACGTGTATACACTGGGTCGTGGATTGATTCAAGATAATATATATATCGATTTATTTCTGTACATCTAATTATGGACAACTAGTTGTAGGTTACTAACGAGGACAGCTGACTTAATAAACTTAAAACATTAAAACGTATTAAAAATATTGTAAATATATTTTAAACATACTTTGATATATATGTACATATTTGTTATAGGTTCGTGAATTGACCAGTGGCCAAGTCTTACTTCTCGACGAAGTAAAAATCTGTGAAAGTGAGTTATAGTCCCACTTTTAAAATCTAATATTTTGGGATGAGAATACATGCAGTTTTATAAATGTTTTACGAAATAGACACAAGTAATTGAAACTACATTATATGGGTGAATGATTGAAGCCGAATATGCCCCTTTTGCTTGGTAGCCTAAGAATTAGTAAACCGATCTACTAATTGACGCGAATCCTAAAGATAGATCTATTGGGCCTAACGAACCACATCCAAAGTACCGGATGCTTTAGTACTTCGAATTCGTTTTTATCATGTCCGAAGGATTTCCCGGAATGATAGGGGATATTCTTATATGCATCTTGTTAATGTCGGTTACTAGGTGTTCACCATATGAATGATTTTTATCTCTATGTATGGGATGTATATTGAAATATGAAATCTTGTGGTCTATTATTATGATTTGATAATATATAGGTTAAACCTATAACTCACCAACATTTTTGTTGACGTTTTAAGCATGTTTATTCTCAGGTGATTATTAAGAGCTTCCGCTGTTGTATACTAAAATAAGGACAAGATTTGGAGTCCATGCTTGTATGATATTATGTAAAAACTGCATTCAAGAAACTTATTTTTGATGTAATATATTCTTATTGTAAACCATTATGTAATGGTCGTGTGTAAACGGTATATTTTAGATTATCATTATTTGATAATCTACATAATGCTTTTTAAACCTTTATCGATAAAATAATGGTTATGATTGTTTTAAAAATGAATGCAGTCTTTGAAAAACGTCTCATATAGAGGTCAAAACCTCGCGCTGAAATCAATTAATATGGAACGTTTATAATCAATATGAACGGGACATTTCACTAGGATAGATAATCTCTAAACTTTATAAATTACATAATCGCCGTAGAATGTTTCCCCAATGAAGTTATGAATCAATACTTCATCGTTTGTTGTTGTTGGTATTCCTTGGTATCTACAGGGCGTATGACGTCGATGCTCGTGGGACGGATTGTGAAGTTGAGGTTTGTGATGCGGTTGTTGTTGGTGGTGGTAATGGTACTGTTGGTGTTGTTGATGGTGGTACTGTTGCTGCCGTTGCTGCTGCTGGTGCTTGTAATCTTTGCACCATATGTTCCAAAGCTACTACCCGAGCGCGAAGCTCGTTAACTTCTTCTATTACACCAGGATGATTGTTAGTTCAGACGAGCGGATGAATAAGATCTAGAATTTGAGATAGTATATAGTCATGATGAGATACTCTGGAAATGAGAGAGAGAAAGGTGTCTCGAACAGGTTTGCCAGTGAGTGCTTCAGGTTCATCGCCAAGAGGGCAATGTGGTGGGTGAAAAGGATCACTTTCTTCTTGCCTCCAATGATTAAGTAGGCTACGAACACATCCCCAATTCATCCAAAATATATGATAGCTGATTGGTTGGTCCATTCCGGTCACACTACTTTCGGAGCTCGAGTGAAACTCCATATCGGAATAGCTGTCGGAATCCGGGGAACTGGAACTGGTTGTAGGATCTATCTCGTACAAAGTAGGGAAATGATTTTTTGATATAAGGAAGATTATAAGACTTAGATTTGGTATTCTTTAATGCATAAATTACATATGTATATATAATACCAAAATCCCATAAATTATGGAGGAATCTTTGAAATATGTCAGGCAAAGTTTACAGTAACAGATACGTTAAGATATGCATTAGCAGATACGCTAAGATATGAATTTTATCTATACACTATTTATGCAATCAATGCAGTAAGATGTGTCTAGACTAAGAATGATGAGCATGTAATTTCTGACAAGAATGATAAGCAAAACTTTTTGACATGCAGACACGGTCGAAGTCCAGACTCACTAATGCATCCTAACAACTATCAGTTAGACACACTAATGCAAGACCTAGTTCGCTAAGACCACCGCTTTGATACCACCTGAAATGACCCATCCTAATCCATAAGGGCGAATACAATAACATATGGTTACATCGCGAGGTACTTGACCTCTATATGTTACATTTTACAAACATTTCATTCGTTTTTAAAAGACAAACTTTCATTTCATTGAAAGTTGACAGGCATGCATACCCTTTCATAATATATCCAATCTATAAATGACTTAATCTGTTATCTTCTTAATAATAATCTTTATTTAACTCAATGACTTGAATGCAACATCTTTTGAAATATGCCATAAATGACTCCAAGTAATATCTCTAAATGAGCAAATGCACAGCGGCAGATTTCTTTCAAACCTGAGAATAAACATGCTTTCAAGTGTTAACTAAAAGGTTGGTGAGTTCATTAGTTTATCATAAACATTCATTTCCATCATTTTAATAGACCACAAGATTTCAGATATATAATTCTACACGTAACCCGAGTACAAAATAGTACGCATAACCTGCGAATTAAAAATCATTCATATGATAAACACCTGGTAACCGACATTAACAAATGTATCTAGAATATCCCCAATATACAGGTACACTCATCTATATATAAAATCTGAAAGGACCCGTTCATATACATTATAAACGATTCACAATAGTTGATTACATTGCGAGGTATTTGACCTCTATATGATACATTTTACAAACATTGCATTCGTTTTTAAAAGATAATCTTTCTTTACATCGAAAATTGACAGGTATGCATACCATTTCATAATATCCACTATCCATCTATAAATTGATTTAATAATAATCTTTGATGAACTCAATGACTCGAATGCAACGTTCTTCAAAATATGCTATGAAAGACTCCAAGTAATATCTTTAAAATGAGCAAATGCACAGCGGAAGATTTCTTTAACACCTGAGAATAAACATGCTTTAAAGTGTCAACCAAAAGGTTGGTGAGTTCATTAGTTTATCATAATCATTTATTTCCATCATTTTAATAGACCACAAGAATTTCATTTTCAGTTCTCATAAATATACGTCCCATGCATAGAGACAAAAATAATCATTCATATGGATTGAACATCTGGTAACCGACATTCATAATATACATATAAGAATATCCCCATCATTCCGGGATCCTCCTTCGGACATGATATAAATTTCGAAGTACTAAAGCATCCGGTACTTTGGATGGGGCTTGTTTGGCCCGATAGATCTATCTTTAGAGTTCGCGTCAATTAGGGTGTCTGTTCCCTAATTCTTAGATTACCAGACTTAATAAAAAGGGGCATATTCGATTTCGATCATTCAACCATATAATGTAATTTAAATTACTTGTGTCTATTTCGTAAAACAATTATAAAAACAGCGCATGTATTCTCAGTCCCAAAAATATAAAGGGTAAAAAAGGAAAATGAAACTCACCATACTGTATTTCGTAGTAAAAATACATATAACGTCATTGAACAAATGCAAGGTTGGCCTCGGATTCACGAACCTAAATTAATTATATATATTTATGTGTTGGTCAATATTTGTCTAACAAATTAGGTCAAGTAATAGTGTACCACAATCCTAATGCTCGAGATTAATATGCAAAAGTCAACAAAAGTAAATTTGACTCAAAATAATTTCCAAAAATCTATACATGATTAATATATAGTTTAAATATCGTCGTTTTATATTTTTAAATATTTTTAAAAGATTTATTAGATTAAATAATATAATTTATTTATTAATAAATAAAATTTTATATTAAATTTATATAATAAAATATACTTTTATATATATTAAGTAATAAAATTTATAGGGTTCATTTAATATTATAAAGATAATATGATAGGTATTATTAAAGTAAGTTATTACACGTAGTAAAATATGTTTGTATCACATATTTATTTGATAAAATAATATCTATAATGATAGTAAGTAAAAGTTGTATTATTTTGTAATAATAATTATTATTATAAAAATATCAATATTTATAATTACTAAGATGACATTATGATAAAACGATGATTCTAATTATGATAACTTTAATATTTACGATAATTTTTAATATTATCTTTAAAATAATAATTTTATTTAAAATAATAATAATAATGATATTTTATAGTAACAATGACATTTCTATTAAAATGATAATTTTTGTTAAAATGATTGTTTTAATACTAACGATACTTTTAATAATAATAGTAATGATAAAAATAATAAGAACGATAATTTTATCTAAATCAATATCTTATAATATTTTAATTTCATCATGATACTCTTACCCATTATTTCCTAATCGTTTCGTTTAATAGCTTTTAATCGTCTTTTATATCGTGTTCATAATAATGATAATAATAGTAATCAAAATAATTAGGTGTTACAAATATTTATTTTAATTACACAAATATTAATAATGATAGTTACTATAACATTATTAACGATAATACTAATAATTATCTTAATGATAATATAGTAATAATAATAATAACAATAACAATAACCATTTTTAAATAATGATATATATATATATATTAATAATGATAATAATAATAATAATACCAATAATAATAATAATAATAATAATTGGATAATAATAATAATACTAATTATAACTTTAACGATAATAACGATAGTAATAAAAAAAATAACAATTTTTAATGATAAATCCCTTTTATTGATAAAGATAATAATAATGATAATAATAAGATAAAACTAGAACGACGATAAAAACGACGATAATAATAATCATTTTTAAAAATATCTAAAATTCAATTGATTATAACTTCTAATCCGTTCATCGAAACCATTCGATATCTAAAGGAAAAGTTCTTAATTTTTAGCTAACTTTCCAAGGACATGCATATCTTATACCATATCTCAATCGCAAGTGTAACTAATTCAAGATTCAACCTAACCTGTCTAAGGGCAATATCAAAAGTACAAGCATGCATAATCCTAAATACTCGAGCACTAGTCAGGGATACACTATTAGTATGTAAAAGTTAAATTATGAGTACTCACGTATCAATATTGAGATTCAATATTGCAGGAAAGGTACGTAGATGCAACGGAAATGATAAACACTATATTGACCTCACGAGCATACCCATGAACCATACTCAATCACCTCCATAGCTATAACCCATAATTTCCTTAATCCTATCACACTCGAAAAACAATTTCGAAATCACCCGGACAGCACTCCGTCGTAATATTTTATGTATACTAATAATATCTTGAAATAATACGGAGTAAATATATATATGTAAATCGATTGTGAGAGTTTAGAGAAAAATATTTTCAAGTTTCTATGAAATAATGAAATCTATTGAATTCTATTTATAATAGATTTTTGAATTATTAAAGTGAATTATTAAAGTGAATTATTAATTTATGAATTATTAAAGTGAATTATTAAAGTATGAATTATTAAAGTGAATTATTAAAGTATGAATTATTAAAGTGAATTATTAAAGTATGAATTATTAAAGTGAATTATTAATGTATGAATTATTAAAGTGAATTATTAAAGTTAAAGTAAAGTAAAAATAAAGTAAAGGTAAAGTTTAAGTATAGTAAAAGTATAAAACTATGTACGTATAATAAGCGTATAAATATATATAATATTAATTTAAATCGTTATATATATTTAATAAAATAAAATATAAATATCTTTATCTTTATCATACTAGTTAAGCAATGAGTTGTCAAAAGTGGTTCTAGATATTTATAAAAGTTATATACGTTTTAATAATAAAGTTCATTTTAACCTGAAAACATTTTTGTACGTTTGAAACTAAATAGATCAATCGAGTCTTTATGAGATTCAATCTTCCACTATCCTTTGTCTAGTTCTCAATGATTGATAAATTGTTCTTATTTATAAATCACTTTACCATTTTTCGAATATTGTTAAAATAGAAAGATTTCTCAAATCAACGTAGGCCTTTCAACAGAGACTTATAATCATAATTCAATATATCTGATAATTCAATCATTTGATCTTATCTTCTAATTCCATTGATAAACATTTTGAAATAGATACAATCATATAAAGTATTTAATCTAATATTTTGTTTACGTTTCAAGTTATAATATATATACACATATACATATATAATCATATTCGTTTAATGGTTCGTGAATCGTTGGAACTTGGTCGAGGTTGAATGAATGTATGAACATAGTTTAAAATTCTTGAAATTTAACTTAACAAATATTGCTTATCGTGTCGGACACATATAAAGATTAAAGTTTAAATTTGGTTGGAAATTTCCGGGTTGTCACAAAATCGATGTCCTAAAGCATCCGTAACCCGGATGGGACGCGTCAAAGTCCATAGATCTATCTTCAGGATTCGCGTCAATTTGGGGGTCTGTTCCCAAATTCTTAGGCTACCAAGCTAAAAGGGTGCTATCCGGTATAATAATTCAATCATAGAATATAGTTTCAAGTACTTGTGTCTATTTCGTAAAACAGTTATAAAAGCAGCGCATGTATTCTCAGTCTCAAAAATATATATATAAAAAGGGAGTAATGAAACCCACAAAACTGTATTTCATAGCAATAATGCATATGACGGCACTGAACAAGTGCAGGGTTGGCCTGGGATTCACGAATCTATATTATTCATATATATATTAAAACACATACTCATAATCGAACAATTTCATATATTATATCTTAAATTATATATTATACTTATCTAGTTTGTGTATATATTCAAAATGTTTAATATTTATATAGTTATTTTGATATATATTTGATTAGTATTTTAATAAAAATACCTAACATGTTATATATGAATATTTATATAAACTTTGTTAATTTAATTAAAAACATACTTACAACCTTAATAATATCTTTAAAACTTTTATTTTCATAAATGTAATTATTTTTAGTAATATTGATATAGATAACGCTGATAATAATAATAATAATAGTTTTAATGAAAACAAAATAATAATTTTGGTAAAAATAATCATAGTAATAATAATAATAACTATTTTAATAATGAATATATCAGTAATTTTTAATATAATGAATAATTTAATAATAATGATGATAAAAATAATAATTATAACAATCTTTTTACGAATGGTAATTTTAATAGTAATACTTTTGTTAATAATAATAATACGTCTAAAATGATACTATTACTAATATTAATGATAATATTAATGGTTATAATACTTATAATAATACTAATGATAATATTAATAATAATAATACTACTTAATAATAATACTAGTAATGATAATAATATCAGTAATATAATGACAATACTAATTTTTAATGATAATAATAATATATTTAACATGATAGTTATAATAATACTTATCTTAACAATAATAATAATAACATTCAGTTTTGTAATTATAATCATAACAATAATAATATTTAATATTTGTATTAGTAATAATAATAACAATAATACTAATCATAATAACAATAACTAATCATAACAATAATAATAATAATAATGATAATAATGATAATAATAATAATAATAATAATAATAATAATAATAATAATAATAATAATAATAATAATAATAATAATAATAATAATAATAATAATAATAATCATAATAATAATAATCATCATAATAATAAAAATAATAAAAGATTATACCCTTTAATAGATTTTCTAACAAAAATCGCCCCAGACCGAGCTCGAACCCGCGACCTCTTGCATACCTGACACCCACACTAACCATTTGTCTGCCATTGTCTTTCTGATGAAACTGGTATCCAATTTCATTTAACCCAAATTCTATATCTATGTTCTTCTTCAATTCAAATATCGACCAGAGATCAAAACTAATACCAAAAAAAAGTTGTTTGTTTTAAAGTTCGTAATTAAAACAGCAACGACTTAATTTAAGTGTCAGAATTAATTAGAACAGAAATTAAAGAAAAAGAAAGCAGTAGCAGTTTATATGAAGAACACGATGAACTAAAATGTCAATTTTAAAACTTGGATCGTTTTAGGTTATGATATCTACATGAAAAAGATTGTAACTCGTTCCAGGAAACATTTTGAACCTTTAATTGAATCTGAAACATAAAGATAAACTCGAATTTAATCAAGAACACTGGGTTGACTTTTTTTATAAAATTACTTTGACTCCAAAATTCAAATTCAATATAGAAATTTAGATATTCAAACCTTGCAGATAGTTTAAACGTATCAATTCTAACACATCTGCATTAATACTTTTTGCAAATTCATTCGGAATCGAGGTTTTTGTAAATTAAGTATGAAACAGGGTTAACGAGCTGTAAAGAAAAATTTGATAGATAAAACTGATTACAGACAATTTTATTTGATATTTGAGGGTGGATACATTGTGATAATTCATTGACTAATTGCATCCATCGATTAATTTTATAGGATTGAATCCGATCGTACCTCTTTTCTTTATCAGACAAAAACAAAAAAAAAATGGAGCAGAAAAAGGGTACGATTTGATTATGATCGATAACAATTTTTGTTTGTATTAAAGCTGATTTGTATTGGTAATCAATCACACACAGTTATATTGACAAATTGAATCTGATTTGGATCCTATGATTTAGTTACGTATTTATCTGTATTTAAAAATGTATACGCTGTTTTTATATAAATATAAATCTGTATATGTATTTGATTATATACTTAACTGTATTTTGCATATGTATATGTATATGTAGCTGATTATAATCTGTAATATTAAATATATACATGTGTTAATACTAATAACAATTATATAAAATTTATAATAATGATAATAATATCAATATTTCTAATAATTAATAATTAAATAATTTAATAGTAATACTAATAATATTAATAATAATTTTATTATTAATAATAATGAATAAATAATAAGAATACAGACAATAATTATTAATGATAATGTTCATAGTAATATTAATAATAACGTTGATAATGTTATTAATAAAATACTAATACAAATATTAGCAATAATAGAATACTAATAATATTAATAATAATAATGTCTAATAATAATACTAATATTAATCATAATAACTAACATTATCACTTTACTACTGGTCATAATAATGATGATATTAATAATAATAGCAATAATAAATTAAATGTATCAAATTTCAGTATTTTAATAATATTAATAACACTAAATAATGAATGTAATAATAATATAATTACTATAATTATCTTGTGATTACATTTAATATATTAATATTATAATTTACTAACTACATTATATTTACTATTTTATTTTATATCTTTTATTGAATATTTCTTATTCATAGGATTTATATATATATTACAATATATTAGAGATCATATATATTTATATATAGCTTTAATTTTATTAACAACTTAATGATTCTGTATTATTATTTTACTTTTAATTCAAATTATTAAATTATATTTTATTATTTTTAGTTATCATATATACTTACATTTACATATATATTTAATTGCATATTTATTTACAAACAATTTGTTCGTGAATCGTCGGGAGTTGTTCAAGGTTAAATGTTTTCATGTAAATAGTTCCAAAAATTTTGAGACTCAACATTACAGACTTTTGCTTATCGTGTCGGAATCACTTAAAGATATAGTTTAAATTTGATTGGAAATTTCCGGGTCGTCACAATACCAATAAATTTAACTTTTCGAACACTATATATTTTTCAAGTTTGTAGTTGTTTAAAAATAAACTACCACTAAAATAACTTTCATATATAATTAATTATAAAAAAAATTCGGGACTCCATTTCATTATAGTTCTGAAATTGCCACTATTTATATCCATTAAATAATTCAAATCGAGTAAGTATTGAACATCCATTGTCATTTCTATACGCATCTCCTCACAACTATCCTCACAATTTTTACTACTATGCCCTTTTATACCAGCACCTTACACGACTAAGAGCACCAGGAGTCGACAATTTTTTTCACCGTTAACCAATTTTAACGGTGGGGACGGTGGTGCCACCCACTCCCCGCCGGCGTTAAACCGGCGTTAAATGCCTTTAACGTTGGCCAGCGTTAGCTGGGCAACGGTGGTGCTCGTTTGATTATTTTTTTTATTTTTTTTGTTTTCGTTTCCTTTTTTTTCAGCCTATCACCATTGTTGCTGCTGTAGATTTTAAGATGAAAGGAGAAAATGAGGTAGAAAGAGAAGGAAGAAAATAAAGGATGCTATAGATTTAGGTTTTATTTTATTTGTTTAGAATTTTAACTTTAATTTATAGTAGGCTAAAAGACATTGGGCCATACAACTAAAAAAATATATGGATCAATTTTATGGGCAAAATGGTTAAAAAATTATATATTTTTATTATTTGAATTATATAAATAAAAATAAATAATAAATAGATATTAAAATAATTAAATAATAATAAATAAAAGTATTAAAAATGAATTAAATAATAATAAATAAAAGTATTAAAATGAATTAAATAATAAATTTAACACTGAAATATTTCCCCTGTTTTGACCTCAGTGTTAAATTCAGTGTAAAATTTAACACTGAGATTTAACATCGAACGACTCCCTGTGCTCTAAGTTACTGTATCTATTTAACATTTTCCGACAACTTTGACACATCCCAATCTATAGATGGGCAAAAAAACCGGATCCAGATCCGATCCGGTGACCCGATCCGGAACCGGACAGCAGCAAAATCGGACACAGCAAAAACCGGATCCGGATCCGAGATCCGATCCGGTACGACCCGGATCCAGATTTTCAAAAAAACCGGATTTTTCCCGGATATAAATCGGATTTTATCCGATCCGGTTTGGATCCGGATCCGGTTTGGATCCGGTTTTTCAAAAACTATCCGTTTTTTTGTTGTTGTTGTTGCAGTTTCAGTCTTTTTTTGAGTTTTTTTTACCATTTTAACCCCACAAAGTCCATTATAAATACATGGTAATGCTTTGGTTGAAAATGCACCAACAAACATTCTCATATTTATTTCTAAATCACTAAATATTCTCTAATCTCTAGTCTACTTATCCCATAATGGATAATTCACAAGCTTCCGTTTCCGGTTCCGCTTCCGTTGGAACATCTTCACAAGGCTACACTACGGCCGATATTGATTACAAAAAAAAAACAAAGCGAAAAGGGGACGTTTGGTCCAAATTCGAGTTGTGTGCAATGAAGGATGGTGCGGAAAAAGCTCGTTGTACACCATGTATGAAGTTCATGGGTGTTTCGGGTAATACAACGTTAAGAAAACATCTTGACAAAAGTTGTAGTGCAAGGCAAGACCCGAGACAACAAACAATGCGGGCCGATGGTTCGATTTTTGAATACGATGCCGAAGCTCTTCGGCAAGATTTGTCAAGGTTTGTCATTCAACAAGCGCTTCCTTTCAACCACTTCGACAATCCAAGGCTTACAGAGCTAATTCGGAATCGACTACAACCGCGATATAGCAATGTAAGTCGTTCTACCTTAAGACGTGACGCCTTTAAATTATGGAAAAAAGCTAAAACTGAAATAATTGAAGGTTTTCGAACATATAAACATAGGTTTTCTATAACTTGTGATGTTTGGAGCGCACCACATGGAACGGCAAATTCTTATTTAGCCGTTACCGCTCATTGGTTTAATCCCGATTCGTGGCTTTTAATGAAACGTGTTATCGATTTTAAAATATTTGGTTATCCACATAACGGTAATAATATAAAAAAAGCGTTACAAGACACTTTAGAAGAATATAATTTAATCGATAAAGTTTTTACAATTTCGCTAGATAATGCATCTAATAATGATGCGGCCATGAGTGAGTTAAAAATTGCACTTAGACCGATTTTAAATGGTGCATTTATTCATACACGTTGTGTTGCTCATATTATAAACTTGGGAGTTCAAGATTGTTTAACTTTTTGTTCTTCATTAAAAGAAAAATTTAGAAGATTATTAGTAACGATTTATCGTACGAGCAACGCACGACATCATAACTATAAGGCTTTTGTTAAAGATTGTCATGGCACTTGGTTAGGTCCTTATTTTGAAAATAATACAAGATGGAATTCTACTTGTTTAATGTTCGAAAATATTTTACGTCAAAAAGAAACGTTAATCGCTTTTAATAGAAAACTACTTAGAAAGGGATTTTCCGAACCAATTAGTGACGACGAATGGGATGACTTGGAATCATTAACAAGTTTTTTACAAGTTTTTAAAGAGGCATCAACAATGTTATCGGGTGTTTATTACCCAACTAGCGTACTAGTTTTAGAACAATTTTATATAATGACGGAAAAAATATGCGAATTTGCGAACTCAAATAATGTTATTTTCAGACAAGCGATTTTTCATATAAGAAAAAAACTAAAAAAATATTTTGGAGAGATACCGAAGGTATTTTTATGTGCGGCCGCACTTGACCCACGATTAAATTTTAATGGGGTTGAACGATTGATGACAACAATATATACCAACTTTGATTGTGTGCATGGTGTTTTTGATGCCGAACCCAACTACCTTTTGAACCAAGTACACGCTTTTAATGATGTTTTTGAGAATATGTTTGGTATTTATGCAACAAAATATGGTCGACAATCAAACCCAATTGTTGACCAACCCGGATCATCTTCTCGAAGGATCCGAGACCTCAAAATAAGTCTTTTTAACTTGGTACGTGAAGACGCTTCCAAACGCGCACGAACATCGGCACCCACAAGCGAGTTGGGAAATTATAAGATGGCAAACTTTGCACTAAACATGAGTGAAGAACAATTTAACAACCTTGACATTTTAAAATGGTGGAAAACAAAACAAGACACATATCCAATATTAAGCATTATGGCTCGTGACTTATTTACCGTTCAAGCTTCAACCGTAGCTTCCGAATCGGCCTTTTCTTTGAGTGGTCGAATTATATCGGAAAGAAGGTCAAGACTTACCCCCCAAGCTGTGAAAGTATGTGTATGTTTGAAAGATTATTTGGATGGGGTAGATAGGATACAAGATCAAACTTCATTAGAAGGTCCGTTATTTAACGACATTGAAGAATGTATAGAGTTTGAAGAAAATTTAGCGGGATTATCACCTACAACAACCGAAGAGAATTCCGACAATGAACTAAACGAAGTGGATGAAGGTGACTATGAACCGTTTGATATGGACCAAACCGAAATGAATGTATCGGGTTACCAACAAGCTTACCTTTCTCTAGTTGATGACCCCGCTTTTGAAGACTACGATCGAAGGCACCATCCTCAACGCGCTCAACAAGATAACACATTTGGGTCATTTGACGACTAAAGTATAACGGGTGATGGCCATGCCGAAGCTCGATATACTTTAGTCTTAATACATTATTGGGTGATGGCCATGCCGAAGCTCGAAATGTATTAATTATAATTGTATTGTTCGAATAAAAGTGTTTTTATTTTTATTATTGTATCGTTCGAATAAAAGTGTTATTTATATAATTGTATTGTTCGAATATTTTTATTTATATTATCTATTGTGTTAAGCAGTTGAGCATTATAACTTTTCTTTATACCGATTATATTATTGTTGTCAAACGTTAAAAAAAATAGAACTGGTAAAAATATAATTCGCAAAATCGAATCCTAGTCCAAGAAAAATCCGAAAAAATCCGATCGAGATCCGAAAAAGAACCGGTTCCGGGAAAAAAATCCGAAAAAAATCCGACGCCGAGAACCGGAACCGGAACCGGATCCGGAACCGGTTCCGAAAAATCCGGACAAAAAAATCCGGTTTTGTGTGTGTCCGAATTCGGTTTTTTATCCGGTTTGTGCATCTATATCCCAATCACAAATAGTTAACGTTTCGCTAGGATATATCGGCTGATTAACTTGTGGAGTAAAAACGAGTCTGAGTTGAAGTCAAAGGCACGAAAATTCAAAGATTGGCACCGTCCATCATCCAACAAGATCTGGAAACTGCAATTTGCATGCGTCAGTCAACGTATCATAATTTATCAAAAGGTATGTTTCCGTATGGCATACGTGCCAGGCTGGCAGTACTCTCCATTCATTTCAAGACTTCATTTTTTAATATTAATTATTCCATTTCATAAAAGGGGATGATTCTCACACACTGTTTTTTGATCCTCACACACCAATTTACTTAAACTCATCCCTAATAATAGGGTAAAAGGGTGTGTGAGGATCAAAAAACAGTGTGTGAGAATTATCCTCCCACTTTCATAAATCATCAACAACTATTCCATTTTTTAATATTAATTATTCCATTTCAAGACTTCAAAGATTGTGAGGTTTTTTGGCTAAGTTCATGTGTTTCTATTTGTAAGTTTGCATTGTATGCGTTCTTTTGTTTTGTTTATGTATGTTGTTCAAGGGTTCGGTGTAGGTTAGTTTGGTAGTTTTGTTATATCCGAGCTTTGTTGTATTTCGACCCGACTTTGTATTTCTCGTTTGTCTTTTTCATCTTTCGATAAAGAGGCTATGTTCTATGTTATCGTTATTTTTGCCAAAAAAAAAAAAAAAAAAAAACAACTATTTCATAAATAAAATTTTGTTTAATGATAACTTCGAAAATTGAAGATAAAAGGTTAATATGTTATTCATGAAGAAAGGCATTATCTTGATTCTTGAATGTAGTCGTGGATTTATTTTCCTAAAAACTAAACCAAATAAACTATAGTAGTGAAATGATCCGTGAAAATACGGGTTTATTTAAACGAAACAGTTTAATGATATGTTTTAAGTATTAAGTGAATGTAAATGTTAAATTCATTTAGTTTATTACCCCGTGGAACCACGGATTCCGACTAAGAAACTTGTCGTTGATTTTACAAACATAAAGTTCGCTCAAAGTTTAATATTTATATTTATATTTTTAATAATAATAATTATTAATAATAATAAATACCTTTTAAATTATTTTGAAAAATAAAATTACAACTTAGGAGAGATTAATATTTTTTTTTTATAAAAGATTTTGTATTATTTTTTTAATTAAATTAATATATAATTATGACATAATTATTATAAAAAGTAAAAGATAATTTAGCTTAATGATGATATCATCATTTTAGAGGTTTATTATATTATATAGATATAGATAGATAAGCTACAAATGATACAATATATAAATTACGGTCGTGTGTAAATCATATATCCCAGGAAGTCCACGTTATTAGTGTAACGCGATTTGTACCTTTCTAAACGATCACAGGACCCACGATTCATTGCTTGATAATTCTTCAATTGAGCCTCCCATTAAGATACTAAGCCTTAGAATATAAAGTTTTGTCCTTTCAAAGAGAATTGTCGTGATAACGTGTAAAAAGTCATATTTTTATCTCGTTATCTCTCTCATTTTTGTAAAGAAAAATATAAAAGAACATAATATCTCTTTTTATTAGCTTATTTTGTTGATCTTGGAAGAACGAAGACAATGATGCAAGAATCGAAAAAAATGGACTTATAATGCAAAACCGAGAAAGACGTATCGCTTTCGCAACAAAAACACAAACTTTAGGAGCTTATGAGAGCTTAAGCTTATGTTATCAGTATTCAGCTTTTAGCCTTGTTTGGTAGTAAAAAATTAAGCGCTTATAAAAAAATAAGTTCTGAAAAAATAAACAACTTGAAAGTAACTCATGAAAATAAGCTGAGCGTATGAAAAATGAAATTACATTATTACCCTTTAAATAATTATATATAATTTATAATTTATTTTGTCCTTATATGTTATTTTACGTATATAAGCTTGAGTTAGTTATAAAACACTTATAAAAGAAGGTATTTGCATTGGTATCAATGGGGTAGAGTATGAGGATTTTTGTTCATGAGGTGGGGTCATGGTCTATTAAGTTGGAAGATGATGATGCGGATGAAGAATATTCGACTATTCCAGATGTAAATTCTGAATATTCATATGAGGAAACGGAAGTACAGTTTGAAGGTAATGGAAATGTTCCCCATGTTGATGACTATGTGGATATAGGAGATCTCAAGTCAAGTGTTGACAAGGGTAATTTAAAAGGGAAATAAGGGGAAAGCGGCTGATCATATACATAGCATTGTATATGTATATTTTATTTGTTAAAGGTTAAAAACAGAAGTTACGCGAAGTATATTTAAAGGGCTTTCCATATCCGCTGAAAGTTAAGATAGCGGTAATATGGCACGTTAATAAAAGATTGCGGATTACTCCCGCTAAGTCAGCGCGGATGGTTAAACAACCGCATACCGCGAATATTCTGAATACTATAAATAGGGAGCTTGGCCTCTCATTTATAGGTTGTTGATTCTCTGCCATTTGCCCAGACCTTTGTAATTTTCACTTGTGACTTTGCCTAAGGAATTTTACATTGAGTTAAGGTGAATCATGCTAATTAACAATCAAGACCGGGTCGGGGTGGTTGATCACTTGATTGATAAAGTGAAAGACGATCATCAGGACCCAAAACAATCATCAAACATCCCATTCACCATTTTAATATCATTGCACTCCAATCATCAAACATCCCATTCACCATTTTAATATCATTGCACTCGATCCTTAATTAAGTACCTCTTTAATAGTTGGAAATTGCAAAGGACAAGTCTATGTTATGAATATTACTGATAAAGCGCTATATAAATATAAGTACTTGCAAAAATATAAACAATGAAATTTTATTCATAAAAACGCAGAGATAGCTGCGCGCTAATTTTGCATAGTACATTTTCATTCATTAAATAAGTCAAGCATAATGATGTCATCTGCATGGCATCATCCTGCTCGCTTATCGCTGTTATTTTAGGAATGGGAATTTCAACTATGTTCTCCCTTGCAGCAGCAAACGCTGATTGAGCGTCTGCTAAAGAACATAAGCGGTCCGCTATTTCAGATGGTAGCGGCTCCGGCAGTGGGCAGTTGGTGGCAATTTGGTCCATGAATTCCACCCTCTCGTGCAATTGTAGCGCATCAGGGTATGTTGAGAATTTAGAGGAAACATGATGCGAGTTGAGTATCTTTCTTGACAACTCGGGTAGATGTTGGCGGAGCTTTATAAATTCCAGCTCCGCAGAGGATTTAGCGGCTAGAGCACTGTCCCGCTCTGAAGTCAGCTTCACAAGATCCTCCGTTAATGCTTTAATGGTTGCCTGAAGGCTGTTTTCCTTAACCGCTGATGCAGAAAGTTGCTGCTTTAAGTCTTCAGTAGCAGCTTTTGCGGCGGTGACTTCAGCAGAAAGATCAGAACATCGCTTTTCGTTGTCTGCAACTTTGGCCTTTTCAGTAAAATACTCGGCCTTCTCAGCTTCAAGAACATTGAAAAACTGTTCTTGGTGGCACATCATATCATAGGCGGAGTTAAACGCCATATAGAAGTTCTGCACGAAGCAATTGTGTGCTTCTGGTGCAGGAAGCTTCGCGAATTCATGGCGAAGCTCGTCCGGGATCGCTAGCTTCATTTGATGGCGTCGATCTAACGTCGCAGAAGAGGAAGTGCAGGTATACCATGAAAATCCGTCAACTCTCACCCCATAGGAGTCGGGTGGAGTGAGAAATAGCTCAGTAATTTGGTCAACGGTGCCAGGGCTTGAGAAGATTGGGTCACCGGTTGACTCACCTGCGATAAAAACAAATTTGCGATTTAGTGAAGATACATAAAAAGTGAAAATGTTATGATAAGGAGGTAATGTTCTTGGCTTACCCATCTGTTGCTCGGCCTCATAGTCGGATATAATCGGATTCTCAAAGAGGGTAGTTTCGTGTTGTTTTAGCTTTTTGCTTTGAGATGACGGATGTGTCTCGTATGGTCGTTTGGCAGAGCCTGGTTTGGTGAGTGGAAATTTTGTTGTTAAGTCGACAACTGAAATCGCCTGCTTGTCTTTGCCAGACGATGCTGTCGATTTAGACTCCGGACTTGTTAATAGTTTTGTAATACGGGTTTTTGGGTTTACTTTCCTATCAACTTCGACGATCTTCATTGTTAGTAGTAAAGAAGTTGTGAGTGATGTAAGGGTTGCGAAGACTGGCTGAAAATTTGATTAATTACAAGTGTTTTGAGTAGCGAGTGAGAATTTTTGTGCTTGTTGATACCAATATCTATATAGGGGAGTTGGGAAAGTTAATCGATTATGATTAAGTATCCATCATGTTGATTTAACGGTAATATTTTTCGCCAACGGATAGAAACGGTAACTTTGTTTAATTTAACGGTAACAAAGACATAGCGAAATGCTTCAATACGGTTTGCAGTCATAAATTACTGCGAATTTTATTTTTAGAGTTTATCATGCTACATTTTTTATGCAAAATGTATCATAATAAACTGGGGGACTTGATCATATACATAGCATTGTATATGTATATTTTAATTGTTAAAGGTTAAAAACAGAAGTTACGCGAAGTACTTTTAAAGGGCTTTCCATATCCGCTGAAAGTTAAGATAGCGGTAATATGGCGCGTTAATTAAAGATTGCGGATTACTCCCGCTAAGTCAGCGCGGATGGTTAAACAACCGCATACCGCGAATATTTTGAATAATATAAATAGGGAGCTTGACCTCTTATTTATAGGTTGCTGATTCTCTGCCATTTGCCCAGACCTTTGTAATTTTTACTTGTGACTTTGCCTAAGGAATTTTTACATTGAGTTAAGGTGAATCATGCTAATTAACAATCAAGACCGGATCGGGGTGGTTGATCACTTCATTGATAAAGTTAAAGACGATCATCAGGGCCCAAAACAATCATCAAACATCCCATTCACCATTTTAATATCATTGCACTCGATCCTTAATTAAGTACCTCTTTAATAGTTGGAAATTGTAAAGGACAAGTCTATGTTATGAATATTACTGATAAAGCGCTATGTAAATATAAGTATTTGCAAAAATATAAACAACAAAATTTTATTCATAAAAACGCAGAGATAGCTACGCGCTAATTTTGCATAGTACATTTTCATTCCTTAGATAAGTCAAGCATAATGATGTCATCTGCAGTGGCATCATCCTGCTCGCTTATTGCTGTTATATTAGGAATGGGAATTTCAACTATGTTCTCCCTTGCAGCATCAAACACTGATTAAGCGTCTGCTAAAGAACATAAGCGGTTGATATCTAATATTTCATAGGCGTTTTCCTTAGCGATATCGGGCACATTTTGGTCCTTTTGGATACGATTTGGTGTTATTTCGATAAGTGTTGTGAAAGTTCAAGTTCTAAGACCAATGAGATGAAATTTGAAGTTATTTGATGGTTTTAGTGATTGTCTATGGATACGAGTGAAAGAGATTGGTTCGATTCGAGTTTGGTTCGAAAACAAGTGATTTTATGAGTTTTATAGTTCGGATTCAGCGAAAAAGGTCTGGAGCGCCGCTCCAAAACATGGAGCGCCGCTCCAGTAGGCATAAATTACAGTTCGAGGGCTTTTAGAAATCAAGATATGAGTTTCCAGTTATATGGAGCGCCGCTCCATATTTGGAGCGCCGCTCCAGGTTCTTTCGGTTTCAGAATCTACCTATTTGAAGCCCGAATTTTTGCCCTAACTTATCACTTTTGCATCCAGACGAATTCCAGCAGCTTTTTGACGAAAAAGGGTGATTTTTGGGGAACCCCAAGATCATTCTAACACATCAATCATTCTGGAAACGCGTCTCGATCCGTTCATCATTCAAGAACACAATTTTCATTAGGTTTAATTCTTATCTTCATAATGAATACTCTTAATTGTTTATTTGTGATTTTGGTTTTAGCCATGGTTGGCTAAGTTTTTAATGTTTGTATAGATTGAATATTCGTATGTGTTTGGATGATACTTTAATGTTTTATTGATTAATGCATGATAATTATGAGTTTTGATTAAGAACCATTCTTGTGGGTGTTGATTAGTGATCTTGTTTGAACAAAGGGAACCCTGTTTCAATTTAGTACACTAGTTTTCAATTAATTTGTCTTAACCAATTGGGTGCTTACTGGACCAAGGGGGTAAACCGGGTAACATAGATTAAGCAAAATAGGAGTGAATTGTGTGGAGCGAACGCGTAATCAATTGAATCTTAATCTCATAATTAGTTAATTACTAAGTCACAACTAAAGAAGTCTTTGGTGAAAGGGAACCCTAAGCCAATAAATCCAAGTTTGACGTGTTTGCTAAAAGAGAACTCTGGGTAAACCGATTCTGTAGTTGCATGTATTGATAAATTGAACTAGTGCTTAATAACAAATCATCCGACACTGTGAATAGGAGATCTAAGAGAACATTCTTTTATCTATTGAATTCAAATATCTTTACTTTTCGTTGAGTCTGCATTTAATTCTTATAAACTTAAAAATATAAAAATATTGTTCTTTTACTTTTAATCAATCTTTGATTTGGCTAATCGTTAAATAGCCACAAAACAAACTATCTCGTACTTTCGATTTTCATAGATTAACTTAGTTTATTTTATTAGTTACAATCTTAATTCTCACGTTTAAACTGTCCTTGGAATGATTTCGGAATTACCAACTTTATACTATTACACGATCGGGTACACTGCCCGTTAGTGTGTAGTAATCTTTTAACCGGCATTTTCCATTGATAAATAATATACACAATTTTACACATCAGCGGTCCGCTATTTCAGATGGTAGCGGCTCCTGCAGTGGGCAGTAGGTAGCAATTTGGTCCATGAATTCCACCCTCTCGTGCAATTGTAGCGCAGCAGTGTATGTTGAGAATTTGGAGGAAACATGATGCGAGTTGAGTATCTTTCTTGAAAACTCGGGCAGATGTTGGCGGAGCTTTGTAAATTCCAGCTCCGCAGAGGATTTAACGGCTAGAGAGCTGTCCCGCTCTGAAGTCAGCTTCGCAACATCCTCCGTTAATGCTTTAATGGTTGCCTGAAGGCTGTTTTCCTTAACCGCTGATGCAGAAAGTTGCTGCTTTAAGTCTTCAGTAACAGCTTTTGCGGTGATGACTTCAGCAGAAAGATCAGAACAGCGCTTTTCGCTGTCTGCAACTTTGGCATTTTCAGTAAAATACTTGGCCTTCTCAGCTTCAAGAACATTTAAAAACTGTTCTTGGTGGCACATCATATCATAGACAGAGTTAAACGCCATATAGAAGTTCTGCACGAAGCAATTGTGTGCTTCTGGTGTAGGAAGCTTCGCGAATTCAAGGAGAAGCTCGTCCGGGATCGCTAGCTTCATTTGATGGCGTTGATCTAACGTCGCAGAAGAGGAAGTGCAGGTATACCCTGAAAATCCGTCAACTCTCACCCCGTAGGAGTCGGGTGGAGTGAGAAATAGCTCAGTAATTTGGTCAACGGTGCCAGGGCTTGGGAAGATTGGGTCACCGGTTGACTCACTTGCGATAAAAACAAATTTGCGAATTAGCGAAGATACATAAAAATTGCAAATGTTATGATAAGGAGGTAATGTTATTGGCTTACCCATGTCTTGCTCGGCCTCATAGTCAGATATAATCGGATTCTCAAAGAGGGTAGTTTCGCGTTGTTTTAGCTTTTTGCTTTGAGATGACGGAGGTGTCTCGTATGGTCGTTTGGCGGAGCCTGGTTTGGAGTGTGGGGATTTTGTTGTTAAGTCGATAACTGGAATCGCCTGCTTCTCTTTGCTAGACGATGCTGTTGATTTAGACTCCGGACTTGTTAATAGTTTTTTAATAAGGGTTTTTGGGTTTACTTTGCTATCAACTTCGTTGATCTTCATTGTTAGTGGTAAAGAAGTTGTGAGTGATGTAAGGGTTGCGAAGACTGGCTGAAAATTTGATTAATTGCAAGTGTTTTGAGTAGCGAGTAAGCATTTTTGTGATTGTTGATACCAATATCTATATAGGGGAGTTGGGAACGTTAATAGATTATGATTAAGTATCCATCATGTTGATTTAACGGTAATATTTTTCGCCAACGGATAAAAACGGTAACTTTTTTTAATTTAACGGTAACAAAGACATAGCGAAATGCTTCAATACGGTTTGCAGTCATAAAAAACTGCGAATTTTATTTTTAGAGTTTATCATGCTACATTTTTTATGCAAAATGTATCATAATAAACTGGGGGACTTTATCATATACATAGCATTGTATATGTATATTTTAATTGTTAAAGGTGAAAAATAGAAGTTATGCAAAGTATATTTAGAGGGCTTTCCATATCCGCTGAAAGTTAAGATAGCAGTAATATGGCGCTTTAATAAAAGATTGCGGATTACTCCCGCAAAGTCAGTGCGGATGGTTAAACAACCGCATACCGCGAATATTCTGAATACTATAAATAGGGAGCTTGGCCTCTCATTTATAGGTTGTTGATTCTCTGCCATTTGCCCAGACCTTTGTAATTTTTACTTGTGACTTTGTCTAAGGAATTTTTACATTGAGTTAAGGTGAATCATGCTAATTAACAATCAAGACCGGGTCGGGGTGGTTGATCACTTGATTGATAAAGTGAAAGACGATCATCAGGCCCCAAAACAATCATCAAACATCCCATTCACCATTTTAATATCATTGCACTCGATCCTTAATTAAGTACTTCTTTAATAGTTAGAAATTTCAAAGGACATGTCTATGTTATGAATATTACTGATAAAGCGCTATATAAATATAAGTACTTGCAAATATATAAACAACGAAATTTTATTCATAAAAACGCAGAGATAGCTGCACGCTAATTTTGCATAGTACACTTTCATTCCTTAGATAAGTCAAGTATAATGATGCCATCAGCATTGGCGTCATCCTGCTCGCTTATCGCTGTTATTTTAGGAATGTGAATTTCCACTATGTTTTCCCTTGCAACAACAAATGCTGATTGAGCGTCTGCTAAAGAACATAAGCGGTCCGCTATTTCAGACGGTAGCGGCTCTGGCAGTGGGAAGTAGGTGGCAATTTGGTCCATGAATTCCACCCTCTCGTGCAATTGTAGCGTAGCAGATTATGTTGAGAATTTGGAGGAAACATGATGCTAGTTGAGTATCTTTCTTGACAACTCGGGCAGATGTTGGCGGAGCTTTGTAAATTCCAGCTCCGCAGAGGATTTAGTGGCTAGAGTGCTGTCCCGCTCTGAAGTCAACTTCGCAACATCCTCTGTTAATGCTTTAACGGTTTCCTGAAGGATGTTTTCCTTAACCGTTGATGCAGAAAGTTTCTTCTTTAAGTCTTCAGTAGCAGCTTTTGCGGCGGTGACTTCAGCAGAAAGATCAGAACAGCATTTTTCGCTGTCTGCAACTTTGGCCTTTTCAGTAAAATACTTGGACTTCTCAGCTTCAAGAACATTAAAAAACTGTTCTTGGTGGCACATCATATCATAGGCAGAGTTAAACGCCATATAGAAGTTCTGCACGAAGCAATTGTGTGCTTCTGGTGCCGGAAGCTTCGCGAATTCAAGGCGAAGCTCGTCCGGGATCGCTAGCTTCATTTGATGGCGTTGATCTAACATCACAGAAGAGGAAGTGCAGGTATACCTTGACAATCTGTCAACTCTCACCCCATAGGAGTCAGGTGGAGTGCGAAATATCTCAGTAATTTGGTCAACGGTGCCAGGGCTTGGGAAGATTGGTTCACCGGTTGACTCACCTGTGATAAAAACAAATTTGAGAATTAGCGAAGATACATAAAAAGTGCAAATGTTATGATAAGGAGGTAATGTTCTTGGCTTACCCATCTGTTGCTCGGCCTCATAGTCGGATATAATCGGATTCTCAAAGAGGGTAGTTTCGTGTTATTTTAGCTTTTTGCTTTGAGATGACGGAGGTGTCTCGTATGGTTGTTTGGCGGAGCCTGGTTTGGTGAGTGGGGATTTTGTTGTTAAGTCGACAACTGGAATCGCCTGTTTCTCTTTGCCAGACGATGCTGTCAATTTACACTCCGGACTTGTTAATATTTTTGTAATAAGGGTTTTTGGGTTTACTTTGCTATCAACTTCGTCGATCTTCATTGTTAGTGGTAAAGAAGTTGTGAGTGATGTAAGGGTTGCGAAGACTGGCTGAAAATTTGATTAATTGCAAGTATTTTGAGTAGCGAGTAAGAATTTTTGTGATTGTTGATACCAATATCTATATAGGGGAGTTGGGCACGTTAATAGATTATGATTAAGTATCCATCATGTTGATTTAACAGTAATATTTTTCGCCAACGGATAGAAATGGTAACTTTGTTTAATTTAACGGTAACAAAGACAAAGCAAAATGCTTCAATACGGTTTGCAGTCATAAAAAACTGCGAATTTTATTTTTAGATTTTATCATGCTACATTTTTTATGCAAAATGTATCATAATAAACTGGGGGACTTGATCATATACATAACATTGTATATGTATATTTTAATTGTTAAAGGTTAAAAAACAGAAGTTACGCGAAGTATATTTAAAGGGCTTTCTATATCTGCTGAAAGTTAAGATAGCGGTAATATGGCGCGTTAATAAAAGATTGCGGATTACTCCCGCTAAGTCAGCGCGGATGGTTAAACAACCGCATACCGCGAATATTTTGAATACTATAAATAGGGAGCTTGGCCTCTCATTTATAGGTTGTTGATTCTCTGCCATTTGTCCAGACCTTTGTAATTTTCACTTGTGATTTTGCCTAAGGAATTTTTACATTGAGTTAAGGTGAATCATGCTAATTAACAATCAAGACCTGGTCGGGGTGGTTGATCACTTGATTGATAAAGTGAAAGACGATCATCAGGGCCCAAAACAATCATCAAACATCTCATTCACCATTTTAATATCATTGCACTCGATCCTTAATTAAGTACCTCTTTAATAGTTGGAAATTTCAAAGGACAAGTCTATGTTATGAATATTACTGATAAAGCGCTATATAAATATAAGTACTTGCAAGTCTATGTTATGAATATTACTGATAAAGCGCTATATAAATATAAGTACTTGCAAAAATATAAACAACGAAATTTTATTCATAAAAATGCAGAGATAGCTGCGCGCTAATTTTGCATAGTACATTTTCATTCCTTAGATAAGTCAAGCATAATGATGTCATCTACAGTGGCATCATCCTGCTCGCTTATCGCTGTTATTTTAGGAATGGGAATTTTAACTATGTTCTCTCTTGCAGCAGCAAACGCTGATTTTGCGTCTGCTAAAGAACATAAGCGGTCCGCTATTTCAGATGGTAGCGGCTCCGGCAGTGGGCAGTAGGTGGCAATTTGGTCCATGAATTCCACCCTCTCGTGCAATTATAGCGCAGCAGCGTATGTTGAGAGTTTGGAGGAAACATTGTGATGACCCAGGAATTTCCGACCAAATTTAAACTTAATCTTCATATGAAATGTCCCGTTCTTATTGATTAAAAACGTTCCATATTAATTGATTTCGTTGCGAGGTTTTGACCTCTATATGAGACGTTTTTCAAAGACTGCATTCATTTTTAAAACAAACCATAACTTTTATTTCATAAATAAAGGTTTAAAAAGCTTTACGTAGATTATCAAATAATGATAATCTAAAATATCATGTTTACACACGACCATTACATAATGGTTTACAATACAAATATGTTACATCGAAATCAGTTTCTTGGATGCAGTTTTTACACAATATCATACAAACATGGACTACAAATCTTGTCCTTATTTTAGTATGCAACAGCGGAAGCTCTTAGTATTCACCTGAGAATAAACATGCTTTAAACGTCAACAAAAATGTTGGTGAGTTATAGGTTTAACCTATATATATCAAATCATAACAATAGACCACAAGATTTCATATTTCAATACACATCCCATACATAGAGATAAAAATCATTCATATGGTGAACACCTGGTAACCGACATTTACAAGATGCATATATAAGAATATCCCCATCATTCCGGGACACCCTTCGGATATGATATAAATTTTGAAGTACTAAAGCATCCGGTACTTTGGATGGGGTTTGTTAGGCCCAATAGATCTATCTTTAGGATTCGCGTCAATTAGGGTGTCTGTTCCCTAATTCTTAGATTACCAGACTTAATAAAAAGGGGCATATTTGATTTCGATAATTCAACCATAGAATGTAGTTGTGTCTATTTTGTAAATCATTTATAAAACCTGCATGTATTCTCATCCCAAAAATATTAGATTTTAAAAGTGGGACTATAACTCACTTTCACAGATTTTTACTTCGTCGGGAAGTAAGACTTGGCCACTGGTTGATTCACGAACCTATAACAATATATACATATATATCAAAGTATGTTCAAAATATATTTACAACACTTTTAATATATTTTGATGTTTTAAGTTTATTAAGTCAGCTGTCCTCGTTAGTAACCTACAACTAGTTGTCCACAGTTAGATGTACAGAAATAAATCGATAAATATTATCTTGAATCAATCCACGACCCAGTGTATACGTATCTCAGTATTGATCACAACTCAAACTATATATACTTTGGAATCAACCTCAACCCTGTATAGCTAACTCCAACATTCATATATAGAGTGTCTATGGTTGTTCCGAAATATATATAGATGTGTCGACATGATAGGTCGAAACATTGTATACGTGTCTATGGTATCTCAAGATTACATAATATACAATACAAGTTGATTAAGTTATGGTTGGAATAGATTTGTTACCAATTTTCACGTAGCTAAAATGAGAAAAATTATCCAATCTTGTTTTACCCATAACTTCTTCATTTTAAATCCGTTTTGAGTGAATCAAATTGATATGGTTTCATATTGAACTCTATTTTATGAATCTAAATAGAAAAAGTATAGGTTTATAGTCAGAAAAATAAGTTACAAGTCATTTTTGTAAAGGTAGTCATTTCAGTCGATAGAACGACGTCAAGATGACCATTTTAGAAAACATACTTCCACTTTGAGTTTAACCATAATTTTTGGATATAGTTTCATGTTCATAATAAAAATCATTTTCTCAGAATAACAACTTTTATATCAAAGTTTATCATAATTTTTAATTAACTAACCCAAAACAGCCCGCGGTGTTACTACGACGGCGTAAATCCGGTTTTACGGTGTTTTTCGTGTTTCCAGGTTTTAAATCATTAAGTTAGCATATCATATAGATATAGAACATGTGTTTAGTTGATTTTAAAAGTCAAGTTAGAAGGATTAACTTTTATTTGCGAACAAGTTTAGAATTAACTAAACTATGTTCTAGTGATTACAAGTTTAAACCTTCGAATAAGATAGCTTTATATGTATGAATCGAATGATGTTATGAACATCATTACTACCTCAAGTTCCTTGGATAAACCTACTGGAAATGAGAAAAATAGATCTAGCTTCAAAGGATCCTTGGATGGCTTGAAAGTTCTTGAAGCAGAATCATGACACGAAAACAATTTCAAGTAAGATTTCCACTCGAAATAAGATTGTTATAGTTATAGAAATTGAATTAAAGTTTGAATATGATTATTACCTTGTATTAGAAAGATAACCTACTGTAAGTAACAAAGGTTTCTTGATCTTGGATGATTACTTGGAATGGATTTAGAAAACTTGGAAGTAAACTTGCAATCTTGGAAGTATTCTTGATTTTATGAAACTAGAACCTTTGGAATTTATGAAGAACACTTAGAACTTGAAGATAGAACTTGAGAGAGATCAATTAGATGAAGAAAATTGAAGAATGAAAGTGTTTGTAGGTGTTTTTGGTCGTTGGTGTATGGATTAGATATAAAGGATATGTAATTTTTTTTCATGTAAATAAGTCATGAATGATTACTCATATTTTTGTAATTTTATGAGATATTTCATGCTAGTTGCCAAATGATGGTTTCCACATGTTTTAGGTGACTCACATGGGCTGCTAAGAGCTGATCATTGGAGTGTATATACTAATAGTACATACATCTAAAAGCTGTGTATTGTACGAGTACGAATACGGGTGCATACGAGTAGAATTGTTGATGAAACTGAACGAGGATGTAATTGTAAGCATTTTTGTTAAGTAGAAGTATTTTGATAAGTGTCTTGAAGTCTTTCAAAAGTGTATGAATACATATTAAAACACTACATGTATATACATTTTAACTGAGTCGTTAAGTAATCGTTAGTCGTTACATGTAAATGTTGTTTTGAAACCTTTAGGTTAACGATCTTGTTGAATGTTGTTAACCCATTATTTATTATAACAAATGAGATGTTAAATTTTTATATTATCATGATATTATGATATATAATATATCTTAGTATGATGTATATACAGTTAAATGTCGTTACAACGATAATCGTTACATATATGTCTCGTTTCGAAATCATTAAGTTAGTAGTCTTATTTTTACATATGTATTTCATTGTTAATACACTTAATAATATATTTACTTATCATTTAACATAATTAACCAAGTGTATCAATATCTTAATATGATTCATATGTACCTAGTAAGACGTTGTTATAACGATAATCGTTATATATATCGTTTTCGAGTTTCTTAAATTAATAGTCTCATTTTTATGTATATAACTCATTGTTAAAATACCTAATGAGATACATACTTATAATAAAATCATGTTAACTATATATATAACCATATATATGTCATCTTATAGTTTTTACAAGTTTTAACGTTCGTGAATCACCGGTCAACTTGGGTGGTCAATTGTCTATATGAAACCTATTTCAATTAATCAAGTCTTAACAAGTTTGATTGCTTAACATGTTGGAAACACTTAATCATGTAAATAACAATTTCATTTAATATATATATAAACATGGAAAAGTTCGGGTCACTACAGTACCTACCCGTTAAATAAATTTTGTCCCGAAATTTTAAGCAGTTGGAGGTGTTGACGTATCTTCTGGAAATAAATGCGGGTATTTCTTCTTTATCTGATCTTCTCGTTCCCAGGTGAACTCGGGTCCTCTACTAGCATTCCATCGAACCTTAACAATTGGTATCTTGTTTTGCTTAAGTCTTTTAACCTCACGATCCATTATTTCGATGGGTTCTTCGATAAATTGAAGTTTTTCGTTGATTTGGATTTCATCTAACGGAATAGTGAGATCTTCTTTAGCAAAACATTTCTTCAAATTCGAGACGTGGAAAGTGTTATGTACAGCCGCGAGTTGTTGAGGTAACTCAAGTCGGTAAGCTACTGGTCCGACACGATCAATAATCTTGAATGGTCCAATATACCTTGGATTTAATTTCCCTCATTTACCAAATCGAACAACGCCTTTCCAAGGTGCAACTTTAAGCATGACCATCTCTCCAATTTCAAATTCTATATCTTTTCTTTTAATGTCAGCGTAGCTCTTTTGTCGACTTTTGGCGGTTTTCAACCGTTGTTGAATTTGGATGATCTTCTCGGTAGTTTCTTGTATTATCTCCGGACTCGTAATCTGTCTATCCCCCACTTCACTCCAACAAATATGAGACCTGTACTTTCTACCATAAAGCGCTTCAAACGGCGCCATCTCAATGCTTGAATGGTAGCTGTTGTTGTAGGAAAATTCTGCTAACGGTAGATGTCAATCCCAACTGTTTCCGAAATCAATAACACAAGCTCGTAGCATGTCTTCAAGCGTTTGTATCGTCCTTTTGCTCTGCCCATCAGTTTGTGGATGATAGGCAGTACTCATGTCTAGACGAGTTCCTAATGCTTGCTGTAATGTCTGCCAGAATCTTGAAATAAATCTGCCATCCCTATCAGAGATAATAGAGATTGGTATTCCATGTCTGGAGACGACTTTCTTCAAATACAGTCGTGCTAACTTCTCCATCTTGTCATCTTCTCTTATTGGCAGGAAGTGTGCGGATTTGGTGAGACGATCAACTATTACCCAAATAGTATCAAAACCACTTGCAGTCCTTGGCAATTTAGTGATGAAATCCATGGTAATGTTTTCCCATTTCCATTCCGGGATTTCGGGTTGTTGAAGTAGACCTGATGGTTTCTGATGCTCAGCTTTGACCTTAGAACACGTCAAACATTCTCTTACGTATTTAGCAACATCGGCTTTCATACCCGGCCACCAAAAATGTTTCTTGAGATCCTTGTACATCTTCCCCGTTCCAGGATGTATTGAGTATCTGGTTTTATGAGCTTCTCTAAATACCATTTCTCTCATATCTCCAAATTTTGGTACCCAAATCCTTTCAGCCCTATACCAGGTTCTGTCTTCCCGAATATTAAGATGCTTCTCCGATCCTTTGGGTATTTCATCCTTTAAATTTCCCTCTTTTAAAACTCCTTGTTGCGCCTCCTTTATTTGAGTAGTAAGGTTAGTGTGAATCATTATATTCATAGATTTTACTCAAATGGGTTCTCTGTCCTTTCTGCTCAAGGCGTCGGCTACCACATTTGCCTTCCCCGGGTGGTAACGAATCTCAAAGTCGTAATCATTCAACAATTCAATCCACCTACGCTGCCTCATATTCAGTTGTTTCTGATTAAATATGTGTTGAAGACTTTTGTGGTCGGTATATATAATACTTTTGACCCCATATAAGTAGTGCCTCCAAGTCTTTAATGCAAAAACAACCGCGCCTAATTCCAAATCATGCGTCGTATAATTTTGCTCGCGAATCTTAAATTGTCTAGACGCATAAGCAATCACCTTCGTTCGTTTCATTAATACACAACCGAGACCTTGCTTTGATGCGTCACAATAAATCACAAAATCATCATTCCCTTCAGGCAATGACAATATAGGTGCCGTAGTTAGCTTTTTCTTCAATAACTGAAACGCTTTCTCTTGTTCATCCTTCCATTCAAATTTCTTCCCTTTATGCGTTAATGCAGTCAAGGGTTTTGCTATTCTGGAAAAGTCTTGGATGAATCTTCTGTAGTAACCAGCCAATTCTAAAAATTGACGTATATGCTTCGGAGTTTTTGGGGTTTCCCACTTTTCAACGGTTTCGATCTTTGCTGGGTCCACCTGGTTACCTTCTTTGTTCACTATGTGACCGAGGAATTGAACTTCTTCCAACCAAAATGCACACTTTGAAAACTTAGCGTACAGTTTTTCTTTCCTCAATACTTCTAGCACTTTTCTCAAATGTTCACCGTGTTCTTGGTCATTCTTTGAGTAAATAAGTATGTCATCAATGAAAACAATGACAAACTTGTCAAGGTATGGTCCACACACTCGGTTCATAAGGTCTATGAACACAGCTGGTGCATTAGTTAAACCAAACGGCATAACCATAAACTCGTAATGACCGTAACATGTTCTGAAAGCAGTCTTTGGAATATCATCTTCTTTCACCCGCATTTGATGATACCCAGAACGTAAATCAATCTTTGAATAAACAGACGAGCCTTATAGTTGATCAAATAAGTCGTCGATTCTCGGTAGTGGGTAGCGGTTCTTGATGGTAAGTTTGTTCAACTCTCGGTAGTCGATACACAACCTGAATGTACCTTCTTTCTTCTTGACAAACAAAACAGGAGCTCCCCACGGTGATGTGCTTGGTCGAATGAAACCACGCTCTAAAAGTTCTTGTAATTGGCTTTGCAGTTCTTTCATCTCGCTGGGTGCGAGTCTGTAAGGAGCACGAGCTATTGGTGCAGCTCCTGGTACAAGATCTATTTGAAATTCAACGGATCGATGTGGGGGTAATCCCGGTAATTCTTTTGGAAATACATCGGGAAATTCTTTTGCGACGGGAACATCATTGATGCTCTTTTCTTCAGTTTGTACTTTCTTGACGTGTGCTAGAATAGCATAGCAACCTTTTCTTATTAGTTTTTGTGCCTTCAAATTACTAATAAGATGTAGCTTCGTGTTGCCCTTTTCTCCGTAGACCATTAAGGGTTTTCCTTTTTCTCGTATAATGCGAATTGCATTTTTGTAACAAACAATCTCTGCTTTCACTTCTTTCAACAAGTCCATACCGATTATCACATCAAAACTCCCTAACTCGACCGATATAAAGTCAATCTTAAATGTTTCGCTAACCAGTTTAATTTCTCGATTCCGACATATATTATCTGCTGAAATTAATTTACCATTTGCTAATTCGAGTAAAAATTTACTATCTAACGACGTCAATGGACATCTTAATTTAGCACAAAAATCTCTACTCATATAGCTTCTATCCGCACCCGAATCAAATAAAACGTAAGCAGATTTATTGTCAATAAGAAACGTACCCGTAACAAGCTCTGGGTCTTCCTGTGCCTCTGCCGCATTAATATTGAAAACTCTTCTGCGGCCTTGTCCATTCGTGTTCTCCTGGTTCGGGCAATTTCTAATAATGTGGCCCGGTTTTCCACATTTATAACAAACTACATTGGCATAACTTGCTCCGACACTACTTGCTCCGCCATTACTCGTTCCGACACCATTTGTTCCTTTCGTTCTGTTAACCCCTGGTCCGTAGACCTCACACTTTGCCGCGCTATGACCATTTCTTTTACACTTGTTGCAAAATTTGGTGCAGAACCCCGAGTGATACTTTTCACACCTTTGGCATAGTTGCTTCTGATTGTTGTTGTTGTTGCGGTTGTTATTGTTGTTGGGATGATTGTTGTAGTTGCTATTGTTGTTGTTGTTGTTGTTGGGCCGTTTGTTGTAGTTGCGATTGATGTTGCGATTGTTGGGATAATTGTTGCAATTATTGTTGTAATTGCTGTTGTTGTTGTATTGGTGATTCTTATCACCGTTTTCTTCCCACTTTCTTTTGACTTGCTTCACATTGGCCTCTTCAGTAGTATGTTCTTTAATTCTTTCTTCAATCTGGTTCACTAGTTTGTGAGCCATTCTACATGCCTGTTGTATGGAGGCGGGCTCGTGTGAACTTATATCTTCTTGGATTCTTTCCGGTAATCCTTTCACAAACGCGTCGATCTTCTCTTCCTCATCTTCGAACGCTCCTGGACACAAGAGGCATAATTCTGTGAATCATCTTTCGTACGTGGTAATATCAAATCCTTGGGTTCGTAACCCTCTAAGTTCTGTCTTGAGCTTATTGACCTCGGTTCTGGGACGGTACTTCTCGTTCATCAAGTGCTTGAATGCTGACCACGGTAGTGTGTAAGCATCATCTTGTCCCACTTGCTCTAGATAGGTATTCCACCATGTTAACGCAGAACCTGTGAAGGTATGCGTAGCGTACTTCACTTTGTCCTCTTCAGTACACTTACTTATGGCAAACACCGATTCGACCTTCTCGGTCCACTGTTTCAATCCGATCGGTCCTTCGGTTCCATCAAATTCCAAAGGTTTGCAGGCAGTGAATTCTTTGTAGGTGCATCCTACACGATTTCCTGTACTGCTAGATCCAAGGTTATTGTTGGTATGTAGCGCAGCCTGTACTGCGGCTATGTTTGAAGCTAGAAAAGTAAGGAATTCCTCTTCATTCATATTCACGGTGTGTCGAGTAGTCGGTGCCATTTCCTTCAAAATAGTCAAATGGAACAAGTTAATCATACAGAATATTAAGAGTAGTTAATAGTATTTCGTAGCATAATGTGAACTCATTTATAAAAGCTTTTTCTTCATATTAGCATTTTATAAGTTTAAATTCGGGTAGTACCTACCCGTTAAGTTCATACTTAGTAGCTAATATACAATTCAACTACTACAATTCTATATGAAAAACTGATTATAATAATATTTCGCGTTCAAACTTTTATGCAATATTTTACAAACTTACAATACCGCTTATTTTACATAAAGCATGAAATATAGCACACAATAACTTTGATACAAGATAGTTGTGAAGATAATTCTAGCTAGTACACAAGTCGTTCAGCAAAGGCAAAAAAGACACGTAATTCATACGTCCAGAAACAAGTCATGCATTCTGGTTTTACTAGGACTACTTCCCATCCTTGGTCTTGTGGAACATAACCGTTATGGCCGTTGATTAGACAGCGTGTTGTAACGTCGTCAAAGGGACGAGGTTTACGTAATGAACAACAGTATCGTAATAACCTAAAAACCTCATTTCTTACCCCAATTACCGAATCCGTCACTTGTGGGAACGTTTTGTTTAATAGCTGTAGCCCGATGTTCTTTTTCTCACTTTGGTGAGAAGCGAACATTACTAACCCGTAAGCATAGCATGCTTCTTTATGTTGCATGTTAGCCGCTTTTTCTAAATCATGAAGTCCTATATTCGGATACATTGAGTCAAAATAATTTCTTAACCCGTTGCGTAAAATAGCATTTGGGTTCCCCGCAATATATGCGTCAAAGTAAACACATCGTAACTTATGGGTTTCCCAATGTGATATCCCCCATCTTTCAAACGAAAGTCTCTTATAAACCAAGACATTCTTGGAACGTTATTCGAATGTCTTACAAACTGATCTCGCCTTAAATAGTTGTGCCGAGGAATTCTGACCGACTCTAGACAAGATTTCATCAATCATGTCTCCGGGTAGGTCTCTTAAAATATTGGGTTGTCTATCCATTTTGTGTTTTTAAACTGTAAAATAGACAAGAGTTAGATTCATAAAAAAATACTTATTAATACAAGCAATTTTTACATATATCATAAAGCATAAGCACACTATATTATATATATTACACCACACGAATACAAATATCTTATTCCGACTTGCTCGTTTCTTCTTCTTCGATTTTGGTTCATTTTGCCAAGTTTCTAGGGATATATGATGTTCCCCTAATACTAGCTGTCGTTTTCCACAACGGTTTAGAAAAACCTGGTGGTTTAGAGGTTCCCGGGTCATTGTTACAACTTAAATACTTCGGGGGTTGACGATACATATAAAGTTCATCGGGATTGGAATTAGATTTCTCTATTTTTATACCCTTTCCCTTATTATTTTCTTTTGCTTTTTTAAATTCAGTTGGGGTAATTTCTATAACATCATCGGAATTCTCGTCGGAATCCGATTCATGGAGAATTGGTAATCCTCCCAATATTTTACTTCCTTGGCGGAAACACCATTGACCATAATTAACCTTGGTCGGTTGGTTGAGGAATTTCTTTTACTTAACCGTTTTATTATTTTCCCCACCGGTTCTATTTCCTCCTCCGGTTCCTCCTCTTCCGGTTTTGATTCTTCTTTCGGTTCTGATTCTTCTTCCGGTTCCTCTTCGGGAACTTGTGAATCAGTCCAATATATATTCGACTCTTCGTTATTATTAGGTGAGTCAATGGGATTTGTGCTAGAGGTAGACATCTATCACACAATATCAAACATGTTAAGAGATTAATATATCACATAATATATACATGTTAATAATATATAGTTTCCAACAAAAATGTTAAGCAATCATTTTTAAAGAAAACACGGTCGAAGTCCAGACTCACTAATGCATCCTAACAAACTCGATAAGACACACTAATGCAAATTTTCTGGTTCTCTAAGACCAACGCTCGGATACCAACTGAAATGTCCCGTTCTTATTGATTAAAAACATTCCATATTAATTGATTTTGTTGCGAGGTTTTGACCTCTATATGAGACGTTTTTCAAAGACTGCATTCATTTTTAAAACAAACCATAACCTTTATTTCATAAATAAGGTTTAAAAAGCTTTACGTAGATTATCAAATAATGATAATCTAAAATATCCTGTTTACACACGACCATTACATAATGGTTTACAATACAAATATGTTACATCGAAATCAGTTTCTTAAATGCAGTTTTTACACAATATCATACAAACATGGACTACAAATCTTGTCCTTATTTTAGTATGCAACAGCGGAAGCTCTTAGTATTCACCTGAGAATAAACATGCTTTAAACGTCAACAAAAATGTTGGTGAGTTATAGGTTTAACCTATATATATCAAATCGTAACAATAGACCACAAGATTTCATATTTTAATACACATCCCATACATAGAGATAAAAATCATTCTTATGGTGAACACCTGTAACCGACATTAATAAGATGCATATATAAGAATATCCCCATCATTCCGGGACACCCTTCGGATATGATATAAATTTCGAAGTACTAAAGCATCTGATACTTTGGATGGGGTTTGTTAGGCCCAATAGATCTATCTTTAGGATTCGCGTCAATTAGGGTGTCTGTTCCCTAATTCTTAGATTACCAGACTTAATAAAAAAGGGGCATATTCGATTTCGATAATTCAACCATAGAATGTAGTTTCACGTACTTGTGTCTATTTTGTAAATCATTTATAAAACCTGCATGTATTCTCGTCCCAAAAATATTAGATTTTAAAAGTGGGACTATAACTCACTTTCACAGATTTTTACTTCATCGGGAAGTAAGACTTGGCCACTGGTTGATTCACGAACCTATAACAATATATACATATATATCAAAGTATGTTCAAAATATATTTACAACACTTTTAATATATTTTGATGTTTTAAGTTTATTAAGTCAGCTGTCCTCGTTAGTAACCTACAACTAGTTGTCCACAGTTAGATGTACAGAAATAAATCGATAAATATTATCTTAAATCAATCCACGACCCAGTGTATACGTATCTCAGTATTGATCACAACTCAAACTATATATATTTTGGAATCAACCTCAACCCTGTATAGCTAACTCCAGCATTCACATATAGAGTGTCTATGGTTGTTCCGAAATATATATAGATGTGTCGACATGATAGGTCGAAACATTGTATACGTGTCTATGGTATCTCAAGATTACATAATATACAATACAAGTTGATTAAGTTATGGTTGGAATAGATTTGTTACCAATTTTCACGTAGCTAAAATGAGAAAAATTATCCAATCTTGTTTTACCCATAACTTCTTCATTTTAAATCCGTTTTGAGTGAATCAAATTGCTATAGTTTCATATTGAACTCTATTTTATGAATATAAACAGAAAAAGTATAGGTTTATAGTCAGAAAAATAAGTTACAAGTCGTTTTTGTAAAGGTAGTCATTTC
The DNA here is from genome assembly GCF_046630445.1 of Rutidosis leptorrhynchoides. NCBI lineage: Eukaryota > Viridiplantae > Streptophyta > Magnoliopsida > Asterales > Asteraceae > Rutidosis > Rutidosis leptorrhynchoides. The sequence continues at coordinate 342,109,221 of NC_092333.1, forward strand.
AGTCGAAAGAACGACGTCTAGATGACCATTTTAGGAAAACATACTTCCACTTTGAGTTTAACCATAATTTTTGGATATAGTTTCATGTTCATAATAAAAATCATTTTCTCAGAATAACAACTTTTAAATCAAAGTTTATCATAGTTTTTAATTAACTAACCCAAAACAGCCCGCGGTGTTACTACGACGGCGTAAATCCGGTTTTACAGTGTTTTTCGTGTTTCCAGGTTTTAAATCATTAAGTTAGCATATCATATAGATATAGAACATGTGTTTAGTTGATTTTAAAAGTCAAGTTAGAAGGATTAACTTTTATTTGCGAACAAGTTTAGAATTAACTAAACTATGTTCTAGTGATTACAAGTTTAAACCTTCGAATAAGATAGCTTTATATGTATAAATCGAATGATGTTATGAACATCATTACTACCTCAAGTTCCTTGGATAAACCTACTGGAAATGAGAAAAATAGATCTAGCTTCAAAGGATCCTTGTATGGCTTGAAAGTTCTTGAAGCAGAATCATGACACGAAAACAATTTCAAGTAAGATTTCCACTCGAAATAAGATTGTTATAGTTATAGAAATTGAATTAAAGTTTGAATATGATTATTACCTTGTATTAGAAAGATAACCTACTGTAAGTAACAAAGGTTTCTTGATCTTGGATGATTACTTGGAATGGATTTAGAAAACTTGGAAGTAAACTTGCAATCTTGGAAGTATTCTTGATTTTATGAAACTAGAACTTTTGGAATTTATGAAGAACACTTAGAACTTGAAGATAGAACTTGAGAGAGATCAATTAGATGAAGAAAATTGAAGAATGAAAGTGTTTGTAGGTGTTTTTGGTCGTTGGTGTATGGATTAGATATAAAGGATATGTAATTTTGTTTTCATGTAAATAAGTCATGAATGATTACTCATATTTTTGTAATTTTATGAGATATTTCATGCTAGTTGCCAAATGTTGGTTCTCACATGTGTTAGGTGACTCACATGGGCTGCTAAGAGCTGATCATTGGAGTGTATATACCAATAGTACATACATCTAAAAGCTGTGTATTGTACGAGTACGAATACGGGTGCATACGAGTAGAATTGTTGATGAAACTGAACGAGGATGTAATTGTAAGCATTTTTGTTAAGTAGAAGTATTTTGATAAGTTTCTTGAAGTCTTTCAAAAGTGTATGAATACATATTAAAACACTACATGTATATACATTTTAACTGAGTCGTTAAGTCATCGTTAGTCGTTACATGTAAATGTTGTTTTGAAACCTTTAGGTTAACGATCTTGTTGAATGTTGTTAACCCATTGTTTATTATAACAAATGAGATGTTAAATTGTTATATTATCATGATATTATGATATATAATATATCTTAGTATGATGTATATACAGTTAAATGTCGTTACAACGATAATCGTTACATATATGTCTCATTTCGAAATCATTAAGTTAGTAGTCTTATTTTTACCTATGTATTTCATTGTTAATACACTTAATAATATATTTACTTATCATTTAACATAATTAACCAAGTGTATCAATATCTTAATATGATTCATATGTACCTAGTAAGACGTTGTTATAACGATAATCGTTATATATATCGTTTTCGAGTTTCTTAAATTAATAGTCTCATTTTTATGTATATAACTCATTATTAAAATACCTAATGAGATACATACTTATAATAAAATCATGTTAACTATATATATAACCATATATATGTCATCGTATAGTTTTTACAAGTTTTAACGTTCGTGAATCACCGGTCAACTTGGGTGGTCAATTGTCTATATGAAACCTATTTCAATTAATCAAGTCTTAACAAGTTTGATTGCTTAACATGTTGGAAACACTTAATCATGTAAATAACAATTTCATTTAATATATATATAAACATGGAAAAGTTCGGGTCACTACATCATATGTTTTCGACACGAAAAGTAAAGTCTGTAATGTTGAATCTCAAAAAAAAAAAAAAAAAAAAAAAACTTTGAACTATGTTCATGTATACATTTGACCTTTGACTATTCCCGACGATTCACGAACAATTGCTTGTAATTGAATACGTACATATATATAAATGTAAATACATGCAATGATTTAAAATTATAAATTATAATTTAATCATTAGAATTAAATATGGAAAATAATTTATAAGATAATAATTTTGTAATTTAAAATGAATCTATGTAAATATATATATGATTTTTTGTACACAATTAATATACTAAGTATATTGAATTAAATATTCGAATATGTTATATGAATATTACAAAATTAATAAAAGGTAATGTTAATATATTAAATGCAAGTTGGAATTATAGTTGTTATAGTAATGTTATTAATACTTTTATTATTACTATAAATATTATTATTAATATTAGTATTCTTATTAAAATAAATGTTAATCACATTATTATCATTAAATACAATGGTATTTATTAATATTAGTTGAAATTTAATACACAGATAAAAACATTTACAGGTACATATAGATTACTGATATATACTTAAATATAGACAAATACATACGTAAGTATATATATAATACTGATATATAAGGATATAGATACATTATACATATTTAAATACAGCACAGTGTATTCTGTTTCCCATATTTATCATTCTGCAGTAATTCTTGCTTTATGATTCTCATTCAGTACAAATCACGACTTTAATATGAAGAACGATCCAAAAATCTGTCACAGACTAATCAGCTTTTTATATTTTAACTTCTTTTGTTTGTCTGTGATAAATTCGATACCCACATCACCTTTAATTCTTTGTTAGGTGCTAACCGAGACCAAACCCACATCATTTGTTATTCGCAAGCTATTACATTCATAATCGAACTCCATCTAATCACAAAGAACACCCACCATCTCCTAACTTCATGTCCTGTTTCTATCTTCTCCATTTATTAACTCACTTCCACCACTCCAATCCGCCACCATCACCGGGAACCATCACCCTCCACCCGTTTCTGTATTAGAGTCGCCACCTTCTCCATCTCTCACCTCTCGCTTATTTTTTTCTATTTTCTTTTCCACCTGCAACCATGATCGAACCATTTTAAAACTGCTGCTACTGGTTTGTTTGTGTGTCGAGAACCCTGCTGCAACTTAAAGATTTGTTTCTTTTCTTCTACTTCGAACCCTCACCATCACTACAACAACCTTGGTTGCCACTTTTACTAGTCGTGTCTGTTTCTTTTACGGCTGCTATAAAAGAAAACTGCTGCCACCACCATGATATTACCACTGTATGACGAAAAAGGATGAAGAGAATGTTGTGGTATATGATGAAAACGATTATGATAAAGTAATGTCATGATTTTATGTGTAAATTAGAAGTGCTCATGATGAGTGAAGATGTTGATACTCAAGACCATACTTAAAGATTTATTTGTTTATACAACCTTTATTTATAAAGTGTCGGCAACTATCTGTTTGATTATGAAAATGGAAAATGATGTATTGATGATGTCAAAAGTTGAAGAAGAAGAGGCGAAATCAAATAGGTTATAAGAGTTTTTTTGGAGGTAATCAAAACAGATAAGTAAGTAGCAGACGAATGGTTAAGGAGGGGGAGTTTAACCGAGGGGTCCTGAGTTCGATTCCCACTTGGTGCAGTCATTATTATTATTATTTTTTTTACATCAAGAATTAATTTTTCAAGGCTGGTTCATGGGATTGATTAATTTATTCTTGAGCTTACGAAATTAAAGTTGGGCCGAGATCCAACTCACATTCTCTGGTGGGCCGAATACCATTTTGGGGATGTTGGGTCGAAATAAAAGAAATAAATAATACGGGTTAAGTACATTTGGTCGTGATAATAAAGCAGATAAGTTGAGATAGCGTAGTGGTTAAGGGAGTTGTTAGGGTGAGTGAGAGGTCTCAAGTTCGAGGCCGGGCGTGGGCATTTATTATTTTTGGAGCTTGTTTTGAAGGTATCCTATTATTATTATTATTATTATTATTATTATTATTATTATTATTATTATTATTATTATTATTATTATTATTATTATTATTATTATTATTATTATAATTATTATTATTATTATTATTATTATTATTATTATTATTATTATTATTATTATTATTATTATTATTATTATTATTATTATTATTATTATTATTATGTTAGTTATTATTATTATCAAAAATGATTATTAATATAAACTATGATATCATTATTATTATTATCGTCACTAGTATTATTACTACTCGTTATTAGTATTAGATATTATTATCAATATTGTTGTAAAAATAAAATAACTTAACATTATTAAAGATTATCAATATCATTCTTATTATTAGTATTATCATTATATAAATATAAGAATTATTATTATTATTAACAAAGGTATAATTATAAATACTATCAATATTGTTAATATGATCCCAATTATTAGTATTGTTATTATTAAAATTACTACTATCATTACTAACATTTTTGCTAAAATTATTATTTTGATATCACTAAAACTATTATTTTTATTGTTATCAATATTATTAGGTAGTTACTAAAATCATTATCATAACAATCATTTACAGTAAAATTAATTTTTACAAGTATTATTATTAATATCATGGTTATTACCAAAAATTAGAATTTTTTATTAACATAAGTGTATCATTAATGTTATTATCATTATTTTTACTAATATTAAATTAGTGTAATTAGAACTACTGTTTCGATAAACAAATGAAGTACATACATAAACATATATATATTTTACACACATAACATAACAAAATTAATACTTTATATACGAAATGAACATATAAAACATATATATATTATTAACCTAAAAATGATATAACTAATACATTTATATATATATGTGATCAATTACAACTATGAATATTAATAAATAAAAAAATGATATAGGTTCGTGAATCCGAGGCTAACCTTATACTTGTTCAATGTCATTCTATGTATTTTTACTACAAAATACATTAGGTGAGTTTCATTTGATTCCCTTTTTACTCTTTACATTTTTGGGACTGAGAATACATGCGCTTTTATAAATGTTTGACGCAATAGACACAAGTACTTTCACTGTATTCTATGAAAGAATTATCTGGGATTGGGGTTGATTATTATGACACGCATTAGCCCCGGTTTCCGTTAGAGCGTATGAGCTCCCGAGCCGGGTGGATGGTTTATTATTTACGACATTTTGGCACCGGTTGTCCTATATTTTATAAACATGTGTTCAGCCGTGGGGTGTAAAGACCGGCACATAGGTTCTATATTTTGAAGGCACATGTATTCAGCCGTGAGGTGAAAGACCAGCACAGATGGTTACTATTATATTTTGAATCCTCACCAGGTGTTCTTCATATGAAAGATATTTTTGTGCAGTTGGAATGGGACTTCTGCACGTTTTATAATATTTAAAATCTTGTGGTCTATTAAAATGATGAAAATGAAATGATTACTATAAACTAATGAACTCACCACCTTTTGGTTGTCATTTGAAAGCATGTTTATTCTCAGGTTTGAAAGAAATCTTCTGCTGTGCATTAGCTCATTTTAAGGATATTACTTGGAGTCATTCATGACATATTTCAAAAGACGTTGCATTCGAGTCATTGAAGTTCATTAGAGATTATTATTAAGTAAATGACATATTAGGTCATTTATAGGTTGAATATTATGAAATGGTATGCATGCCTGTCAACTTTCGATGAAATAAAAGTTTGTCTTTAAAAAAAAAACGAATGCAATGTTTGTAAAATGTATCATATAGAGGCCAAGTACCTCGCGATGTAATCCACTATTATGAATCGTTTATAATCAATACGGACTTCGTCCGGATGGATTAGGACGGGGCGTTAAAGTTAGTATCAGAACGGTGGTCTTAGCGAACCAGGTCTTGCATTAGTATGTCTAACTGATAAGTCGATAGGATGCATTAGTGAGTCTGGATTTCGACCATGTCTGCATGTCAAAATTTTTGCTTATCATTTCTAGTCAGAAATCATCTGCTTATCATCCTTAGAAAATTACCTGCTTATCATTATTAGTCTAGACATGTCTTGCTACATTAATTGCATGAGTAGTGTATAGACAAAAATTCATATCTTAGCGTATCTGCTAAATCATATTTTATCGTATCTGTTACTTTAAACTTTACCTGACATATCCCGTAAATTCCTCCTTAATCTACGAAATCTTTTGATCTATATATATAGATATCCTATGTAAATAGAATACCACCCGATAGCCGGAAAAATCATTTTATATCGAAAAATCCTTTATCCAATCTTACGAAATGGAATTCGTCGTTAGTTCAAGTCACTCGGATTCCGAAATGGAATCTCACTCCAGCTCCAAAAATAGTGTGACCGGAATGGATCAACCAATCAGTCATCACCTATTCTGGATAAATTGGGGATGGGTTCGTAGCCTCCTCAATCATTGGAGACAAGAAGAAGGAGATCCTTTCCATCCACCACATTGCCCTCTTAGCGAAGAACCTGAAGCACTTACCGGCGAACCTGTCCGAAACACCATCTTCTCTCTCATTTCCAGAGTATCTCACTACGATTATATTCTATCTAAAATTCTAGATCTTATTCATCCGCTCGTCCGAACCGACAATCATCCCGGAATAATGGAAGAAGTCAACGAACTTCGCGCTCGAGTAATCAATTTGGAAAACGTGGTGCAAAACCTACCAGCTTCAACAACAGCATCGGCAACACCAGTACCACCAACAACCGAAGTTTCCACATCACACGCCTCAACATCTCATTTTGTACCTCGAGCATAATCATCGTTCTACGAATCCTTCTAATTCGTTTATCTTCGTTCTACATGACGATTATATAATTTCTAATATTTTAGAGATTATGTACTCTAGTTGTAACTGTAAATCAAATGAGTTTAATATCATATTAACTCATTAAATCCATGATTACATCTGAAGAAAATATATATGTATATATATATTTTCATAACGATTGTAATTAAAAATTCTTTTGTACAAACTGTTAATGTTGAAAATATTTTGACGGGTAGGTAATACCCGAGGAATACTTAGATTTCGCATTAATAAGTTACACTGTACATTCTTCAAATCTGATTCAACAGTCATTTACTATTCTACTTACATCCACCGATATACGTATTCGTTCACCATAGAATAACTATTTTCATTCAATTTCATATTTAGATTTTGACCTATCAGAATCCAACACGTGGCATAATGAAGAAAACATATGACAAAATAAAATTTGTTAGAAATAGACAAATTAATTATGTTAAGAATTTGTTAACATAATTTTGTTAAGAATCCACGCTAACAAAATCCTAGCTAACTGTTCCTAGCTAACTGATTACATTTTATTTATCGCAGTTTATTTATCGCAATTTAATTATCGCAATTTTATTTATCGTCATTTAATTCCTGTATTTATTTTACGCACTTTAAGTATCGGGACACGTATACAAGGTTTTGACATATCATATCGATGCATCTATATATATTATTTGGAATAACCATAGACACTCTATATGCAGTAATGATCGAGTTCTCTATACAGGGTTGAGGTTGATTCTATAATAATATATATAATTTGAGTTGTGATCGAGTCTGAGACATGTACACGGGTCATGATACGTATTAATTAATTCGAATATTATATATTAAACTACATATGAGTTATTGAATTGCTAACTGTGGACTATCAACTGTGGACTACCAACATTGGACAATTAAAATGAATTAAAATATTGACTATAACATATGAAACTAAACAATTCTTCAAGTTTGCCACTTGATTTCATCTTAAACCTCATTTGTATCTTGACGATTCCAATCTGCGTTCAAACTTTCATGATTCTTAAAAACACCTCAATCGAGAGGATGAACCAACCGCACTACATCTATAGAAAGAAAAGATTGATGCGTATAGTTATGCACCTGAAAACTCTCAAAAACTGAATAAACGTTTAATGCGTAGCTGTGCTAATTCCTTTAGTATTATAATTACCGAAAATAACTTTGCAATCTCTTTCCAAATTAGCCAATTTTGTCACAACTCCAACAAGTCAACTTCGACTTTTCGTTCCAAACAACCTTATTATAACCTTGATATATATGTGTGCTCTGATATTGATACCAGGAAATTTTTTATATTCCATCATATTACCAGCAGACGTACCAGCAACCTCATTGCTCCTTGGTTTAAATCTCTCCAACAAATCACTATATTTACCTATTGAAGTCTCATCATGTACTCATCCGCATCTTGTAACGAGAATTGCCATATCAATTACCGGGAATCAGCAATCAGTACTTTAAAAACTCACAGCATGTCTACATCAACAGTTATATGTATACATATAACATTTATCTTTTAGAACTATGATCTTCCATTATGAAATTCTGAAAAGCACCCAGTCTACGAATCAATAATCTGCATTTTGAAAAAGTTGAATGAAGCAGCAAAAACTGTAAACAACTTTAACGTCAAAAGTTTGATGATACAGAATTGAACAAACCATGAAGGAGACTCTGAACAAATTACAAGGACTAAACTTGTACATAAAGAATCCAGATGATTATGTTTCTGATGAAATCTTTAGCAAATGCCTTATTCCGTAATTGTTCTAAATCATCGTGAATGAATTTCTTCATCACAATTTGATTCTGAAATCCTAAGATATCATCGTACCTTTCTTTATTAATATCCTCAATATTTCCGAAGATATCTTCATAAATATTCTCGTTCGATATTAATTATCTCTCTGCGCTATCCGTATTATATCATAAAAGGAAACTGTTTTAGTTTCTATATTCTGCGAGCCTTCGAATTTAAAATATGAATGTTTTTGAAGTAGTGTTGGAAACTGATGCATGAGTTAGTATAATATAATGACACTTGATCAACGTGATTATATTACAGTAATTCATGCTGAGTTTCTAATGAAACGTGATGATTCTCAGTACCATCATCATGTGCCATGTTACACGACTCTTACATTCTACCTTATCTCTAAACATATCAAGAACATGTTTCATTGATAGTTCTATCTTATCTCCTGAATTCTGGTAATTTACCAAATCAAGATCGTGCCATTACGATTTCCTTCTTAGAACATTAACTATGATCATTTCAAAATCCATACCTATGAATTCCGGACCATTATTCGCTTGACTTGTAGTCGGGAAGATGAGACAAAAGTATGGAACCCTTGAATATAAAAGAAAATACAAAGCCCGACAACAACACATAAATTACAAACCGTGTATATCAATACGTATTGCCATGTAAAGGCTCGGGAAAATTAATAACACTATAACCCCAAGATAATAGTAGAAGTAAATAAAATCATCTAGTGGTAGATGAAAGAGAAGAATGACAGATATGAAGGTTAGAATTATATCAAGGATCAAAACGGGATGGAGCAAATTGACGAATGCTTTAAAGTATGAATTGTGGAGAAAGAATAGAAGATGTGAGATATGGAAGATAAGGAAAAGAAGGGGGTGGATTTATAGTGAAAAATCCGACAGAGAAATCAAAACAGATTATTGCATTTAATCAAAGGAGATCCCGATTTCCATAATCGTCAAAGAACCAAATCCAATTACGAAGATTTTCTTTAAATCCCATGAATTCCAGAAATCAATCACAACTACGTCATCGGTTAAAACGAATATACATTTACTCATTTCACACTCTTATGATAGCTTCACCCGTACTCTTCGAGTAATTGAATTGTTTTATCTATATTAATCAATAATGATAAAACTCTATTCATCAACTCATATTCGTCATGAAAACATTTTTTATTGTTAGCCATGACGACCACACTCAAATTTCGGGACGAAATTTCTTTAACGGGTAGGTACTGTGATGACCCGGGAATTTCCGACCAAATTTAAACTTAATATTCATATGTTTCAGACACGATAAGCAAGGTCTGTAATGTTGAGTCTCAAAAAAAAAAAAACTTTGAACTATGTTCATGTATACATTTGACCTTTGACTATTCCCGACGATTCACGAACAATTGCTTGTAATTGAATACGTACATATATATAAATGTAAATACATGAAATGATTTAAAATTATAAATTATAATTTAATCATTAGAATTAAATATGGAAAATAATTTATAAGATAATAATTTTGTAATTTAAAATGAATCTATGTAAATATATATATGATTTTTTGTACACAATTAATATACTAAGTATATTGAATTAAATATTCGAATATGTTATATGAATATTACAAAATTAATAAAAGGTAATGTTAATATATTAAATGCAAGTTGGAATTATAGTTGTTATAGTAATGTTATTAATACTTTTATTATTACTATAAATATTATTATTAATATTAGTATTCTTATTAAAATAAATGTTAATCACATTATTATCATTAAATACAATGGTATTTATTAATATTAGTTGAAATTTAATACACAGATAAAAATATTTACAGGTACATATAGATTACTGATATATACTTAAATATAGACAAATACATACGTAAGTATATATATAATACTGATATATAAGTATATAGATACATTATACATATTTAAATACAGCACAGTGTATTCTGTTTCCCATCTTTATCATTCTGCAGTAATTCTTGCTTTATGATTCTCATTCAGTACAAATCACGACTTTAATATGAAGAACGATCCAACAATCTGTCACAGACTAATCAGCTTTTTATATTTTAACTTCTTTTGTTTGTCTGTGATAAATTCGATACCCACATCACCTTTAATTCTTTGTTAGGTGCTAACCGAGACCAAACCCACATCATTTGTTATTCGCAAGCTATTACATTCATAATCGAACTCCATCTAATCACAAAGAACACCCACCATCTCCTAACTTCATGTCATGTTTCTATCTTCTCCATTTATTAACTCACTTCCACCACTCCAATTCGCCACCATCACCGGGAACCATCACCCTCCACCTGTTTCTGTATTAGAGTCGCCACCTTCTCCATCTCTCACCTCTCTCTTATTTTTTTCTGTTTTCTTTTCCACCTGCAACCATGATCGAACCATTTTAAAACTACTGCTACTGGTTTGTTTGTGTGTCGAGAACCCTGCTGCAACTTAAAGATTTGTTTCTTTTCTTCTACTTTGAACCCGCACTGTCACTACAACAACCTTGGTTGCCACTTTTACTAGTCGTGTCTGTTTCTTTTACGGCTGCTATAAAAGAAAACTGCTGCCACCACCATGATATTACCACTGTACGATGAAAAAGGATGAAGAGAATGTTGTGGTATATGATGAAGACGATTATGATAAAGTAATGTCATGATTTTATGTGGAAATGAGAAGTGCTCATGAGGAGTGAAGATGTTGATACTCAAGACCATACTTAAAGATTTATTTGTTTATACAACCTTTATTTATAAAGTGTCGAAACTATCTGTTTGATTATGAAAATGGAAAATGATGTATTGATGATGTCAAAAGTTGAAGAAGAAGAGGCGAAATCAAATAGGTTATAAGAGTTTTTTTGGAGGTAATCAAAACAGAAAAGTAGCAGACGAATGGTTAAGGAGGGGGTGTTTAACCGAGGGGTCCTGAGTTCGATTCCCACTTGGTGCAGTCATTATTATTTTTTTACAGCAAGAATTAATTTTTCAAGGCTTGTTCATGGGATTGAGTAATTGATTCTTGGACTTACGAAATTACAGTTGGGCCGAGATCCAACTCACATTCTTTGGTGGGCCGTATACCATTTTGGGGATGTTGGGCCGAAATAAAAGAAATAAATAATAAGGGTTAAGTACATTTGGTCGTGATAATAAAGCAGATAAGTTGAGATAGCGTAGTGGTTAAGGGAGTTGTTAGGGTGAGCGAGAGGTCTCAAGTTCGAGGCCGGACGTGGGCATTTATTATTTTTGGAGCATGTTTTGAAGGTAGCCTATTATTATTATTATTATTATTATTATTATTATTATTATTATTATTATTATTATTATTATTATTATTATTATTATTATTATTATTATTATTATTATTATTATTATTATTATTATTATTATTATTATTATTATTATTATTATTATGTTAGTTATTATTATTAGCAAAAATGATTATTAATATAAACTATGATATCATTATTATTATTATCGTCACTAGTATTATTACTACTCGTTATTAGTATTAGATATTATTATCAATATTGTTGTAAAAATAAAATAACTTAACATTATTAAAGATTATCATTATCATTCTTATTATTAGTATTATCATTATATAAATATAAGAATTATTATTATTATTATTAACAAAGGTATAATTATAAATACTATCAATATTGTTAATATGATCCCAATTATTAATATTTTTATTATTAAAATTACTACTATCATTACTAACATTTTTGCTAAAATTATTATTTAGATATCACTAAAACTATTATTTTTATTGTTATCAATATTATTAGGTAGTTACTAAAATCATTATCATAACTATCATTTACAGTAAAATTAATTTTTACAAGTATTATTATTAATATCATGGTTATTAACAAAAATTGGAATTTTTTATTAACATAAGTGTATCATTAATGTTATTATCATTATTTTTACTAATATTAAATTAGTGTAATTAGAACTACTGTTTCGATAAACAAATGAAGTACATACATAAACATATATATATTTTACACACATAACATAACAAAATTAATACTTTATATACGAAATGAACATATAAAACATATATATATTATTAACCTAAAAATGATATAACTAATACATTTATATATATATGTGATCAATTACAACTATGAATATTAATAAATATACAAATGATATAGGTTCGTGAATCCGAGGCCAACCTTATACTTGTTCAATGTCATTCTATGTATTTTTACTACAAAATACATTAGGTGAGCTTCATTTGATTCCCTTTTTACTCTTTACATTTTTGGGACTGAGAATACATGCGCTTTTATAAATGTTTGACGCAATAGACACAAGTACCTTAACTGTATTCTATGAAAGAATTATCTGGGATTGGGGTTGATTATTATGACACGCATTAGCCCCGGTTTCCGTTAAAGCGTATGAGCTCCCGAGCCGGGTGGATGGTTTATTATTTACGACATTTTAGCACCGGTTGTCCTATATTTTATAAACATGTGTTCAGCCGTGGGGTGTAAAGACCGGCACAGAGGTTCTATATTTTGAAGGCACATGTATTCAGCCGTGGGGTGAAAGACCGGCACAGATGGTTACTATTATATTTTGAATCCTCACCAGGTGTTCTTCATATGAAAGATATTTTTGTGCAGTTGGAATGGGACTTCTGCACGTTTTATAATATTTAAAATCTTGTGGTCTATTAAAATGATGAAAATGAAATGATTACTATAAACTAATAAACTCACCAACCTTTTGGTTGACACTTGAAAGTATGTTTATTCTCAGGTTTGAAAGAAATCTTCCGCTGTGCATTAGCTCATTTTAAGGATATTACTTGGAGTCATTCATGACATATTTCAAAAGACGTTGCATTCGAGTCATTGAAGTTCATTAGAGATTATTATTAAGTAAATGACAGATTAAGTCATTTATAGTTTGAATATTATGAAATGGTATGCATGCCTGTCAACTTTCGATGAAATAAAAGTTTGTCTTTAAAAAAAACGAATGCAATGTTTGTAAAATGTATCATATAGAGGTCAAGTACCTCGCGATGTAATCAACTATTATGAATCATTTATAATCAATATGGACTTCGTCCGGATGGATTAGGATGGGGCGTTAAAAACATGATGCGAGTTGAGTATCTTTCTTGAAAACTCGGGCAGATGTTGGCGGAGCTTTATAAATTCCAGCTCCGCAGAGGATTTAGCGGCTAGAGTGCTGTCCTGCTCTGAATTCAACTTCGCAACATCCTCCGTTAATGCTTTAACGGTTGCTTGAAGGCTGTTTTCCTTAACCGCTGATGCAGAAAGTTGGTGCTTTAAGTCTTCAGTAGAAGCTTTTGCGGTGGTGACTTTAGCAGAAAGATCAGAACAACGCTTTTCGCTGTCTGCAACTTTGGCCTTTTCAGTAAAATACTTGGCCTTCACATCTTCAAGAACATTGAAAAACTATTCTTGGTGGCACATCATATCATAGGCGGAGTTAAACGCAATATAGACGTTCTGCACGAAGCAATTGTATGCTTCTGGTGCAGGAAGCTTCGCGAATTCATGGCGAAGCTCGTCCGGGATCGCTAGCTTCATTTGATGGCGTTGATCTAACGCCGCAGAAGAGGAAGTGCAGGTATGCCTTGACAATTCGTCAACTCTCACCCCATAGGAGTCGGGTGAAGTGCGGGGTAGCTCAGTAATTTGAGCAACGGTGCCAGGGCTTGTGAAGTGCGGGTGAAGTGTTTTGAGTAGCGAGTAAGAATTTTTGTGATTGTTGATACCAATATATATAGGGTCGTTGAGAACGTTAATCGATTATGATTAAGTATCCATCATGTTGATTTAACGGTAATATTTTTCGCCAACGGATAGAAACGGTAACTTTGTTTAATTTAACGGTAATAAAGACATAGCGAAATGCTTCAATACGGTTTGCAGTCATATAAAACTGCGAATTTTATTTATTGAGTTTATCATGCTACATTTTGTTATGCAAAATGTATCATAAAAAACTGGGGGACTTGATCATATACATATCATTGTATATGTATATTTTAATTGTTAAAGGTTAAAAACAGAAGTTAAGCGAAGTATATTTAAACGGCTTTCCATATCCACTGAAAGTTAAGATAGCGGTAATATGGCACGTTAATAAAAGATTATGGATTACTCCCGCTAAGTCAGTGCGGATGGTTAAACAACCGCATACCGCAAATATTCTGAATATTATAAATAGGGAGCTTGGCCTCTCATTTATAGGTTGTTGATTCTCTGCCATTTGCTCAGACCTTTGTAATTTTCACTTGTGACTTTGCCCAAGGAATTTTTACATTGAGTTAAGGTGAATCATGTTAATTAACAATCAACACCGGGTCGGGGTGGTTGATCACTTGATTGATAAAGTGAAAGACGATCATCAGGGCCTAAAACAATCTACAAACATCCCATTAACCATTTTAATATCATTGCACTCGATCCTTAATTAAGTACCTCTTTAATATAGGATTGATCAGCGGCCTTCAATCCAAAAGAAATAATGGTGTGTTTCCTGATTCCAGAAGGGAAGTTCCAATTAACTGAAAAAAGGAATAAGAAAGAGTACGATGCATTTGTTCAGGCCGGTTTAAAAACATGTCTAGATGAGTCGATATGCCATGAGTTATTCGATAATCTAGCTCAGATGGCGGGGGTATTAATGTTTAACAAATGAATCTATTGTCGATTAATATTTGTGGGAGCAAAGGAGAAAAAAGGGTGTGGATAAATAAGATGAGTTACGCTCATAATATTCATTTTTTAGGTGTCGATATGACAAGACTTGATTTATTTTGTATTAAATCGATATGGGGTAATTAAGCTTCTGACTATGCTTTCACTTTATCACGCGGTATGTTTGGGGGAATCGTTTCTATTTGGGACCCTAATTTTTTTGTTAAAGAACGGATATGGTGTGATGATAACTTTGTCATCGTTAAAGGGAAGTGGATTATTTCGGATCGTATTTTTTATATGACTAATATTTTCGGACCTCATAATGCATGTGACAAAAGAAGGTTGTGGAATAGGTTGCTGAATTTTATTCATAACCATGATGGGAAGTTTGTGTTGTTCAGAGATTTTAACGAAGTTAAGAACCAAGAGGAACGTTTTAGATCTACTTTAAACAGAGATGAAGCTAATTATTTTACTTCATTTACTAGTAATGCGGGTTTGATAGATGTGGTGTGTGTGGGGGGGGGGGGGGGGGGTCGTAAATTCACTTGGTTGATAAGGCGGCGACGAAAATGAGCCAATTGGATAGAGTGATGATTACTCATAATGTCATGGAGGTATTTCTGGATTGGAAGTTAGATGCACTTCCTCGAGGTTATTCAGATAATATCCAATTATTGTTTTATAAGATAAAGTTGGATTATGGCCGATTCCTTTTAAATGTTTTCACTCATGGTTTTCATTTTTGGTTTTTGTCAAGCATGTCAAAAGGCGTGATCTATTCTGCTAAATATGTTGATAGAAGGGAGTTTAATGACAAACTTAAGGTGTTAAAGTGTAGGATTAAACCTTGGGTTCAAGATCAAAAAAATCAACAGAAATCGAGAGCTTCGGTTATTTTCTCTAAGTTACAGGAAATTGAAGTTAAAATTGAAATAATTTAGCTTCTTCTGTTGATCTGGAGGATAGAAACGGACTGATAAATGAGTTGACTGTTATCCAATCGCATGTAGATAACGATTTGTTGCAAAAGGCAAAAATAAAATGGTACGTAGAAGGTGATGAGAATTCAAATTTTTTCCATGGATTACTTAAACATCGTCGTAATAAAGATATCGTTAGAGGTATATCTTTGAACGGTTTTTGGGTTACAGATCTCAGTATCGTTAAAAATGCTTTTAAGGAATATTATGCGGTGAAAGTTTCTAAGGTCTGGGCTTGTAGTCAACCAGCTCAGTTATCTCCCCAATTGATTTTATCTGATATGGATAAAGAGGACATTCAACGCGAGGTTTTAGAGGAGAAAATCAGGGTTGCGGTTTCGAAGCGTGGGAGTGATAAATCGCCTGGACCGGATGGCTTTTCTTTTTATTTTGTCAAAAAGTATTGGGATTTATTGAGGGTCAATTTGGTGAAGTATGTTAAAACTACTTTTGATACTTGCAGGTTACAGAAAAGTGCGATATCTGCATTTATTACTCTCATTCCTAAAATATCAAATCTTTCTTTGTGTAACGACCCGACAAAATCATCATTGACAGCGCCGATAACTTAGGTCCCGTAATGTGGTCATAGTCCCTAAATAAGACGCGTTTGACCAAATTATGTCGCATTCATTCGAAACGTGCAGGACTTGCAAAGTTTTAAGTTACCAAACGGTTCGACAAAGAGTTTAAGTTTACAAAAGTTGATAAGTATAAATGAAATAATTTGCGACATAATATAAGTTGTAAATCTCGAATGCTATCAATAGAGTATGTATGTATGTATGCTTGGCCCCAAGCAAGTAATCAAAGTGTATGCATGTATGCTTGACTCCAAGCAAGTATAAGTGTACGTGAAAACATGTATCAAGTAGCCAAGTATGAACCTGAGAAACATATAGAAAACTGTCAACAAAAAATGTTGGTGAAATCATAGGTGTATTTGTAAAGTATGTTTTTGAACCACAAGATTTAGTATAAACCGATTATCAAGCGTATACATCTTAACAGATGTGTTTGTATCACGAGCATCTAATTATCAAAGCTTAACTGGATCTCACCTCTGCATATAGTGTTAGAACCTACACTATTCCGATAAAATTATATTTAATTCGCTAACGGTAGCGAACCGTCTGAATGAGGGTTCGTTAAACCCGTATGGCCACACAACATAAATTCACGCTTACACCCTACAAGTGTAACTGATGATAATTGGACTTGAGGATTTTTGTTCTAACTCGTATGTATCTTTGCTTTCATATTTGTGTCCAAAGTATAAAAGTATAAACCGTATAAAATGCATACAAAGTATATATTTCTCAGCCTACGATTTAAAAGTATAAAAGTTATTGAAAAGGTGGGACTATGATCTCACCTTGAGTGCAAGAGTATAAAAGTACGTCACAAGTAAACGTGTGCAAGGACAATTGCTAGACTTGACCTAAACAAGTAGGTTATATCAATAACGGTAAAAACGATGGGTCAAAGTTGTTCAATTAGTCCTATGGCTCGTTACGACTCGATTGCATATAGCATGTGTGTGACAACCCGGAAATTTCCAACCAAATTTAAACTTTAATCTTTATATGTTTCTGACACGATAAGCAATATTTGTTAAGTTAAATTGCAAGAATTTTAAACTATGTTCATACATTCATTCAACCTCGACCATGTTCCAACGATTCACGAACCATTAAACAAATATGATTATATATGTATATGTGTATATATATTATAACTTGAAACGTAAACAAAATATTAGATTAAATACTTTATATGATTGTATCTGTTTCAAAATATTTATCAATGGAATTAGAAGATAAGATCAAATGATTGAATTATCAGATATATTGAATTATGATTACAAGTCTCTGTTGAAAGGCCCACGTTGATTTGAGAAATCTTTCCGTTTTAACAATATTCAGAAAATGGTAAAGTGATTTATAAATAAGAACAAATTGTCAATCATTGAGAACTAGACAAAGGATAGTGGAAGATTGAATCTCATAAAGACTCGATTGATCTATTTAGTTTCAAACGTACAAAAACGTTTTCAGTTTAAAAAGAACTTTATTATTAAAACGTATATAACTTTTATAAATATCTAGAACCACTTTTGACAACTCATTACTTAACTAGTATGATAAAGATAACGATATTTATATTTTATTTTATTAAATATATATAACGATTTAAATTAATATTATATATATTTATACGCATATTATACGTACATAGTTTTATACTTTTACTATACTTAAACTTTACCTTTACTTTATTTTTACTTTACTTTAACTTTAATAATTCACTTTAATAATTCATACTTTAATAATTCACTTTAATAATTCATACTTTAATAATTCACTTTAATAATTCATACTTTAATAATTCACTTTAATAATTCATACTTTAATAATTCACTTTAATAATTTATACTTTAATAATTTACTTTAATAATTCAAAAATCTATTATAAATAGAATTCAATAGGTTTCATTATTTCATAGAAACTTGAAAATATTTTTCTCTAAACTATCTCAATCGATTTACATATATATATTTACTCCGTATTATTTCAAGATATTATTAGTATACATAAAATATTACGACGGAGTGCTGTCCGAGTGATTTTGAAATTGTTTTTCGAGTTGGATCGGATTAAGGAAATTATGGGTTATAGCTATGGAGGTGATTGAGTATGGTTCATGGGTATACTCGTGAGGTCAATATAGTGTTTATCATTTCCGTTGCGTCTACGTACCTTTCCTGCAATATTGAATCTCAATATTGATACGTGAGTACTCATAATTTAACTTTTACATACTAATAGTGTATCCCTGACTAGTGCTCGAGTATTTAGGATTATGCATGCTTGTACTTTTGATATTGCCCTTAGACAGGTTAGGTTGAATATTGAATTAGTTACACTTGCGGTTGAGATAAGGTATAAGATATGCATGTCCTTGGAAAGCTAGCGAAAAATTAAGGACTTTTCCTTTAGATATCGAATGGTTTCGATGAACGGATTAGAAGTTATAATCAATTGAATTTGAGAAAATTTTATTAAAAATGATTATTATTATCGTCGTTTTTATCGTCGTTCTAGTTTTATCTTATTATTATCATTATTATTATCTTTATCAATAAAAGGGATTTATCATTAAAAATTGTTATTTTTTTATTATTACTATCGTTATTATCGTTAAAGTTATAATTAGTATTATTATTATTATTATCCAATTATTATTATTATTATTATTATTATTATTATTATTATTATTATTATTATTATTATTATTATTATTATTATTATTATTATTAGTATTAGTATTATTATTATTATTATCATTATTAATATATATATATATCATTATTTAAAAATGGATATTGTCATTGTTATTATTATTATTACTATATTATCATTAAGATAATTATTAGTATTATCGTTAAAAATGTTATAGTAACTATCATTATTAATATTAGTGTAATTAAAACAAATATTTGTAACACCTAATTATTTTGATTTCTATTATTATCATTATTATGAACACGATATAAAAGACGATTAAAAGCTATTAAACGAAACGATTAGGAAATAATGAGTAAGAGTATCATGATGAAATTAAAATATTATAAGATATTGATTTAGATAAAATTATCGTTCTTATTATTTTTATCATTACTATTATTATAAAAAATATCGTTAGTATTAAAACTATCATTTTAACAAAAATTATCATTTTAATAGAAATGTCATTGTTACTATAAAATATCATTATTATTATTATTTTAAATAGAATTATTATTTTAAAGATAATATTAAAAATTATCGTAAATATTAAAGTTATCATAATTAGAATTATCGTTTTATCATAATGTCATCTTAGTAATTATAAATATTGATATTTTTATAATAATAATAATTATTACAAAATAATATAACTTTTACTTACTATCATTATAGATATTATTTTATCAAATAAATATGTGATACAAACATATTTTACTACGTGTAATAACTTACTTTAATAATACCTATCATATTATCTTTATGATATTAAATGAACCCTATAAATTTCATTACTTAATATATATAAAAGTATATTATATTATATAAATTTAATATAAAATTTTATTTATTAATAAATAAATTATATTATTTACTCTAATAAATCTTTTAAAAATATTTAAAAATATAAAACGACGATATTTAAACTATATATTAATCATGTATAGATTTTTGGAAATTATTTTGAGTCAAATTTACTTTTGTTGACTTTTGCATATTAGTCTCGAGCATTAGGATTGTGGTACACTATGACTTGGCCTAATTTGTTAGACAAATATTGACCAACACATAATTATATATAATTAATTTAGGTTCGTGAATCCAAGGCCAACCTTGCACTTGTTCAATGACGTTATATGTATTTTTACTACGAAATACAGTATGGTGAGTTTCATTTGCCTTTTTACCCTTTATATTTTTGGGACTGAGAATACATGCGCTTTTATAAATGTTTGACGAAATAGACACAAGTAATTGAAACTACATTCTATGGTTGAATTATCGAAATCGAATATGCCCCTTTTTATTAAAGTCTGGTAATCTAAGAATTTGGGAACAGACACCCTAATTGACGCGAATCCTAAAGATAGATCTATTGGGCCTAACAAACCCCATCCAAAGTACCGGATGCTTTAGTACTTCGAAATTTATATCATGTCCGAAGGAGGATCCCGGAATGATAGGGGATATTCTTATATGTATCTAGTTAATGTCGGTTACCAGGTGTTCACCATATGAATGATTATTTTTGTCTCTATGCATGGGACGTATATTTATGAGAACTGGAAATGAAATTCTTGTGGTCTATTAAAATAATGGAAATAAATGATTATGATAAACTAATGAACTCACCAACCTTTTGGTTGACACTTTAAAGCATGTTTATTCTCAGGTGTTAAAGAAATCTTCCGCTGTGCATTTGCTCATTTTAAAGATATTACTTGGAGTCTTTCATAGCATATTTCGAAGAACGTTGGATTCGAGTCATTGAGTTCATCAAAGATTTTTATTAAATCAATTTATAGTTGGATAGTGGATATTATGAAATGGTATGCATGCCTGTCAATTTTCGATGTAAAGAAATTTTGTCTTTTAAAAACGAATGCAATGTTTGTAAAATGTATCATATAGAGGTCAAATACCTCGCAATGTAATCAACTATTGTGAATCGTTTATAATGTATATGAACGGGTCATTTCAGTTGGTATCAGAGCGGTGGTCTTAGCGAACCAGGTCTGCATTAATGTGTCTAACTGATAAGTCGATAGGATGCATTAGTGAGTCTGGACTTTGACCGTGTCTGCATGTCAAAAGTTTTGCTTATCATTTTGTGTCAAAAATTAACTACTTATCATCCTCAGGAAATTACCTGCTTATCATTTTTAGTCTAAGACACGTCTTGCTGCATTGATTGCATGAATAGTGTATAGACAAAAATTCATATCTTAGCATATCTGCTAAATCATATCTTATCGTATCTGTTACTTTAAACTTTGCCTGACATATCCCGCAAAGTCCTCCGTAATCTACGAAATCATTTGATCTATATATATATATATATATATATATATATATATATATATATATATATATATATATATATATATATATATATATATATATATATATATATATATATATATATATATATATATTCTATGTAATTAGAATACCATCCGTTAGCCAAAATCATTTCATATCGAAAAAAAAAATCCTTTATCCAATCGTACGAAATGGAATTCGTCATCAGTTCAAGTCACTCAGATTCCGAAATGGAATCCCATTCAAGCTCCGAAAGCAGTGTGATCGGAATAGATCAACCAATCAGTCATCACCTATTCTGGATGAATTGGGGATGAGTTCGTAGCCTCCTCAATCATTGGAGACAAGAAGAAGGTGATCCCTTCCATCCACCACATTGCCCTCTTGACGAAGAACCTGAAGCACTTACCGGCGAACCTGTCCGAAACACCATTTTCTCGCTCATTTCCAGAGTATCTCGTCACAATTATATATTACATCAAATTTTAGATTTTATTTATCCGCTCGTTCGAACCGACAATCACCCTGGTGTAATAGAAGAAGTCAACGAGCTTCGCGCTCGGGTAGTGGCTTTGGAGAATATGGTGCAGAGATTACAAACACCAGCATCAGCATCAGCAGCATAAGCAGTACCACCATCATCAACGCCAACAGTACCATTACCACCTCCAACCACAACCGCGTCGTAAACCTCAACTTCACAATCTGTCCCACGAGCATCAATGTCATACCCACCATAGATACCAAGGAGTACCAACAACAATAACTGACGAAGTATTAATTCATAACTTCATTGGAGAAACATTCCGCGGCGATTATGTAATCTCTAAAGTCTTAGAGATTATCTAATCTTGCCCTAACCATAAATCAGTTAAGCGAACCAAAATGACAGAAGGAAGAGTAGAAACCCTGACAAAAATGGTGTGTGATTAACAAGCTAAACTTGCTTTACCAACAGCATCAACAATACCGTCAGCGTTACCAGCATCGTCAGTACAGTCAACATCCGAATCAACAACACCGATAACATCACAAACTCCGTCAGTTCAAGAATGACTGTGGACATCATTATGAATCAATAACGTGTTTATTGTATCAACGAGTTATGAAGAATTAACTCATTCCCTCTGAAGAAATTATATGTATATTATATATATATATATATATATATATATATATATATATATATATATATATATATATATATATATATATATATATATATATATATATATATATATATATATATATATTTATATATATTTTGAAATAAATCTTTCCGTGCTAAGCTATTGTGTGTGAATCTTAACTACTCGGTTAATTCATATTACAAATATGCAATAATGTACGTCCTTCGGCCGCAACTTAACCAGCGTTAACTACAATCTCTGTCGCAATTCAACAAATTCCAATTCATAATAAATCAAGTATATATTTGATTTTACACTTTCATCATCGATGTACCCGAAACTTTTCAGATAACATAATTCGTACTTTGCGAAATTCACAAGAATTCTACGAACCGAACATCATACATCAACAAATAACGAAGTATTGATTCATAATTTCAATGTCATTAAAGAAATACTGCGTAAAAGTTATGTACTTTTTAAAGCCTTTAGGGATTATTCAATTCTAGTTTCAACCGTAAATCAAATGAGTTTAATTTAACATTAACTCATTAAATCTATGTTACATCTGAAGAAAATATACATATATATATATTTTCATAAAGACTGTAATAAAATTCTTTTGTACAAAATATTAATTGTGAAATTTTTTTTAACGGGTAGGTAATACCCGAGAGATATATAAATTCACAATTAATATGTTACATTCTTCGAATCTGATTCAGCAAATCATCCATTATACTTCCTAATTTCACAACAATATACATTCTTTTATAGAAATCAAAACAACCATACTCATTCAAAATTTAATTACATATTCTGATTTTGAAATCTCAAAATTCAACTTGAGATATGACCAAAATCATCACTCTTAGATCCTTACATCTTTCACAAGCTATATTTTGACTTCAAAACTGTGTTAGAACATCAAATGTATGTTAACGATTACAATCTGTGTTCAAACCCTTCGAAAATTTCTGAAGACACTTCGAATGATGAGCAATCGAGATGATGATCCAACCACATGTTACCCACAGTTATGTACCCGAAAAACTCTTGAAACCAAAGTAAAAGTTTAAACAACGAATCCGCGTCAGATTCTTTGGCATTTATTAGCAAAAATAACTTTGCGACTCCTATTCAAAGTAGCCAGTTTTGTCACAACTCCAGCAAGTCAACTTCAACTTTTCAGTCAGACTAACCTTATTATAACCTTGAGATATACACCTTCGTTACCAGGGAACCTTTTACATTCTACCACATTATTAGCAGATGTACCAACAACTTCATTACCCTTTGACTTTAGCCTCTCCAAAAAGTCATTATAATTATTCATTGAAACCCCATCATTTACTCATTCGCATCTTGTAATGAGAATTGCCATACGAATCATTGGGAATTAGCAATCAATATTTTGAAATCTCGCAGGATGTCTACGCCAACAGTTATATGTGTATATATAACGTCTATCTTCTGGACTTAATTTGAATGTGAAGTTTCTGAAAAACACTCCGAACTACGAATTGGTTCTCCGAAAATGAAAAAAAAAATGCTGATGAAGCAGCAAAAACTATAAACGACTTTAAACGGTAAAAGCTGGATGATAATGATGAAGTGTGTTGGCAAAGCGCAGAAAAAGAGAAGTTTTGGAACTGGAAAATGGATTGAGCAAAGTAGGAAGGAGGCTGTGGACAAATTACAAAAACTGAACCTGACTTCAAAGGATCCAAATGATTCAGTACCTGCTGAAGTCATTAACGAATACCTTGCTTCTGACTCTAAACCCCTGCGGATAATATTCTTCATCATCCTCTGATATTAGAAATTCTAAAATATCATCATATCTTTCATTATAAATATCCTCCATATTTCTGAAGATATTTTCTTAATTTTTCTTATTTGAAATCATTTACCTCTTCGCGCTATTTGTATTACATCATAAAAGAAACTATTTTAGTTTCAAAATTCTGAAACATTCAAGTTTAAAATAGGAATATTTTAAAGTAATGTTGGGAACTGAAGCATGAATTAGTATAATATAATGACACTTGATCAATGTGATTATATTACAGTAAGTCATGCTGAGTTTCTAAATGGAACGTGATGATTCACAGATCATAACATCATCATGTGCCATGTTATACGACTCTTGTATTCTATTTAACCTCTAAAATATCAAGAAAATATTTCTTGATGATTCGGCCTTTTTCAAGGTATTCTAGTAATTTGACAAGTCAAGATCGTGCCATCACAATTTCCTTCCTAGAACATTAACAATGTTCATTCCGAAATTCATATCTGTGAATTCTGGACCATTACAAGCGGTGCTTAATCGCAAGAAGAAGAAACGAAAGGACAAAACTCCAAAATAGAAATTGGGGTATAAGTTGCAGCAAATAAAAGAGAGCATTAACTGTGAATGATAATGATTATAGAAGACAGAAGCAGATACTTTGAAATATAAGGGAACATATAAATCCCAACGACAAACCAGAAATTATAAACCATATATATCGATGCATTTAGCAATATAAAGACACGGGAGAACTAGAAACACTATAAACCCAAGAGTATAGTAGAAGTAAATAGATTCTTTCGGCGGTAGATGAAAAAGAAGAATGACCGATATGAAAGTTAGAAGTATATCGAGAATCAGAACTTGATGTAGCATATTGATGAATACTTTAAAATATGAGTTGAGGGGGAAAGAATAGAAGGTGATGAAACATGACTAGGAACTTAGAATTCAACATATTTAACTCACATAATGGCGGAATAAGTGAATCAAACCCTCTAGTGAATAGATTAAGTTTTTTTTGATTAATTTAGTCAAACCACAACTAAATCAAGTGTGATTAGATCAACACCTAGAGCTATTATTCACCACCTGGGTGATTTAGACTGAGAGAGAATCGGAGGAGCTCACTAGATCTGAGTGTGTGTAACAAATGAGAGGCTTAACCTAAAATGAAGAACATAAGACTTTATATACCCATGCTGTTGACTCACCTATACGATTCATTCATCACACGTACGAGTTGGCTTCATCAGTCGTACGGGTGATCACTCACTCGTGTCTTATCATTTAGGTTGTAATTGTGACTTAGCTCAGCATCAACCGTGCGTATGAGCCTGTCAGCTGTACTAGCGAGGCTTCACTCTTACGTCTGACTAAGTCTAACATAGTTAAACATCTAAATCTCGTTCCTGCAGTTCCTGTAACCACATACAAACACGGATAGGATAATAACGAGCAATCATGGTGGCCTATAAACTATTGTACCTGCAATGGACGCGGGTAGATGTCTAGGAACTTGCATAAAATGCATCAACAGAAGGTGTGAGTTGTAAGGAAACGAAGGAGGTGAATTTATAAGAAAATCTCCGACAGAACAATTAAAATGGACGATCGCATTTAAAGCGGATCCTAATTCCCTTGATTACCGGAGAGTCAAATCTTATTAAGAAGATTTTCTTCAAATCCCTTGAAATCTGGGAATCAATCATTTCTACGTCAAATGATAAGATGAATCTACACTTACTCATTTCACTCTTCTATGTTAGCTTCATTCGTACTCTTCATATAAATGGATTGTTTATCCAAATTATTCGCTGATGATAAAACTCTAATTTTCAGCCCGTATGCATCATGAAAACATACTTATTATCATTCACGACCTTTCCACTCAAATTTCGGGACGAAATTTCTTTAACGGGTAGGTACTGTAACAACCCGAAAATTTCCAACCAAATTTAAACTTTAATCTTTATATGTTTCTGACACGATAAGCAATATTTGTTAAGTTAAATTGCAAGAATTTTAAACTATGTTCATACATTCATTCAACCTCGACCATGTTCCAACGATTCACGAACCATTAAACAAATATGATTATATATGTATATGTGTATATATATTATAACTTGAAACGTAAACAAAATATTAGATTAAATACTTTATATGATTGTATCTGTTTCAAAATATTTATCAATGGAATTAGAAGATAAGATCAAATGATTGAATTATCATATATATTGAATTATGATTACAAGTCTCTGTTGAAAGGCCCACGTTGATTTGAGAAATCTTTCCGTTTTAACAATATTCGGAAAATGGTAAAGTGATTTATAAATAAGAACAAATTGTCAATCATTGAGAACTAGACAAAGGATAGTGGAAGATTGAATCTCATAAAGACTCGATTGATCTATTTAGTTTCAAACGTACAAAAACGTTTTCAGTTTAAAAAGAACTTTATTATTAAAATGTATATAACTTTTATAAATATCTAGAACCACTTTTGATAACTCATTACTTAACTAGTATGATAAAGATAATGATATTTATATTTTATTTTATTAAATATATATAACGATTTAAATTAATATTATATATATTTATACGCGTATTATACGTACATAGTTTTATACTTTTACTATACTTAAACTTTACCTTTACTTTATTTTTACTTTACTTTAACTTTAATAATTCACTTTAATAATTCATACTTTAATAATTCACTTTAATAATTCATACTTTAATAATTCACTTTAATAATTCATACTTTAATAATTCACTTTAATAATTCAAAAATCTATTATAAATAGAATTCAATAGGTTTCATTATTTCATAGAAACTTGAAAATATTTTTCTCTAAACTATCTCAATCGATTTACATATATATATTTACTTCATATTATTTCAAGATATTATTAGTATACATAAAATATTACGACGAAGTGCTGTCCGAGTGATTTCGAAATTGTTTTTCGAGTTGGATCAGATTAAGGAAATTATGGGTTATAGCTATGGAGGTGATTGAGTATGGTTCATGGGTATACTCGTGAGGTCAATATAGTGTTTATCATTTCTGTTGCGTCTACGTACCTTTCCTGCAATATTGAATCTCAATATTGATACGTGAGTACTCATAATTTAACTTTTACATACTAATAGTGTATCCCTGACTAGTGCTCAAGTATTTAGGATTATGCATGCTTGTACTTTTGATATTGCCCTTAGACAGGTTAGGTTGAATATTGAATTAGTTACACTTGCGGTTGAGATAAGGTATAAGATATGCATGTCCTTGGAAAGCTAGCGAAAAATTAAGGACTTTTCCTTTAGATATCGAATGGTTTCGATGAACGGATTAGAAGTTATAATCAATTGAATTTGAGAAAATTTTATTAAAAATGATTATTATTATCGTCGTTTTTATCGTCGTTCTAGTTTTATCTTATTATTATCATTATTATTATCTTTATCAATAAAAGGGATTTATCATTAAAAATTGTTATTTTTTTTATTATTACTATCGTTATTATCGTTAAAGTTATAATTAGTATTATTATTATTATTATCCAATTATTATTATTATTATTATTATTATTATTATTATTATTATTATTATTATTATTATTATTATTATTATTATTATTATTATTATTATTAGTATTATTATTATTATTATCATTATTAATATATATATCATTATTTAAAAATGGATATTGTCATTGTTATTATTATTATTACTATATTATCATTAAGATAATTATTAGTATTATCGTTAAAAATGTTATAGTAACTATCATTATTAATATTAGTGTAATTAAAATAAATATTTGTAACACCTAATTATTTTGATTACTATTATTATCATTATTATGAACACGATATAAAAGACGATTAAAAGCTATTAAACGAAACGATTAGGAAATAATGAGTAAGAGTATCATGATGAAATTAAAATATTATAAGATATTGATTTAGATAAAATTATCGTTCTTATTATTTTTATCATTACTATTATTATAAAAAATATCGTTAGTATTAAAACTATCATTTTAACAAAAATTATCATTTTAATAGAAATGTCATTGTTACTATAAAATATCATTATTATTAATATTTTAAATAGAATTATTATTTTAAAGATAATATTAAAAATTATCGTAAATATTAAAGTTATCATAATTAGAATTATCGTTTTATCATAATGTCATCTTAGTAATTATAAATATTGATATTTTTATAATAATAATAATTATTACAAAATAATACAACTTTTACTTACTATCATTATAGATATTATTTTATCAAATAAATATGTGATACAAACATATTTTACTACGTGTAATAACTTACTTTAATAATACCTATCATATTATCTTTATGATATTAAATGAACCCTATAAATTTCATTACTTAATATATATAAAAGTATATTATATTATATAAATTTAATATAAAATTTTATTTATTAATAAATAAATTATATTATTTACTCTAATAAATCTTTTAAAAATATTTAAAAATATAAAACGATGATATTTAAACTATATATTAATCATGTATAGATTTTTGGAAATTATTTTGAGTCAAATTTACTTTTGTTGACTTTTGCATATTAGTCTCGAGCATTAGGATTGTGGTACACTATGACTTGGCCTAATTTGTTAGACAAATATTGACCAACACATAATTATATATAATTAATTTAGGTTCGTGAATCCGAGGCCAACCTTACACTTGTTCAATGACGTTATATGTATTTTTACTACGAAATACAGTATGGTGAGTTTCATTTGCCTTTTTACCCTTTATATTTTTGGGACTGAGAATACATGCGCTTTTATAAATGTTTGACGAAATAGACACAAGTAATTGAAACTACATTCTATGGTTGAATTATCGAAATCGAATATGCCCCTTTTTATTAAAGTCTGGTAATCTAAGAATTAGGGAACATACACCCTAATTGACGCGAATCCTAAAGATAGATCTATTGGGCCTAACAAACCCCATCCAAAGTACCGGATGCTTTAGTACTTCGAAATTTATATCATGTCCGAAGGAGGATCCCGGAATGATAGGGGATATTCTTATATGTATCTAGTTAATGTCGGTTACCAGGTGTTCACCATATGAATGATTATTTTTGTCTCTATGCATGGGACGTATATTTATGAGAACTGAAAATGAAATTCTTGTGGTCTATTAAAATAATGGAAATAAATGATTATGATAAACTAATGAACTCACCAACCATTTTGTTGACACTTTAAAGCATGTTTATTCTCAGGTGTTAAAGAAATCTTCCGCTGTGCATTTGCTCATTTTAAAGATATTACTTGGAGTCTTTCATAGCATATTTCGAAGAACGTTGCATTCGAGTCATTGAGTTCATCAAAGATTATTATTAAATCAATTTATAGTTGGATAGTGGATATTATGAAATGGTATGCATGCCTGTCAATTTTCGATGTAAAGAAATTTTGTCTTTTAAAAACGAATGCAATGTTTGTAAAATGTATCATATAGAGGTCAAATACCTCGCAATGTAATCAACTATTGTGAATCGTTTATAATGTATATGAACGGGTCATTTCAATGTGAATCACGTTGCCAAGTTTCACGCATGATTCAAATATAAAAGCATGTTAGGATGATTGCAGAAGCATTTGGTTAAGTTTAAACAAAAGTCGACTTTGGTCGAGTCAAAGTCAACGAAAAAGTCAACACGTTCGGGTCGTGTCCTGAACTATTTTTTCTGAGGTTTTTAATCATATATAAGCATGTTAGAACAAGTTACATGTTAATCGGAGGTGCGTAGCATAGTTAGAATTAAACGGTAAACGACCAAACGAAACAGCCCTTGGTAGTTCATCTGGACGGCGTCCAGATTGGTTGGACGACATCCAGATGTGAAGAGCTGGATGGCGTCCAAGGGGTGGGATAGCGTCCAAATGAGTTACAGATTATTGTTGCTGCAAATTTGTCAAGTCTCGAACCAAAACACAATCAAACACAAATTATGAACCTCAAACACTAAAAACGCGTATCTTATATCGTTGGAAAGGTATTTTGACAAGGAAAACAACTAAGAACATATCATTAACTAAAACTAGTGTTTACAACAATTAAATCCGCATCGCAAGATCATTGAATGTTCATTATCAAATGTTCAAAGTTCATAAACGCATAAGATGATCCGGGAATCCAATTTACACATACGATATGCCGTTTTGTAGGTAATTTCGCATACAATACAACTAAACACTCAATAATAACATCTCATAGCATTCAATGCATCAAAAGTTCGTCTTAAGGTCTATCAAACCCTAGTCAAGAATCACGAAATCATTAATCATGTTAAAGTAAGGTTTTCATATCATCCAACGTACCAAATCGAAGCATATGAAGCTAGTAACACAATTAACACATGAACTTTAACATCTAACAACATTTAATCAACAAAAATCAAAGATTAAACTAACCCATTTTTCATATTTAAGCTAGTTACTCAAAATAACTAGATCGAGCATACAAATTACATACACGACATCACAATGAGCCATAGACACTAATTAACACCATTTCAAGTCTATAAAACGAATTTGAGAAATCTAGAGTTTTTAGAAAGTTACCCAAATGAGATGAAATTGGTATCAAGTTGTAGAGGATGAAGAGAGGATTCCAAATATGCAATCGGATTTATTGTAAGCTTCCTAGATGTGAAATAGATGATGATTCTTTACAAATGAAGAAGATGGAGAAAATATGGAAGTAAGAAAAAGAGAGAGATGGTGGAAGATGGAATGAGTGGTGGGTGGTGACTTTGACCATTTGACCTAGTTACCAATTTGGTCAATTGGCAAAGTTGGCCCCTCGAGTTTAAAAGCGGGTGCGTGAATTAACCGAACGAATTATTTTAAATACGCTAAAGTAAACGAAATGTTATAATCCAATAGCGAAAATATTAAGAACGTTAGCTAATGGAGGATACGAATCTAGATACGAATGATATTATCAAAAATAAAAAGACGGGCGTTAAAATAATTTAACGAAAAAATGCGAGATGTTACATTACCCACACCTTAAAAGAAATTTCGTCCCAAAATTTAGTTGGAAGTAGTAGTCGTTGTTTCTTCCTCGGGCATTTCAACGAACTTTGACAGTCGGGATTTTACGTTGTGTTAAGGTTTGGTTTCACGATCCATAATTTCGACCGGTTTTCCTATGAAGTGGAGTTTGTGATTAATGGTAGGCTTATCGAAAAGAATAACAAGTTCTTGTTCCGCAAGACACTTCCTTAAGTTTGATACATGGAATGTAGAGTGAATAGAAACTTAATTGAGACGGAAGATTTAAGTGATAAGCAACGGGTCCAATATGCCCCAAGATTTCAAAAAGATCAATATACTCTCGGAATTAGTCTTCCCCATTTCCCGTAATGAATTTACACCTCCCTAAGGTGCGACTTTTAACACTACGTAGTTACCCACTTGGAATTCGAGAAGTTTACATCTAACATCGGCATAGTTCATTCGACGACAACGGGTCGTTTTGGGTCTTTCTTGAATATGAATAAATTTTCTCGGTCTTCCATGAATGATCTCGAGCCCGGTGAATTGATTATCATTTACTTGGTTCGACAAAATGAGAACAACGTTTCCGGACATGTAGAATTTCAAAAGGTGTGATGTTAAGACTCGAATGGGTATTATCATTGTAAGAGAGATCGGCTAAGGATAAAAATAAAAGTTCGTATTATGTTCTCCAAGGTTTTAATCGTACGTTTGCTTGGTCCATCGGTTTGTGGGTGATGCGCGGTACTCATGTCTAAACGTGTTCCCAAAGCTTCTTGTAGGGCACCCCAAAAATCAGAAGTGAAACGAGCATCTCGATCCGAATAAAAGATAATGGCACACCGTGTCGAGGTAGAATTCCTATAAGGTATAGTTGTACAATTTTTTCCCATCTTGTCAGTTTCTGAAAAACGTTTGTAGGAACTAGTTTCTTATCGGTTTCTGAAAACGTTCGTTAGGGCTACTCACCCTCATGGTGAATACTAGTATAACGTGAAGAGTCTCTCCCTCCATTGAGAATTTTAATAAAATATTTCCTTATACAGAAGTATAAGCGTAATGATAGGAGGAGTTTTCATTTTGATATAGTCACATCGCGCACCTTGTGGTCAAAAGTTGAGACTTAGTGGAGACGATATAGTACAGGTAGTTATATATTTCGGAGTTGAGTAGTAGTTGGCCATATATCGGAAGCATAAGGATGGTACGTCAATGAAGGAAAACGTATTCTTGGATTGTGTGTTATCTGGATTTCTCGTAATATCAGATGGAAACAGTGAAATAACAGAGTTATGTAACGTGGTACGCGACGATGAGAAAGTTGATCGGGCACCATAATTAGGTATCAAAATTTTCCGGTAAAACAACGAATTTCGGTTTCTCTGGTTTTGAGTCAAGAGAGAATGCCTTTCAGGTGTTCACTTAGGAATATTTCCATAATTGAGTTCTATTTTGTGTTGCACGAATTTGACTAGCGAGGTTGGTGTGGATAATCACGTTCAAGGTTCGGACACGGAGAGGTTTAACTCTTTCCATTTGGCTCAAGGCATCGGCTACAACATTTGCCTTCCCCGAATAGTAACAAAGTTCGGAATCATAATCATTCAATGTTCCAGTCCACCGTCGTTGTCTCGTGTCGAGTTGTTTTTGATCAAAAATGTGTTGGAGGCTTTTGTGGTAAATGAGAATGGCACTTTTGGTTCCATAAGGATAGTGTCTCCACATTTTAAGTGCAAGGACAACGGTTCCAAGTTCGGGATCGTGTATCGTATGGTTTTGTTCGTAGGTTCTCGATTGTCGAGTGGTATAAGCAAATAGCTTTCTTTCGTTGGTTTCGAGGCATCACAATATACAATGAAATCATCATTGCCTTCGGAAAAAGATAAGATAGGAGCGGTGGTTAACTTCTTCTTTAAAATTTGAAATGTCGACTCTTGTTCAGCGGACTAAATGAATTATTTTCCTTTTTGAATTAACGAGGTTAAAGGACGAGCAACACGGGAAAAGTCGGAAATGAATCTTTGGTAATAACTGGCGAGATCCAAAAATTTACGAATATGAATAAGAGTAGTGGGGGTTTCCCATTTACTAATGGCTTCGATTTTTTGTGGAATCGACTTTAATACCTTGACCACCAACAACATGGTCTAGAAAATGAACTTCGTTTAATCAAGGTTTTACACTTGGAAAATTTGGCATAGAGTTGCTCTTTTCTCAAGAACTCGAGCGTAAGACGGAGATGTTGTTCGTGTTCTTTTCACCTTCGGAGTATATTAGGATGTCGTGGAGGAATACGATGACGAAGTTTTCTAAATGAGGCTTGCATACGCGATTCATAGGATCCATGAATATGGCCGGGGCATTAGTTAGACTGAACAACACTACATGAAATTCATAACTGCCGTGGCGGGTTCGATAAACGGTTTTTGGAAACATCTTCTCCCTTAACCCTCAGTTGATGATAAACGGGATAGAGGTCGATTTTGGAATACACATGAGATCCTTGTAATTGAGCAAGAGGTTATCGATACGAGGAAGAGGACAACGGTTCTTAACCGGTAATTTATTTAGTTCACGATAATCGATATACATTCTTAGGGAACCATTTTTCCCTTTTTGACGAATAGGATTGGAGTTTCCTATGGTGGATGGCTAGGTTGGATAAAACTACGATCAAGTAGTTCTTGGAGCTGGCTTTGTAATTCTTCCATTTCGGATGGAGTGAGTCTATACGGTGCACGTGCTACATGTACGGTTCCTGGTATAGGATCGATTTGGAATTCAACGGCCTATGAGGTGGAAGTTTTGGTAGTCCCTCAGAGAGAACATCGGAAAAGTCACTGATAATCGGTATTTCTTCGATATGCTTTTCATCGGTCTCGACTTTCTTAACGTTAGCTAAAATTGTAAAACAACCTATACGAATGTTTTTTTTTTTTTTTTTTTTTTTTAACGTTGAGGCACGAAATGAGGTTGAGCCCGGTGCAACCATTCTTGTTACAACGATCAAGGGTTCACCGTTCTCGATAGAAATACGAATGGTTTTGAGGTCATAAGGAATGTTGGATTTTGTCTTGGATAACCCATCCATACCAATACTTACATCGAAGTTTTCTAGGTCTAGAGGTATAAATTTGATTTTTAAATTCTTTACTTTTTATCATTTTGAGCCATTGGGACTTCGGTATGACTTATCGTAATATAACTACGTCGATCAAGTGTCGTTATATTTCGTTAGTTCATACCTCCATTCCAACACCTCTCCATATGGTTAAGTCTGTGTAATCGTGAAGATTGCGAATGAACAAGGTGCAACGACATCTTTAACAAGACTCGTATTTAATCGAAAGAGTTTGTGCAATCTCCAAAAATGTGTTTCCCGCGGGGAAATGTATAACTGATTGTTCACGTCAAATCGTTCAAAGTCGATTAGTGGCATCCTTGAGTATAAAGAGAGTAATGAATCATGGTAACGAGTAGTACACAACAGTAGTGTTAGGTAGTGATGACGATACTTATCAAGAGTAGTGGTAGTAGTAACGAATGATGATATATAGTGAGGAGCATTAGTGTAATATCAGTAGTGAGTAGTGACCGCAATAGTTGTGAAAGTTTCACCACCCTGGTAGGTAGTGAGCTGGGACGGCGACGAATAACATGGGAAGGCAGAATTTCCAAACTGGGGTAGCGAATGAAGTCGCGTCATCCTTACGCGTATGAATCTAAAGTTTACGTGTGTTACCAGAAAATGGCCGAATACGGATTCGCATGAGACTTAGGTACAATTAAGAAGTTCACCGTACAAAGTTTCAAGTATTAATGCACAAGTAGTCAAGTAAGTGCTATCTATAGCAAATGTATGTCAGAATGCAATGGCTAACTATTCGGTTGTAGTCTAGATTCACTAATGCGTCCTAACGACTCTGTTAGACACTCTAATGCACATCCTAGTTCCCTACAACCAACGCTCTGATACCATCTGTAACGACCGGACAAAATCGTCATTGACGGCGCCGTTAACTTAGGTCCCGTAACGTGGTAATAGTCCCTAAATGAGACGCGTTTGACCAAAATTATATCGCATTCATTTGAGACGTGCAGGACTTGCAAAGTTTTAAGTTACAAAACGGTTCGACAAAGAGTTTAACTTTACAAAAGTTGATAAGTATAAATGAAATAATTTGCGACATAATATAAGTTGTAAATCTCGAATGCTATCAATAGTATGTATGTATGCTTGGCCCCAAGCAAGTAATTAAAGTTTATGCATGTATGCTTGACTCCAAGCAAGTATAAGTGTACGCGGAAACATGTATCAAGTAGCTAAGTATGAACCTGAGAAACATATAGAAAACTGTCAAAGAAAAACGTTGGTGACATCATAGGTGTATTTGTAAAGTATGTTTTTGAACCACAAGATTTAGTATAAACCGATTATCAAGCGTATACATCTTACTTCTGCATATAGTGTTAGAACCTACACTATTCCGATAAAATTATATTTCATTCGCTAACGGTAGCGAACCGTCCGAATGAGGGTTCGTTAAACCCGTATGGCCACACAACATAAGTTCACGCTTACACCCTACAAGTGTAACTCATGATAATTGGACTTGAGGATTTTTGTTCTAACTCGTATGTATCTTTGCTTTCGTATTTGTGTTCAAAGTATAAAAGTATAAACCGTATAAAATGTATACAAAGTATATGTTTCTCAGCCCACGATTTAAAAGTATAAAAGTTATTGGAAAGGTAGGACTATGATCTCACCTTGAGTACAAGAGTATAAAAGTACGTCACAAGTAAACGTGTGGAAGGACAATTGCTGGTCTTGACCTAAACAAGTAGGTTGTATAAATAACGGTAAACACGATGGGTCAAAGTTGTTCAATTAGTCATATGGCTCGTTACGACTCGATTACATATAGCATGTGAATCACGTTGCCAAGTTTCATGCATGATTCAAATATAAAAGCATGTTAGGATGATTGCATAAGCATTTGGTTAAGTTTAAACAAAAGTCGACTTTGGTCGAGTCAAAGTCAACGAAAAAGTCAACACGTTCGGTTCGGGTCCCGAACTATTTTTCTGCGGTTTTTAATCATATATAAGCATGTTAGAACAAGTTACATGTTAATCGGAGGTGCGTAGCATAGTTAGAATTAAACGGTAAACGACTAAAAGAAACAGCCCTTGGTTGTTCATCTGGACGGCGTCCAGATTGGCTGGACGGCATTCAGATGTGAAGAGCTGGACGGCGTCCAAGGGGTGGGATGACGTCCAAATGAGTTACATATTGCTGTTGCTGCAAATTTGTCAAGTCTCGAACCAAAACACAATCAAACACAAATTATGAACCACAAACACTAAAAACGCGTATCTTATATCGTTGGAAAGGTATTTTGACAAGGAAAACAACTAAGAACATATCATTAACTAAAACTAGCGTTTACAACAATTAAATCTGCATCTCAAGATCATTGAATGTTCATTATCAAATGTTCAAATTTCATAAACGCATAAGATGATCCGGGAATCCAATTTACACATACGATATGCCATTTCGTCGGTAATTTTGCATACAAAACAACTAAACACTCGCTAATA
The DNA here is from genome assembly GCF_046630445.1 of Rutidosis leptorrhynchoides. Lineage (NCBI taxonomy): Eukaryota > Viridiplantae > Streptophyta > Magnoliopsida > Asterales > Asteraceae > Rutidosis > Rutidosis leptorrhynchoides. The sequence goes on from NC_092333.1 coordinate 342,146,809, forward strand.
ACATTTTATAGCATTAAATGCATCAAAAGTTCGTCTTAAGGTCTATCAAACCCTACTCAAGAATCACGAAATCATTAATCATGTTAAAGTAAGGTTTTCATGTCATACAACGTACCAAATCGAAGCATATGAAGCTAGTAACACAATTAACACATGAACTTTAACATCTAACTAAATTTAATCAACTAAAATCAAAGATTAAACTAACTCATTTTTCATATTCAAGCTAGTTACTCAAAATAACAAGATCGAGCATACAAATTACATACACGACATCACAACGAGCCATAGACACTAATTAACACCATTTCAAGTCTATAAAACGAATTTGAGAAATCTAGAGTTTTTAGAAAGTTACCCAAATGAGATGAAATTGGTATCAAGTTGTAGAGGATGAAGAGAGGATTCCAAATATGCAATCGGATTTATTGTAAGCTTCCTAGATGTGAAATAGATGATGATTCTTTACAAATGAAGAAGATGGAGAAAATATGGAAGTAAGAAAAAGAGAGAGATGGTGGAAGATGGAATGAGTGGTGGGTGGTGACTTTGACCATTTGACCTAGTTACCAATTTGGTCAATTGGCAAAGTTGGCCCCTCGAGTTTAAAAGCGGGTGCGTGAATTAACCGAACGAATTATTTTAAATACGCTAAAGTAAACGAAATGTTATAATCCAATAGCGAAAATATTAAGAACGTTAGCTAATGGAGGATACGAATCTAGATACGAATGATATTATCAAAAATAAAAAGACGGGCGTTAAAATAATTTAACGGAAAAATGAGGGATATTACACTTTGATTAAGGATTATCGTCCTATCTCGTTAATCGGTATCCAATATAAGTTCATTTCTAAAAATTTTTCAAACCGGTTGGCTTCAGTTATTAATAAGATTGTTAGTAATGTCCAATCGGCATTTATAAAAGGTAGACAGATTTTGGATAGGTCGTTGATTGTTAGCGAGATTTTGGGTTGGTGTAAAAAGAAAAGGATGAAGTTAATGTTGTTCAAATTAGAATTCAAGAAAGCTTATGATACAGTAAGCTGGGAATTTCTCGATTACATGCTTAAGAATCTTGGTTTTGGTGATGTTTTGAGAGATCAGATTTGGATGTGTTTGCATAGTTCTCGAACTTTAGTGTTGGTTAATAGGAGTCCTATGTGTGAATTCAGACTTCATTGTGGCTTGAGACAAGGCTATTCATGGTTTAGTTGTATTCCAAAGAAAATTTATATTCTTTTATGAAGAGTGGCGTTGGATAGATTGTCTACTCGGTTAAATTTATCTAGGAGAAGTGTGGAAATTAGCAAATTGGATGTGCTTCTTGTAACTGTTATGTGGAGTCTATCAATCATGTGTTTTTCATATGCCAGATCGCCCTTGATATTTGGAGGTTGATTTTTAGATGGACTGATATTGTTCCGAGCTTCAAAGATTGGCTGGAGTGAATTGCTTGGTTCGATGATGGGCGAGAACGGATGGAGGTGAAGAACGGATTATTCACTACTGTTGCTGCGGTTGTTTGGTATTTGCAGAGGTATAGACATAGTGTGATTTTTCAGCCCTCTATGAAGAAAACACTCTTTTTGATTCTATTCGCTGTACTTCTTTTTTGTGGTTTAGTAGCAGAAGAAAATGTAATATTTCGTGGAACGATTGGCTAATGAAACCATTGTAATTTCTTGGCTTTCCCTAGCTACTTGCCAGGGGGCGTCGTTTATAAAAGTTCTAGTTGTTCCTAAAAATAAAAGTTGCTTAAAAAATAGACAAAATTACATGGTATGGTCAAAACTACAACTGGAGTTCAAAAGAATTTTTTTGACTTAGGGGTCACTATGGTATGCATTTGTTTCGTGGAGAGTCTATTTATCTAACGTCCGTGTAATTCTAACAATTAAGGGCCTCACATGTAATAGCCCTACTATTTTCGTTAAGTTTTGTTAACTGTCCGTTAAGAAATTAACGGTGTTTACTTTTGTTTCGTGGATTTAATTGAATTAAATGCGTACTTGAGTTTATGATGAACTAACGTATTTAATATATGATTATATTAGCTGGAAAATTTATTTCATGTTTTGAAATAATGAGAAAACGATACGTTTTTGAAAACTGCAACAGAGGTCTCACGAGACTGCGAAACGTCTAATTTTTGATAAAATAATTATTTTTAATAATTATTAACTTTAATAAAAACTTAATTAATTTATTATTTATTTAATAGATTAAACTCGGTGGATTGCGTTTTAACGACCGGTTAGCGTTCCGGGAAACGGACCACTGCACGAACACTAGTAAGCAAAACGAGCCCGGGAACACCCCTATTGGGCCATTCGGCCGAACCACCCTACACACCTCCTTAATTTTGTAGTTTGGGCTTTTATGGACACTAGTTACTTGTTTTAGGCCCTAATTAATTATATGACTAGTAAATTAAATCCCTGGCTCCTCATTTACAACCCTAGCATCGACTGGTTTCTCCTTCTCCCTCTCTTGAAGTCGTCAACCACCACCACCATTGAAACACCAATTAAAACTAAAAAATAGGCAAAGTCTTGTGCATCAAAGTTGTTCCTTGCATCATTCTACATCTAGTAACGTGTGTTGATTGCTCTAGAAAGGTATAGTTGCAAACCCTAAATTTATAAATCTAATTTTTATTTTTAATCTTATGATTTAGATGTTCTGTTGCTCGGTTGGTCGCGTTTGTACATGTAATTAGTCGTTATATTGTCCGAATCGCGAGTTAGGGTTTAATCACGAATTGTATTGCTATGATACTGGTTTTGTGACTTTGTTTTCTGTAAATTAAAAGTGTTTATATAGATAGCTATCAAAACTATTGAGTTTGCTCGCTTGAATCGCATTATTTCGTTTTGTATAGCTTAAGTTATGCTCGTTTGAAGTTTCGGTGTGTATTTATGCAATATTTCAAAAACCGAAATTTATGTGTTTTGAATTGGCTTATGAACTAATGATAGATTGATAGATAATTGAAAAACACATAAAATGGACTAGGACATCATAGTAATTGGATTTGTAAAAGCTGTTTTATGCCTACTTGAATGTTTGCGGTAAAACGTGTTAACTAGCGATATGTTCATGAAACAAATGACCATTTAACATGATCTTTGTTAACCAAGATTTTGTATTATGGAAAGTACATGATTAGTACTTTATTTTTCATGTATACCTCACATGCTAATTGTTTCTAGATGCTCATATAATCGACCCCGAAAACGACTACCTGAACGGGATCGAATCTGTCTAGTTTGTACATTTAATTGTCTAGCATGAAGTAGAAAATAATTTAGACCTTGTACTTCTTATATGCTGTTAAATGTATGTTCATTAGCATATCTCATTTATATTTCTATCTCTGAAAGCTTTGTTTGCTATTGTGTTGTATGCTTGTCGAAACCAAAGGTCCGAATTCTGTGTAAATCAGAAAGTCCGACTTGTTGGTCAAAACTGTTCAAAATGGCTACATGGTTTTCTTAAATCTATTTGCCACTGATAAGTTGAGATGTTAAGAACCATCTCCAATTTTCCGTTTTTAAATTACTATTTTCTTGATTAAATGAGAATTAATATGAAACTGATGCGCAAACAGAAACTCAACTTAAATGTTTTGCATGCTACGTGAGTTCTAGAAATTGTATGATAGCGTGCTTAGTCTTTTTAGAAAGCTTATGACATGATCATATGATATGGAGGTTCTAATAATTTTTTGATGTGTCATTTCTGAACTATGCTTGTCCGATTGCATGACCGTTGTGAAACCGTACGATAGCTAAACTAGTAAACGTTATTTTGCTAACGAATGTGTGAAATTCATGAGTTGACCTTGGTTTGACTTTGTGACATCATTGACATGACCTACTGATGTAGTTGACTTAGGTTGACCAACTTGACGTTTGTTGACTTTCTTGACTAGTTGACTTCTGTGTTGACTTTTACTATACGATTGTGTCGGTCTGAGCAATAGTACAACTGTACTGTGAGTCTATCTTTTAAAACAAACTTATGTAACTATATAATGGTACATTTAGGTTACATTACTCGGTCGTTGTAATTCGACTACTCTTTGCTTGTGAAGTGTCAAGTGCATTCAAGGTGAGTCTACAGTCCCATACACTTTTACTTTTTGTGATGAGATAACATGCTATTTGAAACTATTTTACGCATTAGATACGAGTACAAAAACTAAATATACACAATGAGTTTGATCCAAAAGCCCTTAGCTTGTATATATTTATTACTTACATAAGGCTCGAACTACAAGAACGGATCCGTAGGTTTGACAAACCTCACTCTACAGACTGGGTGCGTATAACTTTGTTACCGTATGCTTGATCAGCTTAAGCTATATAGGGTAAAGGAAGTCGTGTAGAGCAATAACTATCAATGGGGTTAAAGCTTTATATTCAAGTGCCCATAACAGTTGTATAAATTTTACTGCTTTGAATTAAATCTCGTGGTCTACCAACAAATAACTGATTTACTTAAACCTGTAGATTCACTCAAAATTTTGTTGACCGTTTTCATGTTTTATCTCAGGTTCTTAAAGGTATTATGTTTCCGCTAACTTTGATAACTATGTGCTTACGTGGTGCGTACACTGGATTGGAGTCCAGTATTGGTTTTGTCAAGTTACTTACGATCGTATTAAAACTGTTTCTTTTTAAATAATATTCATGGATGGTTTACTATTGTCATATAGAGGGCGTGACCGTTAACTGTTTGACCAGAAGTTAATATTTCGTTAGTGTGTTCTGACGGGGTGTTACATCACATGACTTGCACATAAGGGTAATCTTGTCTTTTTAATTCCTTTTCCCTCTCAGTCTTTTTTTTAATGGTGAATTTTTGCATCAATAGATCATTTATTTCAATGACCCTCATCATTTGCACGTAACACACACGTTCGGGCGGAAACCCGAACCCGATCGACGGTACCCGGGAACACATCCATTCGGGCAGTGTTCCGGGTAGAGGTCCGTGAACGAATCCGGTAAAAAGCTCCCTATTGGGTCAATATATACCACCATTATTGATATTCATTTGGTTTAAAGAAAATCATGTCATCCCTAAGTGTTGAACCCATGACCTCTCCGTATCCCATGACTCAAAGGACATGGGGGAACCCACAACCTCTCTCTTTTAGTCTTACATGAACCTATTTCTTCTTCTCTTTCTACATAACCAACAAACTTGCAAACCTTCTAAGTTCTAACCTAAATCAAAAACGCTTTTTAAATCGGATTGGCTTCTTATATTGCTCCAATTATACATATTTTATATCGCGATATCGGTTCCTTTTTGTTGTTAATTCACGAAGATTTAAAGACTTTTGTGTAGGATTTATGTGCAAGTCACAACATATAACTATATGGATAAATTTATTTGAGCTTTTGGGGTCACACATATATACACCTAGACGTCAAAAGAAATATATATATGATGTATATATATTTACTCAAGTACCAAAATAAATTATTATTATTATTATTAAATTAATAGTTAATTAAAAATTAATATAATTTAATAATTTGCAAGATGTTTGATTGCTAAATACATATAAACCAAAATAGAATGGATCTCCATAGATTTTCGGTTTACTTATAATTTCTACTCCGTATATTGTTTGTTTTAAAAAGGGTGATAAGAAGAATTATATTAACTATTATTTGTCTTGTTGACAAAGAAATTGAAATATATACACTGTATCTTTACAAAAGTCGGTTAACATAATATCTCTATATATATATATTATATTGGCTATTGTCTTTGAGCTGAACATTCAAGATTTCGTTAGAAACAAAAACACGTATATCACTTTTGGTTACCGATGAATAAAAAGAAACCATACAATTCGTTTTTTTTTTCTCATTTGACAATTCTGTATACGGAGTAATATTTATTTTATTGATTATTAATATAATTTGATTATATTAATAAGTTACTTGGGTATGGACTAGCATCCATTGGCGTTGTTCGAAAGTGTAGTGGACTATCCAAAGAGATGATCATACTTTTGGTCATATGTTTCTCTCCAACAAAGTGTTCGTTTCAACCTTCTCGTGGACGTCAATTCAGAAAGGTATATCGTTTTACTCACTTTGTGCTTTTATATTCATGACAATTATTAGTGGTGTAACTGGATCAATGGGACGGTTTAATCGTGTGAATGTTTTATTAAATAAGTGGTTATTTAATCTTGTAAATTTTGTTTATAAAAATAATAAAAGATTATTATTTTAATTATCCGCTGCGTTAATCTCAATTGTTAAAAGTACACACGATTATTCATCAGTGGTATCATGAGCCGCTTTTACACCGTCTTAATTGTCGCCTAATTTTCTTAGATCTAGCTTTGTGGTGTATTGGTAAAAGTCAAAACATTATGGTTTTGAAAGTCAACTTTGTTGATTACCTCATGACGCACAAATAAGATCTGAAGAAATTCACTCTTTAAATTTTGAATTTAATAGTTATGGCTTGGATAATTGTTGGTTATTTAATATTTAATTTGTTCCATGGTTATACACATGCATTGTAACCATGGACAAGCCATATATATGTTTAATAATGTTGTTATTAAATTGTGATTGCATACATAGCCCATAATGCCCCGACCAATGTATGATTGTTGTGATTGTTGGTTACGGTAATTTTATGCCATGTTATTTTTGATTTATTTGGAAGCCAAAGAAGCCAGAGTTGTATTTTATTTATTTTCTATTTTATAGTATTGTATTTAGGTTTATTTCAAATTATAAAAGTATTAGATTAATTGTATTTTTCAATTTTAAATAAATGTAACAAGATGAAGAATGAAGATAAAGATTCAACACGGAGTTGGCTTAGTAGATGGCGATTGGATCAAGTTAACAACGATGGTGTTCGACACGTTTTCACTTGGTTCTTGAATCAAGTGGGAGCTTTGATTGTCCTTAGTTTGACCTCTTGATCCCATGTCGGCTCATGGGATCAAGCATAGGATTTTTGGGCTAGGCTATGTATGTGTATGTATGCATGGTTGTGTTTTATTTTACGCATTTATATTTAATTGTTGATTATAATATATGCTAAATGTTTTTGATGAAAACATCAAATAAAATCGGTAACGAGTTTCAAATATTAAAATTGATGATTTTAAAAAAGTTAAACTCTAACGAGTTTAAAGTTGAATGTTCTTTGAAACTCAAATAATATATATGGGCGACATTTTTTAAAACTGTTTTAAAACGATACACGTTTATGTATTTGTTATTTTATATACTAGAAATAAAATAACAAACTGTACGCATAATACACGATCGACATATATAATTGGTTAAAATGATTTTTAACAAATAGTGTAACGAATATTGTGTGCATGCATTATTCGTTAACACAAACTTTTTCAAAATACCCGTCAAATTTAAGTCATGCCATCCAATGAGCTTGCAAACACTCCTCGTTATTTTTCTGAGCTAGTGAGACTAGGTTGAATTATAGCCACGAGGTGGATTTTTCGATCTAGTGAGACTAGTGTGAATTTCCACTGTTTCCAAATTGGACGACTTAATCGTATTCACGGTGAGACCTGAGTTCGAGGCAAGGATGGGACAAACATGCTGGTAGATAATAGTGGTTTGTTGGACTACATATATCTCTAGGTCCCATAAAGATCTAAGAGTTGCACTTGTAATGCAATTGGTACCCGTTACCTACCAATAGACTCCATAACTGCTAGCTGATCAACAGATGTGGCTATGGAACCTCTATGTGGATCTTAGGCTTTCGTAAATTAATTTTTTTTAAAAATGTATAAAAACTTGGGTAGTTAATTTATTAAAGCTCAATATCGAAAATACTAAATTGAATCTTATCTGTGTTGTAGATGTCAAACAATAAAAACGTAAACCAAAACACACTTCCTTCTTTGTTAGAGATGGATAAACTCAATTGTTCGAACTTCCTGGAGTGACATCGCAACCAGAGAACTGTTCTCAAATATGAAGGGAAGTTGAACAAAATTAAAGAACCCTTACTCAATCCTCTTGCTGAGAAAATTGTTGCTGGATGAGCAGGGGAAGAAGGGTGGTAGGGTGACAAAGAATAAGCCAAATACTTTGTGGAAGGAAAATGGCAAATCATTTGCTAGGAAGAATATTCCACCTTCCAAGAAGGAAAACCTATCAAAAGACACTGAATGTTTTCATTGTGGAAAAGTTGGCCATTGGAGAAGGAATTCTCCTATCTTCTAATCTAAGCTGAGAAATGGCACGGCTGGTGAGACTAGCAATCAAGTATATTCATATACAGTTATATATTTTCTTCTAGTGATTCCTGAACTTTTGTTACCGGTTGTGGCCTTCACATCTGTAACAGTATGAAGGGAATGAGAAGAAGTATTAAACTGAAGAAAGACACACTGGATTTGCGAGTTGGCAATGGGGATTGGGCATCTACTGCAGATATTGATTTCTATAAACTTACTCTTCCAAGTGACCTCATTGTTTTGTTAAAACAATGGCATTACGCTCATAGTATTACGAGCTACATGTTTTGAAAAATGTTGGTTTTGAACTTTCATTTATGCACTTTTGTGTTTCAGTTTCTAAGGATAATATTTTATTTTAATATCTATCCACGTAATGGTATTTTTGAAATTGATATGCGTAGTGTGATTTCAATTGAGAATTCTGTGTATACTTGTACCGCCAAACGATTCAAGAAATACTTGAATAATACCTATAAATGGCATTGTCGTCTTGGACGTATAAACAAACAACGCATTTCAAAACTCCATTCTAGTGGATTTTTGGAATCAACTGGCTGTGAGTCATTTGATGTATGCCGAGTCATATTTATATGAAAAGATGACAAAGGCTCCGTTATCTAATTTAGGTGAAAGAGCTAAAGATCTTTTAGGACTAATACATACTGATGTATGTGGCCCTTTTAGAACAATGTCGGAATGGTGAATCTTACTTCATTACATTAATTGATGGTTATAGCACATATGGTTATGTTTACTTGCTGAAACATAAACATGAAGTTTTTGAAACGTTCAAAAGTCTTCTGAAATGAAGTAGATAATCAGCTTGGAAAGACCATTAAAATCACTTCGCTATGATGGAAGAAGTGAGTATATGAGTCAAGAGATTTTAGACCACATGAATTGTGGGATTGTCTCACAATCCACTCCATCTTACACACCATCACTCAATGGTGTGTCTAGGCAGAGGAATCGAACACTACTTGATATGGTTCGATCCATGATGAGTCTGACTACTCTACCACAGTCTTTTTGGGATATGCACTAGAGTCTGCTGCAGGCATACTCATTATGGTTCCAACCAAGAAGGTAGAAAAGACACCATATGAGCTATCGCATGTGAAAAGTCTCAAGTTGTCTTATTTGAAAGTCTGGGGTTGTGAAGCGTATGTGAAACGTGACACTTCAAACAAGTTAGAACCCAGAGGTATCAAATGTCACTTTGTGGGATACCTAAAGGAAACAATGGGTTACTACTTTTACTACCAAGCTGAAAATAAAGTGTTTACTGCTCGGTTTGCTAAATTCTTTAAAAGGGATCTTCTCTTACAAGAAGTCAGTGGGAGTAAAGTAGATCTTGAAGAAATTCAAGAATCACAAAGTAACACACCTTCTGAAGGCACTAGCCAACCGCAAGTTGAAGCTGAACACACTGTTGGTAAGCCAGAACGTGTTACACCTGTAATTCGTAGATCTAATAGAACTCCTCATCGACCTGAGAGGCTAAATCTTCTGATTAATTCAGATGAACCTCATCTAGGGGATTATGATGAACCTTCTAGCTACGGTGAGGCCATATCAGATCCAGAATCTAACAAATGGCAAGATTCTATGAAGGCAGAGATGCAGTCCATGAAAGATAATCAAGTATGAGACTTGATTGATCTTCCACCCAATTGCAAGACAGTGGGGTGTAAATGTGTCTTCAAGAAGAAGGCTGACATGGACGGTAATGTAAACACTTTTAACGCTCGATTTGTGGCAAAAGGTTAACTCAGACTCAAGGAATTGATTATGAGTAAACTTTTTCACCGGTCATGAGCATTAAATCAATTAGGATACTCATTGCCATAACTGCTTTTCATGATTATGAAATATGGCAAATGGATGTCAAAACCGCTTTCTTAAATAGCGACCTAAGCGAGGATGTATATATGGTTCAGCCGGAAGGGTTTGTGAATCCTAAGCATCCTAATAAAGTATACAAGCTTTTAAAATCCATTTATGGATTAAAGCAAGCATCTAGGAGCCGAAATCTCAAGTTTGATGAGAAAATTAAAGAGTTTGGTTTTTCTCAAAACGGAGATGAGCCCTGTGTTTACTTTGGAGCTAGTGGGAGCAAATTAGTCTTCTTGATCTTGTATGTTGATAACATACTACTTATTGGAAATGACATTCCAACTTTGCAAGATGTCAAGTCTTGGCTTGGTAAATGTTTTTCCATGAAGGATCTTGGAGAAGCTACTTATATTCTTGGAATCAGGATCTATAGAAATAGATCTAAAAGGCTTATTGGTTTGATTCAAAGTACATACATTGACAAAATCTTGCGTAGATTTAGCATGCAGAACTCTAAACGTGAAGCATTGCCCGTGCAAAAGGGTGTAATCTTGAGCAAGTCTAAAAGTCCTATCACACCCGATGAGATAAGACGAATGAAAGGTATCCTATATGCTTCGGCTATAGGATCCATAATGTATGCTATGTTATGTACTAGACCTGATGTCTCGTTAGCTTTAAGTTTGACGAGTCGTTATCAACAGAATCCAGGTGAAGAACATTGGATGGTTGTTAAGAACATTCTTAAGTATTTGCGGAGAACTAAAGATATGTTCTTGGTTTACGGTAGTTTGGAAAAGGAGTTGAGTATTAACTATTATACAAATGCTAGTTTTCAAACTGATCGAGATGATTCTCTATCCCAGTCAGGTTGTGTCTTTGTCAAGATGGGCAAGACAGTTGATTGGAAGAGTTCAAAGCCGATCACGGTTTAACAATCTACAACAGAAGCAGAATACATTGCTACCTGAGAAGCTGCTCAGGAAGCTGTTCGGATTGGGAAGTTTTGTCAGTGAACTCGGAGTAGTATCCAATAATACATCTCCTGTAATAATGTACTGTGCTAGTTCGAGTGTTATTATACAAGCGAAAGAATCACATTTACATAAAGGTATTCGAAACATTCTTTGAAAGTTTGACTACATTCATTGAAGTCATTAAAAGATGAATGATATTAGTATTCTTAAGGTTCATACAAATGATAATGTGGCTGACACGTTCACGAAGCCCTTGATGCACAACAAGCATGATGATCATGCTAATAATATTGGACTTCGTTATGCTACTGATCTTTTTCATTTGTAATTTAGTATTTGGATATTTTTGGAACATTAAGCAGTTTTATCTTGATGAATTGATATACTGTTGGTATGATCATTTTCATTTATATCACTGTGTTCTATATTAGCATGTTTAATCCATGAATAATTGTTGATTATTCAAAATCTCCATAATCGGTCATGTTATGGGAATAACATGAATTAAGATTAATGTGAAGTTTTGGTTATATTCGTTGATGATGAATAGTTAACTTGTTGAGACCAAAATTCATATGTATTCATTGATGATGAATATTGGAATGACTCAACCAAGAGATGCCACTACATGGATCATAATCAGTAGTGAATCTATTAGTGATTATGTCTTTGTATCCTTAGACTTGAGATGCACGCCTGTCTCGATGAGTGTAGCATTGTATTTTGATATGGTTAAACGCTGTCCTGAATAAGGCTGTAATAAAGGCCATCATTGGGTATAATGTAAAGCTCGTGAGAGACACGTGTATGCAAAATAGGATTTGTTCCTCCAAAATGTTTTGGAGTTAGATACTTTTGAGCTCCTCGATGAATGAATAAGATATTTGTGTGGCCGCACCCAGATATAATTAAGATGATACTTAATTAGTTTGGTGATCTAATTCAGTTCTAAGATCGAGAAATAAAATTGTTAAACAAATGAGAATGACTGATGATCCATATCTCAAGTTTAACTAAAGTATCTGAAACAAAGGGACGGATGACATTTAACACTTATCATAATCAGTTCCGAGAAACTACCCTCACGTGAATTTAGGGACAATGGCCTGTTGCTAGACGGTATCCATTGTTTGTATAGTTGCTTGATGTTGTGTCATGCACAAGTGGGAGTCTGTAGGATTTATGTGCAAGTCACAACATATAACTATATGGCTAAATTTATTTGAGCCTTTGGGGTCACACATATATACACCTAGACGTCAAAAGAAATATATATATGATGTATATATATTTACTCAAGTACCAAAATAAATTATTATTATTATTAAATTAATAGTTAATTAAAAATTAATATAATTTAATAATTTGCAAGATGTTTGATTGCTAAATACATATAAACCAAAATAGAATGGATCTCCATAGATTTTCGGTTTACTTATAATTTCTACTCCGTATATTGTTTGTTTTAAAAAGGGTGATAAGAAGAATTATATTAACTATTATTTGTCTTGTTGACAAAGAAATTGAAATATATACACTGTATCTTTACAAAAGTCGGTTAACATAATATCTCTATATATATATATATTATATTGGCTATTGTCTTTGAGCTGAACATTCAAGATTTCGTTAGAAACAAAAACACGTATATCACTTTTGGTTACCGACGAATAAAAAGAAACCATACAATTCTTTTTTTTTTCTCATTCGACAATTCTGTATACGGAGTAATATTTATTTTATTGATTATTAATATAATTTGATTATATTAATAAGTTACTTGGGTATGGACTAGCATCCATTGGCATTGTTCGAAAGTGTAGTGGACTATCCAAAGAGATGATCATACTTTTGGTCATATGTTTCTCTCCAACAAAGTGTTCGTTTCAACCTTCTCGTGGACGTCAATTCAGAAAGGTATATCGTTTTACTCACTTTGTGCTTTTATATTCATGACAATTATTAGTGGTGTAACTGGATCAATGGGACGGTTTAATCGTGTGAATGTTTTATTAAATAAGTGGTTATTTAATCTTGTAAATTTTGTTTATAAAAATAATAAAAGATTATTATTTTAATTATCCGCTGCGTTAATCTCAATTGTTAAAAGTACACACGATTATCCATCATTTTGTGGGTATTTGAGAGTAAATGAGGATTTGGATTCGAGAAGTTGATTGGTTTAATGTTTTGGTTGGTTCTGGAAAAGTTTTAGCTTCATATACGCTCAAAACAAGATAAAGCGTGAAAAAATGAAGAATTATTGGAGCTGGAAGCTATCGCGGTCGCGATAGTAGTGATTGCGGCAGCGATTCATAAACAGAACATATGGTTTTTCGAAGAAGCTCGATCGCGGTCGCGATGAGTCAGTTCTGGTCGCGATTCATGGAGTGCATCGCGGTCGAGATTCACCTATTGCGGCCGCGATGCGGGTCGGTTTGCTGAATTTTTTATCCTACTATAAATACACGAGTTTTTACCCCAATTTAGGTGATGCAGCTTTTGACATACGAATTTTGGAGGGTTTTGAAGACTATCATATATTCATTGAAGACTAGTTCATCAATTTAATTTATTCCATCATTAATTACTTTCGGTATTGGATTTCTTCATTAATTTCAATTCTGTAATCATGAATGCTTCTCGTTTTTATTATTTTGTTTCTTGCGACTTTAATATGCTAGGCTAAATCTTTTGTGTGTTTACTTGAATGTGAAACTTGAGATATTGAATTGTTCTATTTAATGGATTTAATGTCTTGTTGATTTAAATTACTTGAGCTTGATTAAAGAACCATTGTTATTCATGTTCTATACTCTTAATTCAAATACATAGATTGTTAATTGTTTAATGTGAGTTAAATTGAGATGCAATTTATGCTTCAACACCTAGGTGATCTAGACAATTAGATAAGTGATTTCAATTGATTGTGTCATTAGTCTAATTGGTAATTGAAAGGGTTGTGAACTACATAATCGTGTAACTATTTCAAGTGATGGTTATAGTTAGGATTTTATGTGAGTTTAGTCCAAATCAAGTCTCATTAATTTTATCAAGTATAGTTTAATCTCTTGAAGAAGGTTTATGTGAGTTTATTGACTTCAATTGATTTAGACTTTGTGAGAAGTCGTAAGACTATATTAAGGACATAATAATCGGTAATAATTCCAAGAACACTCCATATCAATAATGAATCATTCAAGTAGGCACCATTTTCTCTTATTTGGTTAATTCGTTTTCTTTGCCTCACGTTATTTGCATGAATTAAAATACAATTCAAACCTCTTTTATTAAACTCTTAGGATAATTACTAGTTTTAAAGTCTCAATTTAAACTGCTCTCTGAGTAACGAACTGGTGAATTTACTTATTAATTACTGCATGATCGGGTTTTAGTTGCCTATATTTATGTGATAATTGTTAAGTTTTTAGCTAGTCATTTTAAGGTACGATTTCACATATCAACTTTTTGGCGCCGCTGCCGGGGAGCGGTTCTACATTAGGATTTTAAGCATACTTTTAGTCATTCGATCCTTCTATGAGAAGCAATTCTTGCAAAAGTTACATTTCTGTCATTTTTGTTTGGATTTACGCGTGGTTTTGTTGTGGTGTGATCTTTGGTTAGGTAAAACATAACTCTGGAACCGTCTAGAGTTTACCATATACGCAGCAAAGCTAAAGAAGAACAGGAAGTTGCCGAAGGTTTCTCAGTTTTACCTTTTTATATTCCGGATTTTAAATATATTAAGAAGGAAAAAGATACGACGGGTGAACCAACGCAAGGTCAATCCATGGAAGCTTTGATGAAAGCCACAAGGGTTGGTAATGGACACGCCTTTACACAACCAATTACCAATACAGATTTTGAGGTCAAAGGTCAGATTCAAAATATGATAGCTCATCAGTGCCGTTCAGGGGTACACCGAAAGAGGATGCATTCGAGCATCTTTGATCTTTCAAAAGCATCTGTAATTTGTTAAAATTCAGCTAAGTTACAGATATTGTTATCTATTTGAGGTTCTTCCCTTGGTCTTTGAAAGACGATGCAAAGGACTGATTAGAGTCGTTGCCCGAGGGTGAGATTGACAGTTGGACTACAATGGAAGATAAAATTTTGCAGCATTTCTTCCCAGCTTCAAAGGCTGCGAAACTACAGAGTGACATTAATCACTTTGTTCAGAAGTCAAATGAGACACTCTATGATGCATGGACACGGTTAGGTAAAATGCTTCGAAATTGTCCTCAACTCGGGTTGAACAATTTTAAAAAGGTCCAGATTTTCTATAAGGGTGTTAATGTGCCAACAAGGAAAGAAATTGACATTGATGCAGGTCGTTCTTTGATGAAAAAGATTCTGGATGAAGCTTACAACATCATCTCTAAAACAGCTACACATTTGTAACACCCCAGCTTAACATGACCACAATATTGTCCGCTTTACCCGCAGGCACACGACTTTTTCTTGGTGACCACACACGAGAAGCACTCTTCCAGGAGGTCACCCATCTTGGTACTACTCTCGCCTGAGCACGCTTAACCACAATGTACTCGCACACCCGCTCTGCCTGTGGTTCCAAAATGCGTTGTATCATTTAAGCGTGAGTATTACTTTATAATCCTATGATCACTCATGTCCGTGGGCGATGTGGGATTTTCAAGGGTGTTACATTCATCCCCCTTAGGGATTTTCCCCACCACCCCTAACGACACATGAGTGGCTCTGATACCATACTTTAACACCCCAGCTTAACAAGACCACAGTATTGTCCGCTTTGCCCGCAGGCGCACGGCTTTTTCTTGGTGACAACACACGAGAAGCACTTTCCCAGGAGGTCACCCATCCTGGTACTGCTCTCGCCCGAGCACGCTTAACCACAACGTACTTGCACACCCTCTCTGCATGTGGTCCTAAAACGCGTTGTGTCATTTAAGCGTGAGTATTACCTTATAATCCCATGATCACTCATGTCCGTGAGCGATGTGGGATTTGCCTAGGGTGTTACAACATTCGTAGGATTGGCACCAAGAGATGGATGTTTCTCGATCTTCTCATGTCGGTAGTGCCGAAACTAGTGACAAACTCGCTTCAGTTAAGGCACAACTTGCAACAATTAAAACAAATGGAATCTATGACTAAAGAGATGCACGCTATAAAGGTTGGTCATGAGTTATGTCAGGGACCACATCTTTTGAAATATTGTGATCAAGCATCGATGGAGGAGCAAGCTAACTATTTAGGGTATTGAAAAAAGGTGAATTTGCACTTAGTGAGTTTCCGAGTGGAAGGCAATTTTTCAACCAAACTGGTAATACGGGTGGTAATAATTATCAAGGAGGAAATCAAGTGTTTCAAGGTAACTAAAAGACTTATCCATATCAGCCACTGGGGTACAATATCAGAAATCAACAAGCGCCACCCAAAAATTTTCAGCAACCCATTCAACAGCAGTTGATAAGATGCCTTCATTGGAGGAGTTGTTAATGGTTTTTATCATGAAGACGGACGAGAATATTTCTGCTTTGAGGCAAGATAGTGATTTAACAAAGTAGAAAGTTAGAAGTCAGCAGGCCTCGATTCAGCAGGATGTAGGGCGTATAGCTCAATCATTATCGGATAGACCACCGGGTGCTCTCTGATACCGGCCAAAAAGTCACGTTTTCACCCCGGCAATGAGGCCTAAAAACAATAAAGTTCCAAGATTTATTTCCAAAATACCCGTTTTGTCAAAAGAAATTGAAGATTAAGAGATTACGAAGACGGTGCAAAAAGAATCAAGAGAATCGGAGCTAAAACGAAGATTCTAGAGCGAAAACGGTGAAAGTTGAGAAACCAAGCTACGATCAAGGAAATCAAGTTACCATCCAGTGAAAACAAGCTGACCAGGGCAGGCCATACGGCTTGCCATACAGCCTGCCAATGTGAAAAACGGCCTACCATACGGCCTAGTCAAACGGCCTGCCATACGGCCTAATCAAACGGCCTAGTCAAACAGCCTAGTCAAACGGCCTGCCATACGACCTTCCAGCTGTATGCAGGAAATTTTTAAGTCTATTTAAAGGGCTTTTGTCATCCATTTTTACACACACTTTAATTCATTTCTCTCTCTCTCTCTCTCTCTCTCTCTACAATATTAGTCATACTTTCAAGGTCTTGTACTCCGTATGGGAAACCTAGTACCAGGAGAAGAACGCCGAAGATTGTATTAGGAGCGATCTGGAGTTGAAGTTGTCACTTTTGTATTCGGAACTCGTTCAATCTACTGGTACTTATATCCTTTATCTTTATATAATGTCTTTCATTATTAGACTTTGTGATATTGTTGCCATGATTAGCGAGTAGTTATCTTTTAGTGTATGTTATGATGTAGTCAGTTATCATGCCGAAATAATTTTATGGTTCATGTATGTTGTCGAGATGCTTTCTGATTATGCTTTAAACTCAATCGATTTTCCAACTAATAGAACGTAGTTATCGGCTCTGTTATTGGGAAGTCGCGAACCCCGATTCAGAGTACACTATCTGTGTCACCCCTTGGTAAGAGAAGTCTATCGGATACATCATAAATTTGACTTAGGCACACCGGTTGTAGTAAGTCCACCGAGCCTTGAATTCCAACTGAGGAATCTTTCTTAGTGAAACATCTAACTAGACCCATAGTACATTGTCGGTCCTAGACCATGCTAGTGTAGTCACCAAGCATATAAACTTCGTACATGTACGCTGAAGTACAATAGTTGTTGTAAGCTGTACCTCTTCTAAGTAAGGTCATGGAACCCGGTCAGTGCTGATTAGTACACTTCACCATAACGCGGTCTCAAGCATTGCACCATGGTTGAGGTATTCTTAGTTAATTAAGGAACTGTTTATTTAAACACATAAAGGATTGGACCGTTAGGATAACAGAACGTGTTCATGGAAGTCAAACCTGACTTGGCCATGGTGTTCTTTATGGTTGAACTCTTTTCAAGGGCCTAACTACCTTTTTAAACCCAATCATTAATAAAAGCATCGAAAAACATCATGTCTCTCGGATACGGCACACAATGTATTCTATTATGCTTAAGAAAGTTTAGACCTTTGTGGAATGTAAATACGTCACCCAACCGAGTTGCTCAATTGGATGAGCCGTCTGAACGTGTATGCTTGTAGTCAGACTGCACGGGCGTCGGGGTAAGGGACGTTGGTGTCTATTCAGAATCTTCAAGCCTAAAGCATTATCCAGTGACATGTCTTATGACAGGGGCGTTTAGGACTATTGTAATGAATACAAGGTCACTACCTATTCATGAGCCAGCATTCCATAATCCCAGCAAAGTAACTGACGAAAACATAGTATGCACTTGTTTTAACCTTATCTAAAATCACCAATTTTATCACATTTACTTTATTTTATCTTATAAACTAGAAAACCCAAAATTAGGTGATAAACCACTACTCCTTCACTTTAGGATTATCTTAAGCTTTAATTATAGGTCCGATTCTACTGATATCTCAAAAATACGACCCTATGTTTTACTTCCCTTACTCACCATAATAAGGAGTAGTATGATTTAGGCTCCGCAAAACATAAATTTAACACTATTACCTCCTCTCCCAATAGCTGATTCTGACGCCTTGGGCCTAACGACACCGCATAAATAAAACGTCCTTTTTGGTCATATCAGGAGGGAGTGAGTTTTTGGCGCCGTTGTCGGGGAACTGGTATCAGACAATACTGCTTCTATCATACCTATTTGCAAGCATTTAGTGGTGTCTAGGAAAGACAATTACACATGGACTTGGTTGTTGGATTTTCCGAACAGTCTCCCATTATATTGGAACCAAAAGGATCCTACCTCTCTGTAGTCGGCATGGCCACTTGGTTTGTCAAATAGTTAGTGTGAAGTTCTGTTATCAAAATACTAGGGAACCAGTAGCAAGAACCAAAAACCTAATTAAACCTAGGATAATTACCTTAGATTACATTAGATTACTTTAGATTGACTTAGATTGCTTTAGATTGATTTTAGACTTAATTAGGAACTTAGCTTATCTACTTAAAATTTAAAACAAAAGGGCATACTCAGCGTATGACCTAAACTCGATCTAGACTAGGGCCGTTGTTATTCGTACCTGATCTAGACGCAATAATCTCTAAAGCACGCAAAGAAGAATGAATCAGAAATCAAATGGCGTTACACGTTACTCTAGCAGAAAACACCAAACCCTTAATTGAAGGTCGAGGAGGACCAATCAGATTCCCAGAGATTCAAGGACACTCGTTCGATTTAAAACATCATATTACACAGCTCATCCAAAATGGTTGTCAATTTCATGGATTACCGAATGATGATCCTAACTCTCACGTTGATAAATTCATATCTCTTTTGAACTCCTACAAATAGCCAGAGATAGGACAAGATATAGTCCGACTATACTTGTTCCCCTATTTTCTCACTCATCATGCACAAACTTGGTTTGAAGGATTAGAAAAAGATTCCATCACGTCATGGACAGAGATGGCTACTAAATTCCTAAAAAAATATTTTCCTCCTTCTAAACAAACCAAGCTTAAGAATGACATCATAAACTTTAAACAAAGTTATGATGAATCTCTTTACACGAAATGGGAGCGATTCAAAACCCTACTGAAGAAATGCCCTAATCACCAGTTAGAAAGGTCAGCCCAAATTTGTCCCTTCTAGAATGGTCTTACGGTAAATCATAGGACAAGGATCGATGCAGCAACTTAAGGGAATCTGATGAACCAAATCGCAGACGAAGCATGAGAGTTGCTCGGGAACATGACAATGCATTATCATGACTGGAACAGTGGTGAAACAACTTCATCATCTGCCCCTCTCTCTGCACTAAATAATCAATCGGAGGACATTAAATCTCTCACGGACAAGATGGAGTCTCTTGCCAAACAACTCAGAGAATTAAAGACGCAACTGCAACAGGTTAACCAGGTTTAGACCTCTGTTAATTGTACCAACCCGCAACCCACTGAAGAATATCAAGTTGAGTACAAAAATCCTGACGGTTCAGTCTGTTACGTTCAATACCCAGTTCGTCAATCAAATCCTGGATTCAATCAACAACCTAGGGTTAACCAACTTTAAAGAAATAACCAGCCTTTACGCTATCGTTACCCACCTTATGAGACGACCCGTCCTAATCCATCCGGACGAAGTCCACATCGATTATAAATGATTCACAACAGTTGATTACATCGCGAGGTTCTTGACCTCAATATGATACATTTTACAAACATTGCATTCGTTTTAAAAAAAAACAAACTTTCATATACATTGAAAGTTGACGACATGCATACCATTTCATAATATATCTAAACTATAAATGACTTAATAATAATCTTGATGAACTCAACGACTCGAATGCAACATCTTTTGAAATATGTCATGAATGACTCCAAGTAATGTCTCTAAAATGAGCAAATACACAGCGGGAGATTTCTTTCATACATGAGAATAAACATGCTTTCAAGTGTCAACCAAAAGGTTGGTGAGTTCATTAGTTTATCATAAATAATCATTTCATAATTTTAATAGACCACAAGATTTCATATTTCCATTTCTCATAAACATACGTCCCATGCATAGAGACAAAAATATCATTCATATGGATTGAACACCTGGTAACCGACATTCACAATATGCATATAAGAATATCCCCATCATTCCGGGATCCTCCTTCGGACATGATATAAATTTCGAAGTACTAAAGCATCCGGTACTTTGGATGGGGCTTGTTGGGCCCGATAGATCTATCTTTAGAGTTCGCGTCAATTAGGGTGTCTGTTCCCTAATTCTTAGATTACCAGACTTAATAAAAAGGGGCATATTCGATTTCGATAATTTAACCATATAATGTAGTTTTGATTTACTCGTGTCTATTTCGTAAAACAGTTATAAAAAGTTGCACATGTATTTTCAGCCCAAAAATATAAAGGGTAAAAAGGCAAATGAAACTCACGCATATAAATATTGTAAAACAGTTAATAAAGCATTTGCATATATTCTCAGCCCAAAAATGTAATGAGTAAAAAGGGAGCAAATGAAACTCACACTTATAAATATTGTAAAATAGTTATTAAAATGTTGCATGTATTCTCAGCCCAAAAATATATATAAAAAGGGAATAATGAAACTCACCTATTGTATTTTGTAGTAAAATACGTATAACGATATTGAACAAATGCAGGGTTGGCCTCGGATTCATGAACCTATATCATTTATATATATATATATATATATATATATATATATATATATATATATATATATATATATATATATATTAAAATATATAATGAAAATCATATAATCCCATCTATTAGTTATATGATATTCGTATATTTATTGTTGTAGTTTATATATACTTTGTATTAAACTCTAATATATTCATATCTTAAGTTGCATGTTATATATATTTTTATTTTGTATATACATAATAGAATTGTTAATATTTTTAATATAAAATTATAGGTAATGTTATTATAATTTTAGTATAAGTATATTTTTATATACAAAATATTTATTTGTTATAATGATATAATAATAAAAATAAAAATAATAATAATAATAATAATAATAATAGATAGAACTACCTTATAAGCTTTCCTAAAAAAAATGGCAGAGTCCGAGCTCGAACCCAAGACCACTCGCTCGCCTTGTAACTTCCTAACCACTTGTCTAATTTCTGTTTTCCTGAATATATTCCCATGAATTTTCTTTTATTCTATCCCTTCTGTTTCGCCTCTATCTTCTTCTTCTAAAAAAAAAAAATGTCATGGCCGAGGATTGAACCCGCGACCTCCAACAGCACTCCTAACCATTCCTCTGTATGTTTCATTTCTGTTGTTCTACACAGTCTATATCTTTTAACCTTAAATTTCACAAAACACACTTATCTTTCTCATCATCATCAATTAACATCTACTTTTATCATAATCCTAATCTAATTATTATTATAATCATTATCAATATCATTATATCATCTAACATTAACCATCATCATAATATTATCATCAATGTAATTCGACATCATCATCATATATATACGTATTTCATCATCATTCTTCCATAGTCACAACCCTAATCGTGATCCTCATCATCCCATAACCAACAACATACTTTTCATCGAGCATCACTATTGTGTATCTCACGTCCCTTATCATAAAACTCACCCCATCACCATCGTACGTATTCATCATCTTTTCCATTTACATCATCATCATTCATCCTTATGATTATCGTTATCTTCATGTTCAATATCGTCATCTCACTTCAATTCTATCATCATGAACACATCATCATACTCATCGTGATATCACCATCATTTATATTGTGTGCAAGAAATAAGTCGTATAGCAATATAACAGAATCAATTGCTGAAAATAAAAAAAAAATAGAAAGCCAAAGGGTTTGGCTACGGCCCAATCACTAAAATAGTTTTGGCCCAATTCTTAAACATATAAACGGCTCACCAGGAAAAGGAACAAAGAAACAGGTGGCCAGCAATAGTTTGTAACTCGGGTTTCTTTTTCAAAGGATGTGGTTGTGCCCTTCATGTCTGGCTCCACAATAATATTTAACCATCAAGTGGCATATTTCATGAGTTTAAAGAAAGAATACAGCTGGATGTTTTTGTTGGTGTGGATCGTGGTTTAAAAAAATAATAAACAAATGATATCAACAATCTCCACTGGTCGGCCATGATGTTCTACTTGTCCCACAATTATTTAATAAAGAGCATGTAGTGATAATTATATAAACAAGTTGGCAAGATAATAAATTGTGACCTTTCCTTTTGTTAAGAAACTCGACATACGAAGAACATGTGTAGTCGCTGTAGCAGAAAGAAAAAAAAACGAGGTGTTGGTGTTGTTGATTTCGCGAAAAGGAACAGAAATCCGAACAGCAGGAGCTGTAAATGAATGATGGTTTGAGGTGGTATTGTGGTGGTCATTGGTGAAGGTGTTGATGGTAATTGTCTTTGATCTTGGTTCACTAGAAATCGAAACAGGTAACAACAATAGAGATGGTTGGTTATGGATTTTATTAGCACATATGTGTATGTTGTATTCTGTGTTAATATCCATTGAAGAAGAGAAGCAAAGTAATTGTGTGTGTGTTTTGTGTTTGGGTTCACAGAGAGAATAGGAAGAAAGAATAATGGAGGATGATAGAATATTAGAAATAATATTCATGTATGATCTATATGTCTCATATGCAGAAATATGGATAGATATTGATTGATAGATATGGCTAACCGATTTTGGATTGTTCTTAGTGTTTGGAATATGATTCGTACAAGATTAGGAGTAGTAAGACAAATGGAATCACAGTAAGATTGTGAAAGGGAACAGAATTTGATTCTATTTCCTACTTTTATAAATTATATAATAATGTTGATAATTAATAACTAATATGTATATTAGTAATAATATTAATTAAGAATAATTTATATTAATAATAACCATAACATTATTGATAAGATAAAAAATATGATAAATTTAAAATAATAATAATAATAAACATGATATCAATAATAATATATATGATACTTTTAATTAATTTAAATATTATGGTAATAATATTATTAATATAACATTTATTATTACTATAACATTTATTCTTTATCTTGAAATTACATATATAATAACCTTTGTTGAATATTTATTATTTAGAAATTTTATATTTTATAATATACATATAATAATATTTATGTATAATAATCATACCTATACATTTACTTTATTAACAACCTTATTACATATTCAATTCTACTGATTAATTGGCATTTTATTATACCTCATTATTATATATACACTTATATTTATATTTATATATATCATTATATATTTATATATACACATTTATTTATAACCAATTGTTCGTGAATCGTCGGGAATAGTCAAAGGTTAAATGCATTCATGCAAATTGTTCCAAAATTTTGAGACTCAACTTTACAGACTTTGCTTATCGTATTGAAATCATATTAAGATTAAGTTTAAATTTGGTCGGAAATTCCCGGGTCATCACAGTACCTACCCGTTAAAGAAATTTCGTCCCGAAATTTGAGTGAGGTGGTCATGGCTAACAATAAACATGTTTTCATGACAAATATGAGTTGATAAATCGAGTTTCATTATCATTGAGTAATATGGATAAAATGATTCGATTAATCGAAGCGTATGAATGAAACTATCACAAAAGATCGAGATGAAGAAATGGAGATTATTCATAACTTTTGACGTAGTTGCGATTGAATTTAGAAAGTAAGGTGCGCCTTAACTTTTGACGTATAGGGTTGAATTCCGGAATTCAATGGGTTTAAAGAAAACCTTCGAAATCTAAAAAATTTGATTCTTCGGCGAGTAAGGAAATTAAGATCTCTATAATTAAATACGGTGATCTGCCTCGATTACTCTATCTGATATTTCCATTATAAATTAAACTCTTCCGTTCCATTATTCTCACCATTCCTATACTTTCCTTCTTAGTTAATACATCCAAAAATTGTGGAAATGCTTATTCCAGTTCTAATCCTTGATATTTTCCTAATTATCATTTCTGTCATCCTTCTTTTCAAATTTTTTTTTCACCTGAAAAATCTGTTTACTCTTACTATTACCTTGAGGTGATGCTATTCTTAATTCTCCCGCGTCTTTATATTTCTATCCGTATTAATATCCACGATTTGTAATTTCGGTGTTGTTGTTGGGCTTTATATTCTCCCTTATATTTCAAAGTCCCTGCTTCTGTCTTCAATAATCATTATTATCCACAGTTAATACTCTCTCCTATTTGCTGCGATTTATACCCCTCATTTCTATTTCAGAGATTCATTCATTTGTTTTTCTTTTCCCGACTTTAAACCAAGCGAATAATGGTCCAGAATTCGTAGATATGGAGTTTTGAATGAATTTAATGTTCTAAACAAGAAAGAACGTTATAGCACGATTTGATTTGTCAAATTACTAGAATCACTGAGAATAGAACTATCAAGAATATATTTTCTTGATATGTTAAAATGAAAGAGTTATGTAACATGAAACATGATGACGTTATAATCTGTGAATCATCATGTTCCATTTAGAAACTAGGCATGACTTACTGTAATATAATCACGTTGATCAAGTGTCATTATATTATACTAACTCATGCATCAGTTCCTAACATTACTTCAATAACATTCATATTTTAAGCTCGAAAGTTTACAGAATATAGAAACTAACAGTTTCTATATGATGTAATACTGATAGCACGAAGAGATTAATGATTTCAGATAAGAATAGTTATAAAAATATCTCCAGAAATATGGAGGATATTTATAATGAAAGATACGATAATATCTCGGAATATCTAAGATCAGAGGATGATAGAAACTATTGTCTGCAAGGGTTTAGAGTAAGGAGCAAGATATTCACTAAAGACTTTAGCAGACATTGAATCATTTGGATTCTTTGAAGTCAAACTTATTCTTTGGGATTTGTCCACGACTTTCTTCATAGTTTCGCATAATATGCTTTTTGATACTAAATTTTCTATTGAATGTTTCCAATATAATGATACACAAGAAGCACGAGGGGGTGTATAATTTCGGACGAGAATATTTATGAAAATATCCTCAGAAATATCGAAGATATTGATAATGATATTTTGGAATTTCTAAGTTCGATGGTTGATGGAGAAAGATTTTCCGCAAGATTTTAACATGACTTCGGAGCAAGATAATCTCTAAAGATTTCAACGGATCCAGAATTATCTGGATTCTTAGAATATATGGTATGGTCCTTGTATTTGTCCTCGGTCTCCTTCGTGGTTAGCTCAATCCATTTTCCAGTTCCAACTTTTCTGAGCTTTTCCAACATACTATTCTTTATCATAAAACTTTCGATGATTATGGTCGTTTACGGTTGTCTATGGTTTCTGCTGCTTCATTCAGTTTTTTCAACATTCAGAGTATTGATTTGTGACTGAGTGCTTTTCAGAATTCCAGAAGGAGAGATCATAATTCTAAGAGAAAAATGTCATACATATAACTGTTGATGTAGATATGCTGTGAGTTTTCAAAGTACTGATTGCTGATTCCCGGTAACTAGTATGGCAGTTCTCGTTACAAGATGCGGATGAGTATATGATAGGGTTTCAATGAATAATTATAATGATTTGTCAGAGGGATTTAAGCCAAGAAGTAACGAGGTTGCTGGTATGTCTGCTGGTAATATGGTGGAATATAAAAGAATTCTCCGGTATCAAAAGGGTAATCGTATATATCAGGATTATAGTTTCGAATGAAAAGTCGAAGTTGACTTGCTAGAGCTGTGACAAAATTGGCTACCTTGAAAAGGGATCGCAAAGTTATTTTTGCTAATAAATGCCAAAGGATCTGACACGGCTACGTGTTAAACTTTTACTCAGTTGCCGAGAGTTTCTCAGGTGCATAACTATATGCATAAATCCTTCCTTCCGTAGATGAAGTGCGGTTGATTCATCCTATCGATTGAGGTGTTTTCAAGAATCATGAAAGGTTTGAACGCAGAATGTAATCGTGAAGATACAAATGAGGTTTATGATAAAATCAAGTGCAAACTTGAAGAATTGTTTAGTTTCATATGTTATAATCAATATTTTAATTCATTTTAATTGTCCAATGTTATTAGTCCACAGTCGATAGTCCACAGTTGACAGTCTAATAATTCATATATAGTTTTTTTTTAATATATAAAATTCGAATTAATTAATACGTGTCGTGACCCGTATACGTCTCAGACTCGATCACAACTCAAACTATATATATTATTGTAGAATCAACCTCAACCTTGTATAGAGAACTCGATCATTACTGCATATAGAGTGTCTGTGGTGATTCCAAATAATATATATTGATGCGTCGATATGATATGTCAAAACCTTGTATACGTGTCCCGATATTTAAAGTGCGTAAAATAAATAACAGAAAATTAAATAACGATAAATAAAGTGCGTAAAGTAAATAACAGAAATTTAATAACGATAAATAAAATTGCGAGAATGTAAATTGCGATATAATATATTGCGATAAATAAAATGTAATCAGTTAGCTAGGAACAGTTAGCTAGAATTTTGTTAGCGTGGATTCTTAACAAAATTTCTCATAGTTAATTTGTTTGTTTCTAACAAATTTTATTTTGTCCATTGTTTTCTTCATTATGCCACTTGTCGGATTCTGATAGGTCAAAATCCAAATAAGAAATTGAATGAAAATGGTTATTCTGTGATGAACGGATTCGTATAGCTGTGTTTGCAAGTAGGATAGTAAATGACTGTTGAATCAGATTCGAAGAATGTACAGTGTAACTTATTAATGCGAAATCTAAATATTCCTCGGGTATTACCTACCCGTTAAAATATTTTCACCATTAACAGTTTGTATAATAAAAATTTTAATTACAATCTTTATGAAAACATATATACATATATATTTTCTTCAGACGTAATTATGGATTTAATTAGTCAATATGATATTAAACTCATTTGATTTACCATTTAAAACAAGAATATATAATCTCTAAAACATTAGAGATTACATAATCGCCATGTCGAACGAAGATAAATGACGTAGTACGATTCGCAGATGGATGATTATGCTCGAGATACATAATGAGATGTTAAGGTATGGATTGTTGATGGTACTGGTGCTGTTACTGATGGTACTTTTGGTGCCGATGATGTTGCTGAAGCTGGTAAATTTTGCACCATATTCTCCAAATTTAATTACTCGAGCGCGAATCTCATTAACTTTTTCCATTACTCCAGGATGATTGTCGGTCGGAACGAGTGGATGAATAAGGTTTAGAATTTTTGATATCATATAATCATTGCGTGGTATCCTAGAAATGAGGGTGAATATGGTGTTGCGGATAAGTTCGCCGGTAAGTGCTTCAGGTTCTTCACCAAGAGGTGATTTTTGTTGATGGAAAGGATCGCCCTCTTCTTGTCTCCATTGATTAAGTCGATTACGAATCCATCAGATGAATTGGGGATGGCTGATTGATTTATTCATTCTGGTGTCATCGCTTTCGGAGCTTAGGTGAAACTCCATATCGGAATAGCTGTCGGAATAGCTATCGGAATAGCTATCGAAATCTGAGGGACTCGAACTGGTTGAGGGATTCATCTCGTACAGTTAGATGAAGTATATTCGATAAGAAATAGATTATAGGATGTAGATTAGTACTCTGCAATACATAATTTACATATGCATATATAATACTAAAATCCCATAAGTTACGGAGGAATCTACGGAAACTATCAGGCAAAGGTAACAATAACAGATATGCTAAAATATGAATTAGCAGATACGCTAAGATATGAATTTTGTCTATACACTATTCATGCAATCATTGTAGTATGATGTGTCTAGACTAAGAATGATAAGCAAGTGATTCCCTAAGATTGATAAGCAGGTAATTTTCGACACGAATTGATAAGCAAAACTATTGACATGCAGACCAGGTTCAAGTCCAGACTTATTAATATAACCTAACAACTACTAAGTCGAAGTCCAGACTCACTAATGCATCCTAACAACTCCTAGTTAGACACACTCATGCAAAACCTGGTTCGCTACGACCACCGCTCTGATACCAACTGAGACGACCCGTCCTAATCCATCCGGACGAAGTCCACATCGATTATAAATGATTCACAACAGTTGATTACATCGCGAGGTTCTTGACCTCTATATGATACATTTTACAAACATTGCATTCGTTTTAAAAAAAAACAAACTCTCATTTACATTAAAAGTTGACGACATGCATACCATTTCATAATATATCTAAACTATAAATGACTTAATAATAATCTTGATGAACTCAACAACTCGAATGCAACGTCTTTTTGAAATATGTCATGAATGACTCCAAGTAATGTCTCTAAAATGAGCAAATGCACAGCGGAAGATTTCTTTCATACCTGAGAATAAACATGCTTTCAAGTGTCAACCAAAAGGTTGGTGAGTTCATTAGTTTATCATAAATAATCATTTCATAATTTTAATAGACCACAAGATTTCATATTTCCATTTCTCATAAACATACGTCCCATGCATAGAGACAAAAATATCATTCATATGGATTGAACACCTGGTAACCGACATTCACAATATGCATATAAGAATATCCCCATCATTCCGGGATCCTCCTTCGGACATGATATAAATTTCGAAGTACTAAAGCATCCGGTACTTTGGATGGGGCTTGTTGGGCCCGATAGATCTATCTTTAGAGTTCGCATCAATTAGGGTGTCTGTTCCCTAATTCTTAGATTACCAGACTTAATAAAAAGGGGCATATTCGATTTCGATAATTCAACCATATAATGTAGTTTTGATTTACTCGTGTCTATTTCGTAAAACAGTTATAAAAAGTTGCGCATGTATTCTCAGCCCAAAAATATAAAGGGTAAAATGGCAAATGAAACTCACGCATATAAATATTGTAAAACAGTTAATAAAGCATTTGCATGTATTCTCAGCCCAAAAATGTAATGAGTAAAAAGGGAGCAAATGAAACTCACACTTATAAATATTGTAAAATAGTTATTAAAACATTGCATGTATTCTCAGCCCAAAAATATATATAAAAAGGGAATAATGAAACTCACCTATTGTATTTTGTTGTAAAATACGTATAACGATATTGAACAAATGCAGGGTTGGCCTCGGATTCACGAACCTATATCATTTATATATATATATATATATATATATATATATATATATATTAAAATATATAATGAAAATCATATAATCCCATCTATTAGTTATATGATATTCGTATATTTATTGCTGTAGTTTATATATACTTTGTATTAAACTCTAATATATTCATATCTTAAGTTGCATGTTATATATATATTTATTTTGTATATACATAATAGAATTGTTAATATTTTTAATATAAAATTATAGGTAATGTTATTATAATTTTAGTATAAGTATATTTTTATATACAAAATATTTATTTGTTATAATGATATAAGAATAATAATAATAATAATAATAATAATAATAATAATAATAATAATAATAATAATAATAATAATAATAATAATAATAATAATAATAATAATAATAATAATAATAATAGATAGATAGAACTACCTTATAAGCTTTCCTAAAAAAAATGGCAGAGTCCGAGCTCGAACCCAAGACCTCTCGCTCGCCTTGTAACTTCCTAACCACTTGTCTAATTTCTGTTTTCCTGAATATATTCCCACGAATTTTCTTTTATTCAATCCCTTCTGTTTCCCCTCTATCTTCTTCTTCTAAAAAAAAAATGTCATGGCCGAGGATTGAACCCGCGACCTCCAACTAAACCAACAGCACTCCTAACCATTCCTCTGTATGTTTCATTTCTGTTGTTCTACACAGTCTATATCTTTTAACCTTAAATTTCACAAAACACACTTATCTTTCTCATCATCATCAATTAACATCTACTTTTATCATAATCCTAATCTAATTATTATTATAATCATTATCAATATCATTATATCATCTAACATTAACCATCATCATAATATTATCATCAATGTAATTCGACATCATCATCATATATATACGTATTTCATCATCATTCTTCCATAGTCACAACCCTAATCGTGATCCTCATCATCCCATAACCAACAACATACTTTTCATCGAGCATCACTATTGTGTATCTCATGTCCCTTATCATAAAACTCACCCCATCACCATCGTACGTATTCATCATCTTTTCCATTTACATCATCATCATTCATCCTTATGATTATCGTTATCTTCATGTTCATTATCGTCATCTCACTTCAATTCTATCATCATGAACACATCATCATACTCATCGTGATATCACCATCATTTATATTGTGTGCAAGAAATAAGTCGTATAGCAATATAACAGAATCAATTGCGGAAAAAAAAATAGAAAGCCAAAGGGTTTGGCTACGGCCCAATCACTAAAACAGTTTTGGCCCAATTCTTAAACATATAAACGGCCCACCAGGAAAAGGAACAAAGAAACAGGTGGCCAGCAATAGTTTGTAACTCGGGTTTCTTTTTCAAAGGATGTGGTTGTGCCCTTCATGTCTGGCTCCACAATAATATTTAACCATCAAGTGGCATATTTCATGAGTTTAAAGAAAGAATACAGCTGGATGTTTTTATTGGTGTGGATCGTGGTTTAAAAAAAATAATAAACAAATGATATCAACAATCTCCACTGGTCGGCCATGATGTTCTACTTGTCCCACAATTATTTAATAAAGAGCATGTAGTGATAATTATATAAACAAGTTGGCAAGATAATAAATTGTGACCTTTCTTTTTGTTAAGAAACTCGACATACAAAGAACATGTGTAGTCGCTGTAGCAGAAAGAAAAAAAAACGAGGTTTTGGTGTTGTTGATTTCGCGAAAAAGAACAGAAATCCGGACAGCAGGAGCTATAAATGAATGATGGTTTGAGGTGGTATTGTGGTGGTCATTGGTGAAGGTGATGATGGTAATTGTCTTTGATCTTGGTTCACTAGAAATCGAAACAGGTAACAACAATAGAGATGGTTGGTTATGGATTTTATTAGCACATATGTGTATGTTGTATTCTGTGTTAATATCCATTGAAGAAGAGAAGCAAAGTAATTGTGTGTGTGTTTTGTGTTTGGGTTCACAGAGAGAATAGGAAGAAAGAATAATGGAGGATGATTGAAGATTAGAAATAATATTCATGTATCATGTATATGTCTCATATGCAGAAATATGGATAGATATGGCTAACAGATTTTGGATTGTTCTTAGTGTTTGGAATCTGATTCGTACAAGATTAGGAGTAGTAAGACAAATGGAATCACAGTAAGATTGTGAAAGGGAACAGAATTTGATTCTATTTCCTACTTTTATAAATTATATAATAATGTTGATAATTAATAACTAATAAGTATATTAGTAATAATATTAATTAAGAATAATTTTTATTAATAATAACCATAACATTATTGATAAGATAAAAAATATGATAAATTTAAAATAATAATAATAATAAACATGATATCAATAATTATATATATGATACTTTTAATTAGTTTAAATATTATGGTAATAATATTATTAATATAACATTTATTATTACTATAACATTTATTCTTTATCTTGAAATTACATATATAATAACCTTTGTTGAATATTTATTATTTAGAAATTTTATATTTTATAATATACATATAATAATATTTATGTATAATAATCATACCTATACATTTACTTTATTAACAACCTTATTACATATTATTTTACATATTCAATTCTACTGATTAATTGGCATTTTATTATACCTCATTATTATATATACACTTATATTTATATTTATATATATCATTATATATTTATATATACACATTTATTTATAACCAATTGTTCGTGAATCGTCGGGAATAGTCAAAGGTTAAATGCATTCATGCAAATTGTTCCAAAATTTTGAGACTCAACTTTACAGACTTTGCTTATCGTATTGAAATCATATTAAGATTAAGTTTAAATTTGGTCTGAAATTCCCGGGTCATCACACCTTATTCACCCCAACAATCTCAATTGACCTACGGTCAACCACTTCCACTCACTGGAGCACCAGCTGAAGAAAATTCCCCAACCACCCAAATTACGAAAGTAACCAACCCTGCTTTTGGGATTGAAGATCAGTTGAATCAGTTCATTCAAGGAAAAAAACAGCTATATCAGAGAACTACATCTAGACAAGACCAGACGGATATACTCCTTGAAACGCAGCTCGGACAATTATCACAACGCCTTGAAACCCGACCACAAGGAAGATTACCTACTAATACTATCCAAAATTCCCACATAGAGGAAGCAAAGAAAATGGATTCCATAATCCCAAGGGAAGAACCACGGAGAAGGTCAGCTAGGCTCAAGAACAAATCAACATATACTCAGAAGCTGCCCACTCAAACTACAGTTCGTGTACCTTATCCTGGAAGGCTACAGGAAGAACCATCCAAGATTGATTCCTACAAACTTGACAGAAGATTCCTGGACACCATGTCCAAGGTTCCAACTAGAAGAGATATATTCGAACGCTTTTCTCTACAAAGGAAAGGATACCAGATTCCAACATAATTCCACTGAGTGGAGAATGCTCGGCATTACTCAGAAACTCTCTACCTCAAAAGCTAAGAGATATGGGCCGATTCATTTTTTAGTATTCAATCTACCAATCTGGAACCATTCATGCGCTAGCATATTTAGGAGCGAGTATAAACCTAATCCCCTATTCTCTCTACAAGAGACTAGAGTTAGGAGACTTGTCACCAACTAAAATGACAATCCAACTTTCCGATCACACAATTCGAAATCCTAAGGGTATAGTTGAGAATGTCTTGGTGAAAGTCGACAAATTCTTATATCCTACAGATTTCGTAGTGATGGACATTAAGGAAGACCTTCATACGCTGATAATGTTAGGAAGACCTTTCATGAACACGGATAGGACCGTCATTGATGTGTACAATCAAACCTTGATCTTGCGATCACATGGGTAGAGCGTTACCTTTAAAATTGGCCGACCTACCGATCTTTCTGGACAGACAGAGATGTTTGCTATTTCCACCAGACGGATCACTTCTGATGATGAGTCTCCACCACCAGTCGATGATATCGAGATAGGTGTCGAATCACAGTCTGTAGACAACCCAGAAATGGAAGAAGAGGATCCCAGCGAAGAAATAGAGGAAGAGGAAGAATATGAGGAGGAAGAGGAAATGGGAGACGTAAAAGAAACTGTGATAATACCATCTCTAAGCTTGGAAGCCAATCATAATCGTCATGAAGAATTAATGAGGCTAGAGACGGAGGATCACAGTTTAATTATTCGTTTCAAGAAGAAAACTGCTAAGGCTGAGGTTAAAGATATAGAGATTGACCCTGCAAATGTCGAAATGAAGAACCAGAATACTGATGAAGCCCGTTCATCAGACGAATCCACAGAAGAAAATTATACCGATGATAACTGTGATGCCCCGTACAAAACCATCGTGTAGGGGATGTCAAACCCTATGGATCCATATCTAAGATTCGCGTTCACCGGTTCAAAAACCAATGACTAAACGTTACCGAGCTAAAGGGAATGTTTCTGCCATTATATAACCCACACATATATAAGTTTAAGTACTTGTGCCTAGTATGTAAAACATAAAATCCGCATGTATTCTCAGTTCCCAAAATAAGTTAAAGTAAAAAGGGAATGCTATAACTCACAATGATATGTAGCGGTAAAGTAGTAGTAATGTAGAGTCGGGAAAGTGTGCAAGTAATCGGTTCGAAAGTCCTCAACCTAAGTCAAATAGTACTAAGTCAGTAAGTCATCTCAATAGGTTTATATGTATGTAAAATAGGTCTTAAAGGTCATCATCAATCATCATTTAACAAAAGGTGTAAAGTAAGTTTCGTTTATGAAAGTAGTTTAAAACAAAAGCTGACTTCGATCAGTCACCACGGCCTCTACCCTTACTGAATTAAGGTGAGACCAGTGGCCATAGCTCCGTATATGAGTCCTTTAAGTGTGGTAAAATTTACAGAAGCAAACTCTTATTCGTTTGACCGTGACGACGGTCTAAGTGCGAGTAGGTCAGAAATTTCTGCACAACGTTAAAAGGACATAGTGACGATCGGAGGGCCATAAATCCTAAACCGTAACTCGGATTAAGACGAGTCCTATATGAAAAATTATCTACTAGAAAAGATCTATTTGAAAATCATAATCACAATAGCACAGGTCTACTGGTCTGTTACATAAACCAGAAAACAGTAGGTAGAAGACAGAACGCAGAAAAATGATGGGTTCCGGTGAGTTTGGTGCTTGATGTTCAACATGGTTCTTGTCCTTGATGCCTATAGCTTCAAGTGTACAACTCATTGATGTGTTTACATCATCTTTACCATGGTTTGACCATCATAACCCTTGTGTAAGTCTAAGATGTGAAGCACAACTCAATTAAGTGTTGCAAGTGTTTTGATGAACCAAAGTTACATCAAAGTCTTAGATTTAACACATACATGAAATATAAAAGTAATACTAACTAAGTTTTGACAATTATGACACAAGTGTGAGTCTAAGACATGTAGATCAACTCACTTAAGAGTTGTATGAAGTTGATGAACCAAAGTTACATCAAGGTCTTAGATCTAACACTTACATGAACTTTAAAAGTAAAAACAAGTTACAAACTTGAAAGTAAACTAACTAATCAAGATCTTAAGATGTAGAACATAGTTCTTAGTTAGATCTTGAAGATCCAAGACCCAAAAGTCTAGATCTAAGGTTATTAAGTTAAATCCAACACAAGTATGTAAAGTTATAAATAAAGAGTTACACTTCCATGTTCTTGAATCTTTAAAGTTAACTTTAAATTTCAAGAAAGTATGAGATCAAGACTAACTTGTAGTACTTGACCAACAATAACAACAAACATGAAATTAAAGTGTATAAAGTGAAGAAGTAAACTAAGTAAACAAGTAACTAAGTCATGGTTGTTCATACTTTTAAAGATTCAACCAAAGTTTGATTTTTAAGTAAAGTAAACTTTAAGTTTACTTCAAGAACTACAAGTATGATTTTAATCAACACATAAACTTACAATCTTTTAAGAAAGTGTATGTAGAACATAACTAGTAAGTTTATGTTCTTGTTGTTCTTGTAAAACAAGATAAAAGGAGAATCAAACTAGAAAGCTTATTCTTGTAACATGTAAGTAAACAACAATAAACAAGTAATCAAACAAGCAAGTAACAAAAGATGATGATGATTTGGTAGCCAAGGCTACAGTTTTGGATGAAGAACAAGGAGAGAAAAGAGTTCAAGTTGCTTACAATATGAGAGAAAAAGTGAGAAAGAAAGTTGCAAGTTTGAGAGTGTTTTTGTGAATGAGAGAATGTGAGAGTTTGAAGTCATGAAAAATGAAACAAAAACTCCCCATATGCTTGAGGTTGGCCGACGGTTTGAGCACCCATGGGGAGGAGGAAAAAGTTTGTTGGTTATTAGCTTGTAAAGTCTTACAAAGTTGGTTAATGGAGGTAGTCTCATGGGGATTATGTGTAAACTAGATTCCTAATGCCTTAACTAACTAGTTCCATTCAAATATGATACTTACATGTAAAAGACTTGGGCTAAATAGTCCATTAAAGAAGTAGGGTGGGCTAATCAAGTCCATGTACAAAAATAAAACCTAAGTTTGTAAGTAATTAAAAAGTAATCCAAATAAAGCCCAAGTAATTAACTAAAAACCTTAGTTAATTAAAATGATTAATAAAACTAATCATGAATGTAAATAATATTCAAAAATATTATTCGTAAAAGTTTCGTGTGTCACAAAGACGTTTCGGGCAATTAAAGTCAAGTTCGGGCAATCATGGCAACATGTAAATATAATAACATACATTCATTTAATCACACGTATTAATAATAATAATTATTATTAAATAAACATTGGAAAATCCAGGATCGTTACATTACCCACCTGTTAAAGAAAATTTCGTCCCGAAATTTTAAGCTGAGGTAGATGGAGGAGTTGGGAAAAGGTGAGGATACTTCTGCATCATGCGATCCTCTCGCTCCCAAGTAAACTCAGGTCCTCGTTTGGCATTCCATCGAACTCGGATGATAGGAATCCTGTTGCATTTCAAAGTTTTGATCTCACGATCCATAATTTCAACAGGTTCTTCCACAAAGTGAAGTTTGTCGTCAATCGTAAGTTCCTCAAGTGGTATGATAAGTTCTGGTGCAGCGAGACACTTCTTCAAGTTTGATACATGGAAGGTAGGATGAACTGAGCTCAATTGTGCTGGTAGATCCAAACGGTAAGCAACGGGTCCAACACGTTTCAAGATTTCAAAAGGACCAATGTATCGTGGGTTTAACTTTCCACGTTTTCCAAAGCGAATCGCACCCTTCCAAGGTGCAACCTTCAACATTACACAATCACCAATGTTGAATTCAAAGTCTTTACGTTTAAGATCAGCATAACTCTTTTGGCGATCACGGGCAGTCTTAAGTCTAGCTTGAATCTGAGCAATTTTCTCCGTTGTCTCATGGACTACCTCGGGTCCTGGGATTTGCTTTTTGCCTACTTCGGCCCAACAAATAGGAGATCGGCACTTGCGGCCATACAATGCTTCAAAAAGTGCTGCATTAATGCTCGAGTGATAACTGTTGTTGTACGAGAATTCGGCTAGTGGCAAATGCCTTTCCCAGGCTTTTCCAAAATCAATAACACATGCACGCAACATGTCTTCCAAGGTCTGAATCGTTCATTCACTTTGCCCGTCAGTGTGAGGGTGATAAGCAGTACTCATGTCAAGACGAGTTCCCATGGCTTCTTGCAAAGAAAGCCACAATCTAGAAGCAAAACGGGGATCGCGATCGGAGATGATCGATAAAGGTAAACCATGACGAGATATAACCTCCTTGATGTATAATTGAGCAAGTCTCTCCATCGTATCTGTTTCCTTCATCGCTAGGAAGTGTGCAGATTTAGTAAGGCGGACAACACTAACCCAAATAGTATCGTATCCGCCCACCGTCTTGGGTAGCTTGGTGATAAAATCCATTGTTATCCGTTCCCACTTCCATTGTGGGATTTCCGATTGTTGAAGTAACCCAGAAGGTCTCTGATGCTCGGCTTTAACCTTCGAGCAAGTCAAACACTTACCAACATAAGTCGCAACGTCCTTCTTAAGATTCGGACACCAATACTGTTCTTTAAGGTCGTGGTACATTTTGCCCGCTCCAGGATGAATCAAATATCTCGATTTATGTGCTTCATCAAGTATAAGGTTCCGTAGATCTCCATAATAAGGTACCCAAATTCTCCTGGCATAACATCGGAGTCCAGACTCCCTAACCTCGAATCGAGAGACAAGTATGTTCAAATATTCGTGAGATATATTCTCCTCCTAGAGAGCCTCATCTTGGGCTACTCTGATCTGGCTATTGAGGTTCGAATGGATGGTGATGTTCAGAGCACTAACACGAAGAGGTGCCATCCTCTCCTTTCGGTTCAAAGCGTCAGCTACAACATTGGCCTTGCCAGGATGATAACGGAGTTCACAATCGTAGTCGTTGAGCGTCTCGATCCATCGACGCTGTCTCATATTTAGTTGCTTCTGATCAAAGATGTGCTGGAGGCTCTTGTGGTCGGTGAAAATAGTACTCTTAGTTCCATACAAATAGTGTCTCCACAATTTAAGTGCAAATACAACGGCTCCAAGTTCATGATCGTGAGTAGTGTAGTTCCGCTCATGAATCTTCAATTGTCGGGAGGCATAGGCAATAACCTTTGATCGTTGCATCAGTACACAACCAAAACCACTCTTCGATGCATCACAACAAACAACAAAGTCATCACTGCCATCAGGAAGTGATAGGATAGGTGCGGTGGTTAACTTCTTCTTCAAAGTTTGAAATGTTGATTCGTGTGCGGGTTCCCAAATGAACTTCTTGCCCTTGTGAGTCAGTGCGGTCAAAGGACGCGCAATCAGAGAAAATCCTTCAATGAACCTTCGGTAGTAACCGACGAGACCTAGGAATTGGCGAATATGCGTCAGAGTAGTGGGGGTCTCCCACTTGCTGATGGCTTCAATCTTGGTGGGATCAACTTTGATACCCTGGTCGCTCACAACATAACCCAGAAATTGTACTTCCTTCAACCAAAATTCACACTTGGAGAATTTGGCGTAAAGTTGCTCTTGTCTCAAGAGTTCAAGTACTAGTCGGAGGTGTTGCTCATTCTCTTCTTCGCTCTTAGAGTAGATGAGGATATCATCTATGAAGACGATAAAAAACTTATCCAGGTACGGCTTGCAGACACGATTCATGAGGTCCATGAACACGGCAGGTGCATTTGTCAAACGGAATGGCATCACGAGAAATTCATAATGACCATAACAAGTCCTGAATGCAATCTTCATCACGTCACTTTCCTTCACCCTCAACTGGTGATAACCGGATCGCAAATCGATCTTTGAGTAGACACTCGATCCTTGTAGTTGATCAAAAAGATCGTCAATTCTGGGAAGGGGATACCGATTCTTGATTGTCAATTTGTTGAGTTCACGGTAGTCGATACACATACGAAATGATCCATCCTTCTTCTTCACAAACAGAACAGGTGCGCCCCATGGCGAGAAACTTGGTTGGATAAATCCTCGATCAAGTAGTTCTTGTAGTTGACTCTGTAATTCTTGCATCTCGGAAGGTGCGAGTCTATAAGGTGCGCGAGCTACAGGTGCAGCTCCTGGCACTAAGTCGATCTGAAACTCTACGGCTCTCGGCGGCGGTAATCCAGGCAATTCCTCTGGGAAGACATCGGAAAATTCGTTCACAATTCGAACGTCGTTCACGCTCTTCACCTCAGTTTCTACCGTTTTCACATGCTCTAGGACAGCAAAATGTCCCTTCTTCATAATCATTTGCGCTTTCACGCAACTAATGAGGTTCAACTTCGAGGTACATCTCTCTTCATAGATAACCAGCGGTTCGCCAACTCCTTGTGGTATGCGAAGTGCTTTATCTCCATAGATAATATCGGCCTTTATCTTGCTCAACCAATCCATACCGACGATCACGTCAAAACTTCCCAGTTTGATAGGTATCAAATCAATTTCGAAATCTGCACCAGCAATGTTGATAATAGCTCCACGACTAATATGGTCAACCTTTTCAAGTTTTCCATTGGCGACCTCATCAAACATACTCTCTTTTAACGGGACTAACGACCAATTAATCTTATCACAAAAATGTCTACATACATAACTTCTATCTGCACCAGTATCAAACAAGACAGAAGCTAAAAGATTGTTGATTTTGAATATACCTGTCACCAAGTCGGGGTTTTCGCGTGTGTCCCTTCCATTAACATTGAAAGCTCTAGCACGCGGTGGTCCGCCATCTTTTCGCTTATTTGGACATGCATTTCTGAAATGGCCCGTCTGCCCGCATTCGTAGCACTTCTTCGGTCCGTTGGTGTTCGGCTTTCTAATCAAAGTGGTGACCTTGCAGTCCTTTCCGATATGCCCAGACCGTTGGCACTTCTCGCAGCCAACATTGCAATACCCAGTGTGGTGTTTGTAACACCTCTTGCATTGTGGTAAGGTTCCCTTGTAGTTCGGGTTGGAGTTGGTGTTGTTATTGGGGTTGGGGTTTCCGCTGTTGTTATTTCCCCTAAAACCCTCATGTCGTTTTGCCGGATTCTGTTCATAGTTCCTTCCCCTGTTGTTGTTGTTATGGTTATCCCATTTGCGCTTCTCACTAGTACCCGCTTCAGACTTAGTTTTCTCCGGTTCATCGATGGTTATCTGATTCATTAAAAAATGCACCATGCGCATCGCTTCGGGAACATTTGGGGGTTTGGATGAGGTGACGTTTCCCTTGATGCTCTTAGGGAGTCCCCAGAAGTACCTTTCTATTCGTTTGAATTCCGGGGTGACCATTGTCGGACACATCAGGGCTAGTTCCAAAAATCTCCTGTTGTAACTATCAAGGTCGTTCCCAACGGCCTTTAACTGCATGAATTCTATTTCCATCTTTTGGATTTCGGTTCTCGAACAATACTCCTCAATCATGGCACATTTAAATTCTTCCCATGGCGTAGCATACACCTCATCAATGCCTTGTGCCTGTGCCATTGTGTCCACCACGTGAGCGCGCCGTCAGATAGCGTGCAAGAAGCAAATTTGGTTTTGCTGTCCTTCGAACAGTTGCTAACTCGGAATACTGATTCAAGTTTCTCGAACCATCTGGTGAGACCAACCGGTCCCTCGGTTCCACTGAAGTTATGTGGTTTGCAGCTCTGGAATTCCTTGTAAGTACACCCATTTTGAACGGGTGGGTTAACCGGTGGTGGTGGTGGTGGAGCTTGGAGGTTTCTTTCTGCTAGGGCTGCGGCTACGCGTTCTTGGATCATCTCTTTAATTTGAGTAGCAGTAGGTGTGGATCAACCGTTAGCCATGATGTTCTATACAAACATTTTGACTCAAGTCAAAATCCAGCATTCAATACATAATAATATAGTATATAACAACCAACATGTAAACAGCACAACACATGTTAATTAAGTAACGCAAGTTGATACAAGTACCGCAAAACACCATACAGTAACGTAAATTGAACACTTGTGCAAAAAGTAACATCACAAAGTTTCCATTCATTGATAATAAGTTTCATACATCATGATAGATTCGTACAATACATAAGTGAAATATGAAACTACAACTAGATTACATCATGAAATCTAATACAAAAGGTCCTACGGTAAAGGTGGGTGTAGGATGTCTATAACCTGCCTACCCACAGAGTTGCGCAGCGGAAGCGTGGTGGGCCCATAACCCACAGGTCCCAGGATCGAAACCTGGCTCTGATACCAAATGTGATGCCCCGTACAAAACCATCGTGTACGAATCATCAACAACAGGATCGTTACAAGGTTAAGTACTATATGCGTTTTCAAAAAGAGTTTGCATTCATTAATAAAGTGATGTCTAAAACCTGAGCTAACTGCTCCTCGAGCTCAGTAACCCGAGCTCGGAGGATTCCCACCTGCCTTGTCAATTCCTCGACAGTGGGAGATGGTGGGGCAGGTGGTGCTGGTGGTGCAGGTGGTACGGGTGATGCCGATGGTGCGGGTGGTGCAGACTGCACGAAACGGGGTGCTGACGTTCCGGCTCCAGAAATAGTCAGTACGTAACGGGGAACCTTTCGTATCTATGGGTCGGCAGGGTACGGCACAAGCTGTTTACGGGCAGTAACC
This sequence comes from Rutidosis leptorrhynchoides, assembly GCF_046630445.1. NCBI lineage: Eukaryota > Viridiplantae > Streptophyta > Magnoliopsida > Asterales > Asteraceae > Rutidosis > Rutidosis leptorrhynchoides. Next base: position 342,188,742 of record NC_092333.1, read on the forward strand.
CTCCGATGCTGACCAAAAGCGTCAGTGAAAGCATGACCTCCATTGATCCTCGGAATGATGGTACCATCGAAGCGATACCGCTTGTTCGATGGGGTGGAGGGTGGCTGAATAGGTATATCAGCAGGGTCCTCATCATCACTGGAGTCGTCTGAGGAGGTGTCGTCGGATGAAGCATCAGTGGATGACCGGTCGTCCGAATCATGTGGTGGCTGTACGGGTGGCTGAACTGGCCGTCCGTGGGCGGCCATCGTCTGTCTGTATCTGCCTGGCAGAATCGGCACTAAACGTCCATTAGGAGCGCTTCGGCACGCCATACGCATATGGTTACAGAATGGCCCTTCCCCGAACTCCGCGGGAATCACCACACCACCGATGCGGGGCTGTGGCTCCGAGGGTCCGGGAGCAGACGGAGGTGGAATCTCCGTAGGGTCCACGTGTCCGTCAATAGTAGCCACTGGTGCCGACGCACTACTACTAGCTCCGGAAGACGAAGCGCCGGGGTCACTGGTGCGTATCGGGATCGGTGTGTCGGCAGCAGCAGCAGGTGGGGTGGCTAACGAGTCTAAACTGCCCAAAACGATAGCAGGTGGAACATTCGACATCTGAACAAGGAAAAATAAATTTTCCATGTCAGTAAGTCATAAAGCAAGCACGTATTAGGCCAACAGTTTAAATCATGTATAACAATAAGTAGCATGGAAATAATAATGAATCGTACAGAAGTAGCATGCAATCGAAAGCAAGTAATATCATACAGTAGTGAAATAATGTAATATCATACGGCATATAGCAGTAAAAGTAAGCAGCAGCATGCAGTAAGCTCAGCGGAAACAAGTAAACTAGCAAGTTGTAGATTAGTCCTATTAGTGAATCCTACTCGGGTCGGTCTTAGACTCACTAATGCAACCTAATTCCCTACAACCAATGCTCTGATACCAAATGTGATGCCCCGTACAAAACCATCGTGTACGAATCATCAACAACAGGATCATTACAAGGTTAAGTACTATATGCTGTAATAAAAGAAGTTGCATTCACGATAAAAAGGTGACGTCATAACCGACATCAAAAGTTTTACACCAACAGTATGCTTCTACGAATAGCAAGTATGAATAAATGTATGAGACCCTTAGGTCGTTACAAAACATAGTTTCAAATGTATTAAAGTTTGAATGCAAGATAAACAGTTCATGCGGTGATAACACTTGAGCAACGGGTGTCTACGGCAAGACTAGCACGACAGCGGAAGCAAATAACCTTAAGCACCTGAGAAAAACATGCTTAAAAACATCAACACAAAGGTTGGTGAGCTATAGTTTAAGTATAACAGTAAGTAAGGTAGGCCACGAGATTTCAGTGCTACAAAGAGCGTTTCAAAACAGTATGATAAAGTATATGTTAACCGTGGGCACTTGGTAACTAACTTAACGTTTATACCCCCTGAAAGTACACTTGGAAAGTGCGTATGTCTACGAAGTATTAAACACTCGTTAAATGCTAGTGCGACTAGCCCGAGTGGGGATGTCAAACCCTATGGATCCATATCTAAGATTCGCGTTCACCGGTTCAAAAACCAATGACTAAACGTTACCGAGCTAAAGGGAATGTTTCTTCCGTTATATAACCCACACATATATAAGTTTAAGTACTCGTGCCTAGTATGTAAAACATAAAATCCGCATGTATTCTCAGTTCCCAAAATAAGTTAAAGTAAAAAGGAAATGCTATAACTCACAATGATATGTAGCGGTAAAGTAGTAGTAATGTAGAGTCGGGAAAGTGTGCAAGTAATCGGTCCGAAAGTCCTCAACCTAAGTCAAATAGTACTAAGTCAGTAAGTCGTCTCAATAGGTTTATAAGTATGCAAAATAGGTCTTAAAGGTCATCATCAATCATCATTTAACAAAAGGTGTAAAGTAAGTTTCGTTTATGAAAGTAGTTTAAAATAAAAGCTGATTTCGATCAGTCACCACGGCCTCTAACCTTACTGAATTAAGGTGAGACCAGTGGCCATGGCTCCGTATATGAGTCCTTTAAGTGTGGTAAAATTTACAGAAGCGAATTCATCTTCGTTTGACCGTGGCGACAGTCTAAGTGCGAGTAGGTCAGAAATTTCTGCACAACGTTAAAAGGACATAGTGACGATCGGAGGGCCATAAATCCTAAACCGTAACTTGGATTAAGACGAGTCCTATATGAAAAATTATCTAATCGAAAAGATCTATTTGAAAATCATAATCACAATAGCCCAGGTCTACTGGTATGTTACAGAAACCAGAAAACACTAGGTAGAAGATAGATAGCAGAAAAATGATGGGTTCCGGTGAGTTTGGTGCTTGATGTTCATCATGGTTCTCGTCCTTGATGCCTATAGCTTCAAGTGTACAACTCATTGATGTGTTTACATCATCTTTACCATGGTTTGACCATCATAACCCTTGTGTAAGTCTAAGACGTGAAGCACAACTCAATTAAGTGTTGCAAGTGTTTTGATGAACCAAAGTTACATCAAACTCTTAGATTTAACACATACATGAAATATAAAAGTAATACTAACTAAGTTTTGACAATTATGACACAAGTGTGAGTCTAAGACATGTAGATCAACTCACATAAGAGTTGTATGAAGTTGATGAACCAAAGTTACATCAAGGTCTTAGATCTAACACTTACATGAACTTTAAAAGTAAAAACAAGTTACAAATTTGAAAGTAAACTAACTAATCAAGATCTTAAGATGTAGAACATAGTTCTTAGTTAGATCTTGAAGATCCAAGACCCAAAAGTCTAGATCTAAGGTTATTAAGTTAAATCCAACACAAGTATGTAAAGTTATAAATAAAGAGTTACACTTCCATGTTCTTGAATCTTTAAAGTTAACTTTAAATTTCAAGAAAGTATGAGATCAAGACTAACTTGTAGTACTTGACCAACAACAACAACAAACATGAAATTAAAGTGTATAAAGTGAAGAAGTAAACTAAGTAAACAAGTAACTAAGTCATGGTTGTTCATACTTTTAAAGATTCAACCAAAGTTTGATCTTTAAGTAAAGTAAACTTTAAGTTTACTTCAAGAACTACAAGTATGATTTTAATCAACACATAAACTTACAATCTTTTAAGAAAGTGTATGTAGAACATAACTAGTAAGTTTATGTTCTTGTTGTTCTTGTAAAACAAGATAAAAGGAGAATCAAACTAGAAAGCTTATTCTTATAACATGTAAGTAAACAACAATAAACAAGTAATCAAACAAGCAAGTAACAAAAGATGATGATGATTTGGTAGCCAAGGCTATGGTTTTGGATGAAGAACAAGGAGAGAAAAGAGTTTAAGTTGCTTACAATATGAGAGAAAAAGTGAGAAAGAAAGTTGCAAGTTTGAGAGTGTTTTTGTGAATGAGAGAATGTGAGAGTTTGAAGTCATGAAAAATGAAACAAAAACTCCCCATATGCTTGAGGTTGGCCGACGGTTTGAGCACCCATGGGGAGGAGGAAAAAGTTTGTTGGTTATTAGCTTGTAAAGTCTTACAAAGTTGGTTAATGGAGGTAGTCTCATGGGGATTATGTGCAAACTAGATTCCTAATGCCTTAACTAACTAGTTCCATTCAATTATGATACTTACATGTAAAAGACTTGGGCTAAATAGTCCATTAAAGAAGTAGGGTGGGCTAATCAAGTCCATGTACAAAAATAAAGTCCATGTACAAAAACCCAAGTAATCCAAATAAAGCCCAAGTAATTAACTAAAAACCTTAGTTAATTAAAATGATTAATAAAACTAATCATGAATGTAAATAATATTCAAAAATATTATTCGTAAAAGTTACGTGTGTCACAAAGACGTTTCGGGCAATTAAAGTCAAGTTCGGGCAATCATGGCAACATGTAATTGTAATAACATACATTCGTTTAATCACACGTATTAATAATAATAATTATTAATAAAAAACATTGGAAAATCCAGGGTCGTTACAATAATGAGGATGAGCAACATGAAAACATTCTGGATGATTCATATTCTCTGCCCGAACCAGATCAGGAGGAGCCGAACTCTTCTCCAAATCAGATTCCGGTCATATCTAATCACCCCGACATGATAACCTTCATCAATGACACCGATGAATTTGAAGATATTCTCGATGCCATCCGTAAATCAACAATTGATTTTCGAAGATGAATACAACCTCTATCTATAGAGAGAAAATGATAATGTTGAAATCTTAGAAGAGCGCATTCAAGACTTTATCAATACCCTTCACAATCATATCTACCATGAAGAAAGGCAACGAGAGCACAATTCAGTGGTTCACACTATTCTCGAGAAAAGATTTTATGGAGATTATAAGATCATTTACTCTAAGGTTTACAACACCTTGGCCAGATCTGCACTTTCGTTCTCAGCAAACTAACGAGCACTACTGACTCTCATCCGGAACATGGATATTTCCACCGGACGCCCGACTTATCACTCTGATTTGCAAATGATCGAAGATATTCACAGCCTCTTCATACTCTTAGAAAAAGAGAATTTCAAAAGCACACAAGACAGGCTAATGATTTAGGTAACAATTAAACACCACGCTGATCTGATTATCAAGGACTTACGAGATGTAGTAGCAGAAGAAGGAAGACGCAACAATCCGTTCTCACATATAGAAACAGATCGAGTCAACATTGCCACCTATGTTATGAAGCAGATAACACGTATCTTCCACGAATCCACAGATCCTAGTTTCACATTCAAAGCTGGACGTCAGGAGATATATTCCAAGATGGTAACATTAATGCTTGGGTCAGGACTGCTTTTCACTTCTTTTCAGCTTTGCCTCTTGACAAATTTATGCAAAGCTACAGACTCCTACTATGGAGATCACCATTCAGAAAATGAGCATCCTGTCAGAGAAATAATCACCACCAGCACTGCCTCGATTATTGACATTCATCAATTAATAAGCAGAGCCATAGATTATATTTTGACCGGACTTCAAGATTTGTCACGAGCTAAAACCGTACATTATCTATCCTTCAGAAGATCTTCAAGAGAAGTACCGGATCTGCTACCACTTTTGGTCCAGCACTTTTTCCGAATCTATCTTCCAAGACTCACATTTCCTGAGATGATGATTACAACTACCAGAGGGGATTGTCTGCTTTTTAGGCATCATTATGGTCGAGCCAACGACCTTAAACAAAAGCACTTCTCGGGAGGCAATCTGTGCAATAAAGTTGAGTAGAAGAATAAAGGATCGCAAATGAGCCGATCAATAAAGGACGTAACTTCCAAGATTGCTGAAACAACCTGTTTTTGTAAGCCAGCCAGTTTCTCCACAAGCAACCACGACCATCCGCTAGGGGTACTCCTTTCTCCTCGTTACTAGCTCGAATTTTTAAATTATGCCACATCTTAGCTTATAACTAAGTGTGGGATTCCAACTCAAATAAACACTAGACAAATATTCCCAAAATCTTTAACTAAAACTCCTAAGTGTGGGATACACTAGTAACATTGGGACAATATTTGTCTAAGTGTGGGATATAGTGACCCGAACTTTTCCATGATTATCCCATGATTATATATTAAATGAAATTGATATTTACATGATTAAATGTTTTCAACATGTTAAGCAATCAAACTTGTTAAGACTTGATTATTTGAAATGAGTTTCATGTAGACAATTGACCACCCAAATTGACCGGCGATTCACGAACGTTAAAACTTGAAAAAATTATATGATGATATATGCATATATATATATATATGGATATATATATAGTTAAAATGATATTATGATAAGTAAGTATCTCATTAGGTATATTAACAATGAGTTATATACATAAAAATGAGACTACTAAGTTAAAAAACTCGAAACGATATATATATATATATATATATATATATATATATATATATATATATATATATATATATATATATATATATATATATATATATATATATATATATATATATATATAACGATTATCGTTATAACAACGTCTTACTAAATACATATGTATCATATTAAGGTATTGTTACACTATATTTAACATGATAAAATGATAATTATATATATCATTAAGTATGTTAACAATGAACTACATATGTAAAACAAGACTACTAACTTAAGAATTTTGAAACGAGACATATATGTAACGATTATCGTTGTAACGACATTTTAATGTATATAAATCATATTAAGATATATTTATACATCATAATATCACGATAATGTAATAATTTAACATCTCATTAGATATAATAAACAATGGGTTAAAAACATTAAATGAGATCGTTAACTTAAAGGTTTCAAAACAACACTTGCATGTAACGACTAACGATGACTTAACGACTAAGTTAAAATGTATATATATGTAGTGTATTAAGATGTATTAATATACTTTTGGAAGACTTCAAGACATATATCAAAATACTTGTACTTAACAAAATTGGATACAATTGCATTCTCATACATTTTCATCAAGAATTTTACTCGTATTCGTTCGGTACTCGTACTCGTACAATACCTAGCTTGTATATACATTCAATTGTTAGCTCTTAGCAGCCCTTAATGAGTCATAAAACATGTGAGATCCATCATTTGGCAACTAGCATGAAATATCTCACAAAAATACAAAAGTATTATAAATCATTCATGAATTATTTACAAGAAAACAAACTTACACATCCTTTATATCTAATCCATATACCAACGACCAAAAACACATACAAACACTTTAATTCTTCAATTTTCTTCATCTAATTAATCTCTCTTAAGTTCTATCTTCAAGTTCTAAGCGTTCTTCATAAATTCTATAAGTTCTAGTTTCATAAAATCAAGAAAACTTTCAAGTTTGCAAGTCTACTTCCAAGCTTTCAAATCCATTCCAAATAATCATCTAAGATTAAGAAACCTTTGTTATTTACAGTAGGTTATCTTTCTTATTCAAGGTAATACTCATATTCAAACTTTGATTCAATTTCTATAACTATAAACTATCTTAATTCGAGTAAAACTATTACTTGAACTTGTTTTTGTGTCATGATTCTACTTCAAGAACTTTCAAGCCATCCAAGATCCTTTGAAGCTAGATCATTTATTATCACTTCCAGTAGGTTTACCTACTAAACTTGAGGTAGTAATAAGGTTCATAACATCATTCGATTCATATATACATAACTATCTTATTCGATGATTTAAACTTGTAATCACTAGAACATAGTTTAGTTAATTCTAAACTTGTTCGCAAATAAAGTTAATCCTTCTAACTTGAATTTTAAAATCAACTAAACACATGGTCTATATCTATATGATATGCTAACTTAATGATTTAAAACCTGGAAACACGAAGAACACCGTAAAATCGGACATACGCCGTCGTAGTAACACCGCGGGCTGTTTTGGGTTAGATAATTAAAAACTAATGATAAAATTTGATTTAAAAGTTTTCCTTTTGGGAAAATGATTTTTCTTATGAACATGAAACTATATCCAAAAATCATGGTTAAACTCAAAGTGGAAGTATGCTTTTCAAAATGGTCATCAAGACGTCGTTCTTTCGACTGAAATGACTACCTCTTACAAAAATGACTTGTAATCTGTATTTCTGACTATAAACTTATACTTTTTCTATTTAGTTTCATGAATTTCAATTCATTATGAAACCATAGCAACTTGAATCACTCAAAACGGATTTAAAACGAAGAAGTTATGGTTAAAACAAAATTGGATATTTTTGCTTGTTGTAGCTACGTGAAATTTGTAACAAATCTATTCTAATCATAACTTAACTAACTTATATTGTGTTATACATGTATTCTAACATATATTATATAATCTTGGGATACCATAGATAGGTATACAATGTTTTGACATATGATATCGACCCATCTATATATATTATTTGGGAACAAACATAGACACTCTATATGCAGTAATGCTTGAGTTAGCTATACAGGGTTGAGGTTGATTCCAAAATAATATATATACTTTGAGTTGTGATCTAGCCTGAGATTTGTATACACTGGGTCGTGGATTGATTCGAGATAATATATATTGATTTATTTCTGTACATCTAACTGTGGATAACTAGTTGTAGATTACTAACGTTGGACTGCTAAGTTAACAAACTTAAATCGTTAAAACATATTGTAAATATATTTCGATCATACTTTAATATATATGTATATAGTTGTTATAGGTTCGTGAATCGACCCGTGGCCAAGTCTTATTTCCGACGAAGGAAAAATCTGTGAAAGTGAGTTATAGTCCCACTTTTAAAATCTAATATTTTTGGGATGAGAATACATACAGTTTTATAAATGTTTTACAAAATAGACACAAGTACTTGAAACTATATTCTATGATTGAATCATTACACCAGATATCACCCTTTCAGCTTGGTAGCCTAAGAATTTGGGAACAGACCCCCAAATTAACGCGAATTCTGAAGATAGATCTATGGGCCTAACGAACCTCATCCATGTTATGGATGCTTTAGTGCTTCGATTTTATATACAGATGTGTGTACCTGTATATTTGGGGATATTATAGATGCATTTGTTAATGTCGCTTACCAGGTGTTCATCATATGAATAATTTTTATGCAGATTGCATGTTGTTTATGAGAAATGGAAATATGAAATCTTGTGGTCTATTATTACGAATTGATAAATATATAGGTTAAACCTATAACTCACCAACATTTTGTTGACGTTTAAAGCATGTTTATTCTCAGGTGATTATTAAGAGCTTCCGTTGTTGCATGCTAACTTATGGACAAGAGTTGGAGTCAGCATGCTTGTATAATATTATTTAAAAACTGCATTTGAAGACATATATTGTTGTGTAATATTATTGTAAACCATTATGTAATGGTCGTGTGAAAATGCTACATTTTAGTTATCATTATTTGATAATCGTCGTAATATTTTAAAGGTTATGGTTTGTTTTAAAATCGAATGCAGTCTTTGAAAAACGTCTTATATAGAGGTCAAAACCTCGCAACAAAATCAATTAATATGGAATGTTTATAATCTATAAGAACAGGACTGTGAAGACCCGTCCTAATCCATCTGGACGAAGTCCATATCAATTACAAACGATTCATAATAGTTGATTACATCGCGAGGTACTTGACCTCTATATGATACATTTTACAAACATTGCATTCGTTTTTAAAAGACAAACTTGCTTTACATCGAACGTTGACGACACGCATACTATTTCATAAAATATCCAACTATAATTGACTTAATAATAATCTTGATGAACTCAATGAATCGAATGCAACGTCTTTTGAAATATGTCATGAATGACTCCAAGTAATATCTTTAAAATGATAAAAATGCACAGCGGAAGATTTCTTTCATACCTGAGAATAAACATGCTTTAAAGTGTCAACCAAAAGGTTGGTGAGTTCATTAGTTTAACATAAACATTCATTTTCATCATTTTAATAGACCACAAGATTTTCATTTTCAGTTCTCACAAATATACGTCCCATGCATAGAGACAAAATATCATTCATATGGATTGAACTTCTGGTAACCTACATTCACAATATGCATATAAGAATATCCCCATCATTCCGGGATCCTCCTTCGGACATGATATAAATTTCGAAGTACTAAAGCATCCGGTACTTTGGATGGGGCTTGTTGGGCCCGATAGATCTATCTTTAGAGTTCGTGTCAATTAGGGTGTCTGTTCCCTAATTCTTAGATTACCAGACTTAATAAAAAGGGGCATATTCGATTTCGATAATTCAACCATATAGTGTAGTTTCGATTACTTGTGTCTATTTCGTAAAACATCTATAAAAATTGCGCATGTATTCTCAGCCCAAAAATATAAAGGGTAAAAAGGCAAATGAAACTCACCTAATGTATTTTGTAGTAAAAATACATATAACATCATTGAACAAGTATAAGTTTGGCCTCGGATTCACGAACCTATATCATATGTATATTTATTAATATACATAGTTGTAATCAAACAATATATATTGTAACTTTATATATTGCTTATTTAATTTATATATATATATATGTTTGAAAATGATTATTATATATATATATATATATATATATATATATATATATATATATATATATATATATATATATATATATATATATATATATATATATATATATATATATATATATATATATATATATATTAAAAATACCTAATTTGTTTTATATGTGTATTTATATAAAAATTGCTAATATAAGATATTCATACTTGTGTGTAATATTATTTATGAGTATATTTTTATATACTTAATAATATGGTAATTTAAAGTTGCATTTGATTATAATGATAATATTAATAATGACAATATTTATAATAATAATTATAATAAGAATCATAGTAATAATAATAGTGACAATAATAATAATATTAATATCTTAAGATTTTAACAATTTTATGTCTGTATGTACATATATATAAATACTCTGTTTATAAATTTTCATGTTCATAGCTATGTTATTCATATCCTAATCAGTATAAAATTTATAGTTATATACATATTTACTTATTCAATATCATACGATTTTTAGTTCATAAACTTTTAATACTTAACTATAATCTTAATTGTAATAATAGTCGTAATAATAATAGTAAATGATCTAATTGATAATAATTTTAATAGTAACAATAATTATAAGAATATTAATAATAGTAATGATATTATTAGTGATTATACTTATGTTAATAATAATCAAAATTTTCATGTTAAGTTTCTAAACTAATAACTAAGGCTTCTATAACATCAATTTGTAATTTTAATCATAATAATAATGATGATACTTATTTTAATAATAATCATTCTAATAATAATATTTAGTGATATAATGATAATAATAATACTAGTAACTAGTAATAATTTTATTAATAACGATAATAAGAATTATAATAATAATGTTAATAACTAATAGTAATGAATATAGTAATAATAATAACAATCATAATAATAATAATAACAATTAATAATAGTAATAATAATAATAATAATAATAATAATAATAATAATAATAATAATAATAATAATAATAATAATAATAATATAAATAAGATAGACTACCTTCAAAGAAATTCGACCTAAAAAGAAGGATACTGCCTCCCCACGGACTCGAACCCAAGACCTCTCGCTCCCCGACACACACACTTAACCATCCAGCCATTAAAGTTTTCTGTAACTAAACCCAATGTAATAAATATAACCCATCCCTGCTTCTGTTTCTTCTCTTCTCCTTCTCCTTGATATTACACGACCGTAGTTAACAATAATCATCACAGCAATCAAAAGGGATTTGATCTTAGGACTCTTATACGTAATATAATCAACCCAATATGATTCATGAGTGAATTGAATGAAGGAAAAAAAAAATAATACATACACAAACACAGCAATAGCTGTAGCGACGGTAAAAAAAATTAAAAAATAATGATTTTGAATTAGAGAACGTTTTGGCTAAAATTTATAACATGAATTACATTTTAAATCACCCATAGAAAATTTTAAAATCCTCAATCGAACCATAATTTCAACAGGTATCACGAATTTGATCAAAGACCACTCATTTGACTTTTAAAAACCAATATTTGACTTTGAAAATTAACACTCGATAAAAGGAATTGGAACGTGAATTTGTGCAGATAGTTTACATAAACGCTTCCTAACAAAACCATATCAATGGATTTTGGAATGGGGTTTGAAATCAAAATTTTGCAGTGGGAGTTCAAGAACAGGACATACGACTGCCTTTTTTTTATTTTTCTGTTTGGAATTCTCAAATAAAAACAGCTGTAATTGATATGTGATAATGATAATGAGAATTTTAATAAGTTCTTAATAGCACAGAATAATTGGTTGAATTTATTGCAATGGTGTCGACAAAAGGTATTTTCCAGGAGAAAGAATACAAAAGAAAATAAAGGGAGAATATGACTTCAAACAGATTGTACGAGTTTTTGATTTTGGAAATTGACTTGTAACTTATTGGGGACCAGGACAAAGTTTAAATACTGTGTTGATGGCTATTGTATCAAAATCGTACAGATTTGTAAGACTTTATAGTTTATATAACTAATAAATATATTTATAGTAATAATAATTATATTAATAATAATAATAATTTTCAAATTAATAATTCTTAATGATAATGGTAAATAATAATAAAGATACTATGATAATAACAATTAAGATAAAAATAACAAAAATGATAAATTTGTATTATTTTTATGATAAGCACAATGATATCTTTAATAATGATTTTTATTAATAATGATATCTAATCATAATATACGTAATAATGAAAATATAACAAGTTACATGTTTCCATTTTTATATTAAAATCATATATTAGTAATGCTGATTTTGATATTATTACTTATAAAAGTAATAATAATATTGTTGTAACAAATATACTTTTAATTTGTATCTGCCTCTAATATAGTAATATTACATGTATTGAATATTCATTCATTTTAATATTTTACAATGAGCATACAATCAATAATTATGTATATTCAATCTATTCTCTTTATCATTTTTAAATACTAAATTTTTGTTTTCTTTCTAAATCACATTATAGTTTATTGATATATTTATAGTATATAATTATTTACATGCATAGTTATTTATATATATTTACATTTCTATTTACGACAATTGTTCGTGAATCTTCGGGCATGGTCAAAGGTTAACTGAATTCATGTAAACAGTTCGAGAACTGTTGAGACTCTACAATACAGACTTTGCTTATCGTTTCGGAATCATATAAAAATTAAAGTTTAAATTTGGTCGGAAATTTCCGGGTCACTACAAGGACATTTCAGTTGGTATCCGAGCGTTGGCCTTAGAGAACCAGAAAATTGCATTAGTGTGTCTTATCGAGTTGGTTAGGATGCATTAGTAAGTCTGGACTTCGACCGTGTTTTCTTTAAAAACGATTGCTTAACACTTTTTGTTGGAAACTATATATGGTTAACATGTGAATATTATGTGATATATTAATCTCTTAACGTGATTGATATTATGTGATAGATGTCTACCTCTAGTACAAATCCCATCGACTCACCTAATAATAATGAAGAGTCGAATATATATTGGGAAGATTCACAAATTCCCGAAGAGGAATCGGAAGAAGATGAACCGGATGAAGAGGAACCGGAAAAAGAGGAACTGGAAGAAGAGGAACCGGAAGAAGAGGAACCAGAAGAATAGGAACCGGAAGAAGAGGTTCCGGAGGAGGAAATATTAGGAACCACAGAAAAACAGTTAAATAAAAGAACATTTAAATAACCCCATTACAAAGATTCCGAGTTCTTAAGCCAAATTTCAAAATTTTAACAAAAGAAAGCCTTTCTGAAAAAGTACTTTCGAAAACCTAAAACGTTTATAAATAAAATTAAGGCTTAAGTAAGGTAGAAATCTTGTTGGGACGAACTGTATCTCTAATAGAGCATTGCATGACTAGGCATTATCAATCTAAATTGATTATGGTGAGGCATCTAAATAAGATCATATGAGCATTCATCTTTAATGCTTCACTATTTTCCGTTGAGAGTGGCGATGTCTATACTCAGAATCTGAACTTACTCTAGATCTGCATTTCCAAGTAACGAAATGAGATTCGTGTATAATTAGAAGAGCTAGCCATTTGTCAAGTAAGCCTTCCACACCTTCACCACTTCTACCACATCAAACCATCATCATCTTAACTATTAATCGAAAAATCCAGAAAAATGAGATTCCTTCCGAAACCCGATGTTATAAATCTCTCGAGTATCATGGCAAAAGTCTTGAAAAAGTTTACAGGCAAAAAGTTTCTCTAGATAAAATCTCCAAAAAAAAAGTATATTTTCAAAGTTCTGTGAAAAAGAGCAGAACTTATAAAGAGAAACGCCGAAGTTGAACTTGACCAAAAATGCCTATCACTCCAAAAGGAGAAAAAGTCAAAATGCTTCGCAAAAAAAATTAGCACTCCTATCTATCTTATATTCCGAATAAAAGTCTTTAAAAATACTACATTACCCTTTTCTCACCCCTTAAAACAACTTCACCACCACTTCAAAATTCCTCTCCATCCTTCTAAATTGGCAAATGACCTAGAAGTTATGGTTATTACCGTTTCCACATTAGTAGCAAGGATTAGAGTCTTTATCAAGCCTATGACAATGGGTACGACATGACTGGCTAAGAACGAATTCATTTCGTAGATCTATAGGGAACCCTAAACACTTTTGTGATTTGATTGACCCGTGAAAGCTAGCCTAAGTCATGTAACCTCCCCGCATGCTTGCAGAGATAGTTTCAACCCTGACATAGATAACTCACCTTATTTTTCGCTCTTACAATAAAAAGCAAACCACTTAGGCTAATAGAAAGGAAACTCCAAAATGATTCTTAAAGTAAAAATGGGAAGTTTGCTTGAGGACAAGCAAAGTCAAAGAGTGAGATATTTGATATCGGCCAAAAAGTAATGTTTTCACCCCAGTATTGAGGCCTAAAAACAATAAAGTTCCAAGCGTTATCGCCAAATTACCCGCTTTGTCAGAAGAAATTAAAGATTAAGTGATTATGAAGACGGTGCAAAAAGAATCAAGAGAATCGAAGTTAAAACGAAGATTCTATAGCGAAAATGGTGAAAGACAAGAGACCAAGCTACAATCAATGAAATCAAGTTAAGATCCAGTGAAAACAAGCTGACCAGGGTAGGCCATACGGCTAGCCATCCGGCTTGTCATAAGGCATGCCTGTGTGAAAAATTGCCTGCCATACGGCCATTATAAACGGGCATAACAAACGGCTTGCCAGCCCAAATGGCCTGGTCAAACGGCCTGCCAGCCGTATGCAGGCCAATTTCAAGTCTATTTAAAGGACTTTTGTCATCCATTTTACACACACTTCAATTCACTTCTCTCTCTTTCTACAATATTAGTCATATTTTCAAGGTCTTCGACTTCATGTGGGAAACCTAGTACCTGGAGAAGAATGCCGAAGATTGAATTAGGAGCAGTCTGGATTTTTAAGTTGTCACTTTTGTATTCGGAACTCGTTTAATCTACTGGTACTTCTATCCTTTGTCTTTATATAATATCTTTCATTATTATGCTTGATATCGGCTAAAAAGTCACGTTTTCATCTCGATATTAAGGCCCAAAAAACAATAAAGTTCCAAACTTTATCGCCAAAATACCCGCTTTGTCGGTTAAAATTGAAGAACAAGTGATTACGAAGAGGGTGCAAAAGAATCAAGAGAATCGGAGCTAAAACGAAGATTCTAGAGCGAAAATGGTGAAGGACAAGAAATCAAGTTACAATCCAGCAAATCAGCAATCCAAACGGGCTGCCAAACGGCCTGCCAGTCTGGAAAATGGCCTGCCACACATCCAAGGCAAACAACCATGGAAAACGGGCTGACTGATCAATCGGGGCTTGCAAACGGCCTGCCAGCCGTTTGCAGGCAAAATTCAAGCTTATTTAAAGTGTCTTTGTCATCCATTTCAACACACACTTCAATTCAATTCTTTCTCTCTCTTTCTACAATATTATTCATACTTTCAAGGTCTTCAACTCCGTGCGGGAAATCTAGTACCCGGAGAAGAACGTCGAAGATTGTATTAGGAGCGGTCTGGAGTTTGAAGTTGTCACTTTTGTATTCGGAACTCGTTTAATCTACTGGTATTAGGATAACCGAACGTGTTCATGGAAGTCAAACCTGACTTTGCCATGGTGTTCTTTTTGGTTGAACTCTTTTTAAAGGCCTAACTACCTTTTTAAACCCAATCATTAACGAAAGCATCAACATACATCACGTCTCTCGGATACGGCACAGCCTGTATTCTATTATGCTTAAGAAAGTTTAGACCTTTGTGGTATGTTAATACGTCACCCAACCGAGTCGCTCAATTGGATGAGTCGTCTGAACGTGTATGCCTGTAGTCAGACTGTACGGGAGTCGGGGGTAAGGGACATTGCTGTCTATTCAGAATCTTCAAGCCTAATGCAATATCCAGTGACATGTCATATGACAGGGGCATTTAGGACTAGTGTATTGAATACAAGGTCACTACCTATTCATGAGTCAATATTCCATAATCCCGTCAAAGTAACTGACGAAACCATGGTATGCACTTGTTTTAACCTTATTTGAATCACCAATTTTATCGTATTTACTTTATTTTATCTTATAAACTAGAAAACCAAAAATTAGGTAATAAACCACTACTCCTTCACT
Organism: Rutidosis leptorrhynchoides; assembly: GCF_046630445.1. Taxonomy (NCBI): domain Eukaryota; kingdom Viridiplantae; phylum Streptophyta; class Magnoliopsida; order Asterales; family Asteraceae; genus Rutidosis; species Rutidosis leptorrhynchoides. The sequence goes on from NC_092333.1 coordinate 342,204,999, forward strand.
TTAGGATTATCTTAAGCTTTAATTATAGGTTCAATAACTGATATCTCAAAAATACGAACCTAGGTCATACTTCCCCTACTCACCATAATAAGGAGCAGTACGATTTAGGCCACATAAAATATAAAATTAAAACTATTACCACCTCTCCCGATAGTTGATTATGACGCCTTTCGGCCTAACGACACTACATAAATAAAACCCCCCGTTTCGGTCATATCACTCTCCCATCTAATACGCAATCCAATCCAAATAATAAAGGGCCAACTCGAAACGAGCATGTGAATGCTATAACGACCTGAAGTGGTTTGACTATTAACGAGGAGACTCCAAAGTCTCCACCTTTTGTTTCTCCTACTATTTTGCAGGTACCACATGATGAAGAGCCAAAGGAAGTTGAATCTAAGGATGACGAGCCTAAGGTTTAAGAGCAAAAGAAAGATGATCCACCGGAGATCATAGCAAAGCCACCGTTGAAAGTGTATAAAGCTCTGATCCCTTATCCTAAAGCTTTGAAGAAAGATAAGATAGCGAGTTAGTATAAAAAGTTATAGGTCAGATCATGTTGAGATTAGAAGAAAAGACAAGTTAGAATGAGATTCGCTAAGTGTAAAGGAGACTCGGTATAAGAGAGAATGAGTAAGATTTACATTCCACAGCTTCTAGAACTCAGTTACAATGCAATGGCTATCTAATTAGGAGTACTTAGGTTCCTTATATAGCCCTCTTCTAAGGAACCATCATTTAAGCTTATTTCACATTAACACTATACAACTTTGGAGTCCTAACAATCTCCTCCTTAGTGTTAAATGTGAACTTTACAATATAATCATATCTAAAACAACTAAAGGAACTTTGTTCCTCTGAAGTGAACTTTGGATTTGAATCCCTTGAGATTCTCATATCTTCGTATGTTCACTCTTGTCTTTAGATGACTTTTCAATCTTGTGAGAATGTATTTAACAATCTCATTATCTTTAGTTGAATAGCAGTTATTGATCAATCTCCATCTCAAATATTTGAAAGCATACATCAACGTTTCTTCTGATTATCTTCTAAAATCTGAGACTCTGATGAAGATCTTTGTATAATGAGAATTGACAAATGTAAATCCATATGGACAGTCACTCACTTCAAGTAAGGACATATATCTTAGCTCTTCGGTTATTTGATTTGGCGGTTTGATTCCGAGCTTTTTGTGTCCAGATTCTAACCCCATATGAAAATCGTGAACATACATCCATCTCGTCGAGTCAAGAATAAATCTGTAGACTGCCTTCATCGCAATAGCATGATAAGTTGTTGCAGATTCATTCAAGTCAATCAAGTAATTGTAGATGAAAATAATGTCGTCCATCTTCAGTTTATCAAAATCTGCTTCAGAGAACTGATAATCCTCATCATCCATTCTTGTTACCTGAAACACTGGCATCTTCACTCCATCCTTATTAATCATCAAAATCTTATTTATGCTTTTAATCTCTGAATTCCGCTGCTCTTGAAGTTTCTCTTCATTCTTCAATTTAAATTTTTCGCGAACACTCAAATAAGCTTTGAGATTTTCTGGATTCTTATGATATTTCCATGCACCCAGAACACTCATTGATGCAGAAAGGATGAGATCAGAATCACCATAGATTCTATATGCTTGTTGTTCAATGAATGGTGGACAAAGAATCATCTTCTCTTCTTCCTCACTTAGTTAGAAATCAGCATCACGCTCAAGAACAATCTATGCAATTTGAAATGGAACATTCAGATCAGGAGGAGTCGTAGTATCTTCCTTGCCTTTAAATAAAATCTCCTTTTCAAAGTGTATCCCAAATTCATCAGTTGGATATGACAAGTTAACAAATTGATGATCATTGAATTCATTGGCAACACTCGACGACCCCTTCAAAATATCTTCAATATTATCAAAGTTTTGATTGTCCTCTTGAGCTGACTTATTCTCTACTTGATCAGCTGAATCCATAATCATAAGCATCCCTGAGTCACCCACTCTCTGACCTTCCGATTCATCTAGAAAACTTTCATACTGAATTTCCTCAATTTCATCACTTTCAGAATTAGATATATCAACAACATCTTGATCCTTATGTTGACTAGATGCACCAGTTTCATAAGTTGATCTTTGAAAACCACTGGACCGATAACCACTTTGTCTATTCTCCCCCTTATGAAGATTGTTGGGATCAAAATCATCATGATCAGGCATGTGAATTGGTCCAGGTGACTTGCATGGAGATAAAGGATATACTATCCTTGCTTGCTCAAGATAAATCATCATAGTCTCGCGAACTTCATCAAGAACAGTTCGTTTTGCAAACTCAGCAAGATATATGAAATGTCCCGTTCTTATTGATTAAAAACGTTCCATATTAATTGATTTCGTTGCGAGGTTTTGACCTCTATATGAGACGTTTTTCAAAGACTGCATTCATTTTTAAAACAAACCATAACCTTTATTTCATCAATAAAGGTTTAAAAAGCTTTACGTAGATTATCAAATAATGATAATCTAAAATATCCTGTTTACACACGACCATTACATAATGGTTTACAATACAAATATGTTACAACGAAATAAGTTTCTTGAATGCAGTTTTTACACAATATCATACAAGCATGGACTCCAAATCTCGTCCTTATTTAAGTATGCGACAGCTGAAGCTCTTAATAATCACCTGAGAATAAACATGCTTAAAACGTCAACAAAAATGTTGGTGAGCTATAGGTTTAACCTATATATTATCAAATCATAATAATAGACCACAAGATTTCATATTTCAATACACATCCCATACATAGAGATAAAAATCATTCATATGGTGAACACCTGGTAACCGACATTAACAAGATGCATATATAAGAATATCAACATCATTCCGGGATCCTCCTTCAGACATGATATAAATTTCGAAGTACTAAAGCATCTGATACTTTGGATGGGCTTGTTGGGCCCGATAGACCTATCTTTAGGATTCGCGTCAATTAGGGTATCTGTTCCCTAATTCTTAGATTACCAGACTTAATAAAAAGGGGCATATTCGATTTTGATAATTCAACCATAGAATGTAGTTTCACGTACTTGTGTCTATTTTGTAAATCATTTATAAAACCTGCATGTATTCTCAACCCAAAAATATTAGATTTTAAAAGTGGGACTATAACTCACTTTCACAGATTTTTACTTCGTCGGGAAGTAAGACTTGGCCACTGGTTGATTCACAAACCTATAACAATATATACATATATATCAAAGTATCTTCAAAATATATTTACAAAACTATAAATATTATCTTGAATCAATCCACGACCCAGTGTATACGTATCTAAATATTGATCACAACTCAAACTATATATATTTTGGAATCAACCTCAACCCTGTATAGCTAACTCCAACATTCACATATAGAGTGTCTATGGTTGTTCCGAAATATATATAGATGTGTCGACATGATAGGTCGAAACATTGTATACGTGTCTATGGTATCTCAAGATTACATAATATACAATACAAGTTGATTAAGTTATGGTTGGAATATATTTGTTACCAATTTTCACGTAGCTAAAATGAGAAAAATTATCCAATCTTGTTTTACCCATAACTTCTTCATTTTAAATCTGTTTTGAGTGAATCAAATTGCTATGGTTTCATATTGAACTCTATTTTATGAATATAAATAGAAAAAGTATAGGTTTATAGTCAGAAAAATAAGTTACAAGTCGTTTTTGTAAAGGTAGTCATTTCAGTCGAAAGAACGACGTCTAGATGACCATTTTAGAAAACATACTTCCACTTTGAGTTTAACCATAATTTTTGGATATAGTTTCATGTTCATAATAAAAATCATTTTCCCAGAATAAAAACTTTTAAATCAAAGTTTATCATAGTTTTTAATTAACAAACCCAAAACAGCCCGCGGTGTTACTACGACGGCGTAAATCCGGTTTTACGGTGTTTTTCGTGTTTCCAGGTTTTAAATCATTAAGTTAGCATATCATATAGATATAGAACATGTGTTTAGTTGATTTTAAAAGTCAAGTTAGAAGGATTAACTTTTATTTGCGAACAAGTTTAGAATTAACTAAACTATGTTCTAGTGATTACAAGTTTAAACCTTCGAATAAGATAGCTTTATATGTATGAATCGAATGATGTTATGAACATCATTACTACCTCAAGTTCCTTGGATAAACCTACTGGAAATGAGAAAAATAGATCAAGCTTCAAAGGATCCTTGGATGGCTTGAAAGTTCTTGAAGCAGAATCATGACACGAAAACAATTTCAAGTAAGATTTCCACTCGAAATAAGATTGTTATAGTTATAGAAATTGAATTAAAGTTTGAATATGATTATTACATTGTATTAGAAAGATAACATACTATAATTAACAAAGGTTTCTTGATCTTGGATGATTACTTGGAATGGATTTAGAAAACTTGGAAGTAAACTTGCAATCTTGGAAGTATTCTTGATTTTATGAAACTAGAACTTTTGGAATTTATGAAGAACACTTAGAACTTGAAGATAGAACTTGAGAGAGATCAATTAGATGAAGAAAATTGAAGAATGAAAGTGTTTGTAGGTGTTTTTGGTCGTTGGTGTATGGATTAGATATAAAGGATATGTAATTTTGTTTTCATGTAAATAAGTCATGAATGATTACTCATATTTTTGTAATTTTATGAGATATTTCATGCTAGTTACCAAATGATGGTTCCCACATGTGTTAGGTGACTCACATGGGCTGCTAAGAGCTGATCATTGGAGTGTATATACCAATAGTACATACATCTAAAAGCTGTGTATTGTACGAGTACGAATACGGGTGCATACGAGTAGAATTGTTGATGAAACTGAACGAGGATGTAATTGTAAGCATTTTTGTTAAGTAGAAGTATTTTGAAAAGTGTCTTGAAGTCTTTAAAAAGTGTATGAATACATATTAAAACACTACATGTATATACATTTTAACTGAGTCGTTAAGTCATCGTTAGTCGTTACATGTAAGTGTTGTTTTGAAACCTTTAGGTTAACGATCTTGTTAAGTGTTGTTAACCCAATGTTTATAATATCAAATGAGATTTTAAATTATTATATTATCATGATATTATGATGTATGAATATCTCTTAATATGATATATATACATTAAATGTCATTACAACGATAATCGTTACATATATGTCTCGTTTCAAAATCATTAAGTTAGTAGTCTTGTTTTTACATATGTAGTTCATTGTTAATATACTTAATGATATGTTTACTTATCATAATATCATGTTAACTATATATATATCCATATATATGTCATCATATAGTTTTTACAAGTTTTAACGTTCATGAATCACCGGTCAACTTGGGTGGTCAATTGTCTATATGAAACCTATTTCAATTAATCAAGTCTTAACAAGTTTGATTGCTTAACATGTTGGAAACACTTAATCATGTAAATAACAATTTCATTTAATATATATATATAAACATGGAAAAGTTTGGGTCACTACAATATAGTTCCTCAATCTCATTGTCAAATAGATATCTTAATCCATATATATTCGAAATCCGAGAAGGTGACCCAGTTGGTGAAACAATGGTGTAACCACGAACAACATCAGCATCAACAGCAACTATGGAAGGCGATGTCGCTGAAAGTGTTTGATTTGCCGTGAGGGCAGGTAAGGATATATGTGCGGTATTATTCTTATATGTAGGGCTATACATACTACTAGTCAGATTCGTGATATCCCCTTCTGATGGAGTTTGGGCAACAATCAGAGTTGTCGCCGGTGAAGTTTCTTTCGAAGCATCCGCCTCCATGACTTTAGTCTCATGGGACTCTGACAAAGTAGTAGAACTACCCGTCGGTTTAGATCTCACAGAGATATTGCTATCTCCAACTCCTGAAATCATTGATATACCATGAGGTGGTACATCTCTTTCAGTTAACGACTCTTCCTCCAGACCCTGAGATTCAAAATCCGGAAGAGAAGTGGTTTGAACCAATGGATCACTTTCATGAACCAAGGGATCAGTCTGCTGGAAGTTTGATAAATATCCCGAAGGATTGTCATGTTGACTCGTTTCCATGGGACACGACAGATCTCCCTCATCAAGATAAGCCGGACCTCGAGGCCCTGTTGTACATTGAGGCACAGGAGGATTTCCAGCCGATACGCAGGGTACCTTTTCAAGACTTTTCGGCTCCCCTTCGGCCGTTCTGGACTTCAATGATTGAGTTTCCTCAATTGATTGAGTCAACGCAGACTTTACTGCAGAGGAAGACTTTACATCCTTAGATGCCGAAGCATCTTGCTGTGTGGGATTTATTATTAAGTCCTGTTTAGATTGGATGGGCTTATTGGTCTTTATACCATCTGTGCGTGTAGCTCTCTTGCCTATCGAAGCTTGCGCTTCATTTAGAGTAGGGCTTACTATTATTATTGGATGTGATACGGAGATGGGTGAGGGTGACCTATTCGGCTATAGGTCTTGGTCCGTATCACCAATGGTTGGAGTAACTGTTTGGCGGACGATAGGTGTCGAAGTCCCAGATCTAGTTACTCGTTGGGTTGGCAGAGTCTGAACCATCTCATCAGGCCTAAATCGAGTTCTCTTAGGAGAATGTTCAGGAGATGATTCAGTTGCTAAAGAATCAGTGTCACTGCTCACTTCAAGTGTTATTGAAAGGGTTGGTTCAATCCTAGATGATCTAGGTTCCCTGATCCTCACGGGTTAAGCATGGTGTGCTACCATAGAATGTTTGAGGTTCACCCTAAGTGGAGGATTAGCTGGCCCGGGTGGTTGTACTACAGGTTCCTCTACAACCTCTGGGGCTGGAACCGCAGTGGGTTCAACTTGTGCTTGTTTTACCGGGTTCGGAAGAGGTATTCCTACAGCCTCAAAATATGAACGCATTCGAGCGTCTTGGGGTGCAGCTAGCCCTATAAGCCAATTTGGAATCGGCACAGTGAATTGATTGTCAGATACCATTGGGGTATTCATCTTCAGCTTAATAATAAATCCCACACATATATATGCATTTCTGCAAGCATTTATAGCATCATGGATAAAGATACAGAAAAACCTTTCACAATGGATGTATGAACCCCTTGGCTTATCAGCTTAAGTTTAAACCAAATCCCATAGTAACTCTGCATAGTCAGGAGTCTCTACTATTATGAATGAGTAGAACAGCCTCAACATTGGCACCGTCAAGCTATCTGATCCACTCCTTGTCATCAACAAGCATCTGTTAATGATTGAGAAGTTTATATACCACCTTGAGTGCAGGTATTTCTTCTGAAACTTAGCCGGTGGAACATTGGTAGCTCCAACATAATCAAGATCAAAAATTGAAGACATCATCTGCTGAGTAGCAGGGAAAGCAGGAGCATTTTGAACAAGAGGAAGCTGAAATATCCTCCTGAAATCAGCTTTTGTAATACTCCTCATCCCTTGAACTCCTCTTAGCTCAAATTCAAATCGAGCTTGTGTACCCTCTGGATTTGCAGCAGTAGGTTGTGTAGCTTCTACAAACCTAATAGTTCTGTTCAGTAGCTCCAGATCTGTCATAGACACACTAGCAGGTTGAGCTTAGAGCAGGCCACTGTGTAGGCCTCTCTAGTATTGCAGTCCAGTAGTTGCAGGGAATGTTGGTTTCAGAGTTGATAAAGTGATTGTTCGCCATTTAGCTGTATAAATAAGAAATAGAAGACCACAAGATGTTTAACATAAAGCACATATCTCTATTCTTATTTGCCTTTGAAATCCTTTGTATTTTTCAAATTTTATCATTTTTATGGTTTTTCTAAGTTATAAAAATTATTTATTCCAAATATGAACAAGTAATTGACAAACATGACATTCATATGATATTCATTACAATACAAAATCATCATGCAAAGCTAATTATATAACACAAAGAATCAGAACAACACTTAGTCAAATTTAAGCACAAATCAAGCAGATTCGGTAGTCATGAAATCTTGAGATTCTGTAACCAAATAAGCTTGAGTTTTCATACCAAAGACTTAAATAAAGCATGCAAGATTTATCAAGTTGAAAATCACATTATTTTTAAAGTACCAATTTACAGACTAGGTAAAATGCCAAGAACAGATTCGGTATCTTCAAAAATCACACATAATCACCCAAACATGCATGTTCAGTCTTATATCATGCAAAAATATGATCATAATCAATTAACAACTCAATCAAAACAGAAAAGCATGTTAATCATTTGAACAGACTCGGTACTGTAGCAAGAACAAATTCGGTATGTACAGAATCCATCAAATACTCAATTAAACATGTAATCAGACTCTGTCAATTGATGGATCAACTAGTTTAACATAGTTTTGACAAGAATTTATGTTAATTAACCAAATCAGATGAGTTTAATCTAAGAATTAAGAAACTCGACTCAGATTCGGTATAATCAACACTTTTTCAAAATTAAGTGTCACAATCATGTTATTTACATTATTTTCTGGTTTACAAGTGTTCAATCATCTCAGATCTACAACATGTGATACTTAAATTTGATTAAAACAACAATATACCAAAGATTTGAAGATACAGAGAGACAGATTGGTAGATTAGGTAGACTCGGTAGATTAGTTCAGATTCGGTATGCAAATAGAGTAAAGTGAGAGAAAGTTTGACTTTGACCCTGCTATTTATAGATACCGAATGTCTTGAAGACATGGGCTTTACTGAATGGGCCTAAAATACCGAATACAGTCCAATTTCAGATTTAAACATATTCACTTCAAATTTTGACAAATCTTTATCAAAAATCATGCAATACTATCACATTTTTTATGAAAAACATTTTTGAGACAATTTTTTGAAAATTTTGAACTTACCGAATCTGTACTGTTGGTTGTCAGATTCGTTATAATGCTAAAATTAGCATTTATTCATTTAAAATTCACATCTTTTTGGATTTTATCTTTTCCAATTTTTATGAATTTGATAAAACAAGATTTGTACTTAGAAAATTTTGAATTATGTATAAAGTACAAATCTTCAGTGATAACAATTGTTAAAACGGGTTGCATACTGAGATGTATACAAGTCTTAGTGAATTATTTTTAGATATAAACAAAGAATTTATGAAATTCACTTTTGAAAAACAATTTTCTTTTCATTTTCTCCCCCCTCAAAATGTGATATACAAGAAAGTAAATCACCATTTTGATATTTTCTCAAGAAAATAAATTAACTCCCCCTTGAAATATGATATCAATGAATTACCTCCCCCTTTTGTAACCATTGAAACTTAATCTCAGGAAGTTAACACAAATCTAAAAGCCCCCCCCCCCCCCTTAAAAGATGTTAACTAAAGCATAAGAAATCAGTTGCTCCCCCTAGAAAGTATCTACTCCCCCTAAACACAAGATCCTAAGTATAAGTCCCAACAGATCTAAGGAATGTCAAGCACTATACTCTACCATGCCAATCACTTTTATCAAGAACTTTAGCCTAAGTTCATCTAAGGGCTTAGTGAACATGTCAGGTAATTGCACTTTGGTAGGCACAAAGTATAACTCTACATCTCCTTTTTCTACATGGTCCTTAATGAAATGATAACGAATATCAATGTGTTTAGTCTTAGAATGCTGGACTGGGTTGCTGGTAATTGCAATAGCACTTTGTGAATCACAGTAAATTGGGGTCTTAGAAATCTTAAAGCCGTAGTCCAAAAGTTGAGTTTGCATCCACAAAACTTGTGAACAACAGTGAGCTGCAGCAATGTACTCAGACTCAGCTGTCGATAAAGACACGCAGTTCTGCTTTTTGGATGACCAACCAACTAGCCTATTCCCCAACATCTGAATTGATCCAGATGTGCTCTTTCTATCAACATGGCAACCGCCATGATCCGCATCAGTAAAAGTAGTGAGATTGAAATCGGATCCATGAGGATACCAGATCCCAAGGTTAGGTGTACCTTTAAGGTACTGAAAAATCCTAACAACCGCTTTGGAGTGGGATTTCTTAGGGTTTGACTGAAAGCGGGCACAGACAGTTACAGCTAGTGTAATGTCTGGTCTATTTACAGTCAGATACATTAAAGAACCAACCATGCTTCAATAAAGCGTAATGTCAAAGGGTTCCCCATTAGCATCAGCATCCAGTAAAGTCCTCATTAGGGTTGTCATTGGTTTTAAAAGCAGTCATTTTAAAACGTTTTAGCATATCATTGATATACTTTCTTTGACTGATAAAAATCTCATTTGGTAATTGTTTTACTTGTAACCCCAAGAAGAAATTTAACTGGTCAAGCATGCTCATTTCGAATTTGTTGGCCATAAGGTCACCAAATTCTTTGCATAAGGCCGGGGACGTGGAACCAAAAATAATGTCATCAACGTAAATTTAAACCAAGAGATTGTGACCGTGATTTTTACGGATGAATAGCATTGTATCAATCGTTCCACGAGAGAAGCCATTATCCAGCAAATACTTTGTTAAGGTCTCGTACCATGCACGCGGTGCTTGCTTCAGACCATACAAAGTTTTCTCCAAGTAGTAGACGTGATTTGGATGAATGGGATCGACAAAGCCTTCTAGTTGATCAACATAAATTTTCTCTTGAAGATAACCATTCAGAAAAGCAGTTTTGACATCCATTTGAAACACCGTGAACTTCATATGAGAAGCAAATGAAAGGAAAAGACGAATAGACTCAATCCTAGCAACCGGAGCAAACGTTTCGTCATAATCAATACCCTCTTGTTGTCGATATCCCTTGGCTACAAGACGTGCCTTATTTCGAACCACAATTCCATCAGAATCCTTCTTGTTCTTAAAAATCCGCTTAACCCCTATTGGTCGTTGACCCAGTGGTCTTGGAACTAATTGCCATACTTTCAAATAATCAAATTGATTGATCTCTTCTTGCATTGCTACCACCCAGTTCGGATCTAGTAAAGCTTGAGCAACCGTTGTTGGTTCAATCTTACTAAGAAAGGCAATGTATAGACACGTATTTCGAGTTTCCCTTCGAGTTGAGACTGGAGCAGATGCATCACTAATGATAAGATCAATTGGATGACTTTTAGTCCATCGATTGTTATGTGGAAGAGGTTGTACATCAGTGGTATCCAATGAAACATCAACCGTTGTTGACGTTGAGCCTTGATCCGCTTGATCTGATGTAACATTTTCTAATGGATTTATTTGAATATCTGGAGAAACAACTGGAGTTGTATTAACAGATGTATCTTAAATTGGTTCAAGATTATCATCAGGAGGTGGGATGGAGGATGAAGAAGCAACAGGTGAATCAGTTGGTGTTGTATCTTCATCAAAAAGACTTGGTTGAGTCTCCACAGTAGTTGACTGTGATGGTGTAACCGGTACGGCTTGAACATTTGAATTCCGTTGAGGAGTATAAAGACTATCAAACAAGATATCTAGTTCCTCTGTTGTTACCGTAGGAACAACCTTCTTCAAGAAAATTGAATTTTGCGCAGAAGAAGTAGTAGTCAGGTTAGGGTCGGGTTTTGAACTGAGTTGTTCAAAAGCCATTCCCGATAGCTCATCGAACCTTACATTAATGCTTTCCTTGATTGTCTTTGTCCGTTTGTGATAGACATGATAGGCAACTTTGTTCGAAGAATAACCGAGAAATATGGCCTGATTGCCATGAGGATCAAACTTTTCGAGGCTATCGAAATCGTTAAGCACATAGCATATACAACCAAAGACACGGAAATATTTAATATTCGGGCGTCTACCATATAGTAACTCATAAGGAGTTTTATTAAAACGTTTATTAATGATACAGCAATTTTGGGTATAGCATGCAGTAGAAATGGCCTCCCCCCACATTTTTGGACGTAGTTTGGAGTAAGCAAGCATCGTTCAAGCTTCTTCGCACAATGTACGATTACGTCTTTCGACTATTGCATTCTGTTGAGGGGTTCGTGCAGCAGAGAACCGATGTTCAATGCCTTGGTCTTTCAAATAACTATCAAGCAGGTCATTCTTAAATTCCGTCCCATTATCAGTTAGAATACTCTTAACATGTTTGTTAAAAGAGCGTTGAGTCTTTTTAATGAACTCAATGATAATGGCGGGGGTTTCTGACTTAGTCCTTAGAAGGAAAATCCATGTAAATCGGGTATAGTCATCTACAATGACAAGCACATGTTTTCGGCCACCGAGGCTAGAAATACGCATGGGTCCACATAAGTCCATATGTAATAATTGCAAGGATGATGAAGTACTGGGGTTTTGCTTAAGCGGATGATTAGTCTATTTCAGCTTACCCATCGCACATGATGGACACACATGATGCTTATCATATTGAAAGCATGGAATACCATCAACTAAGTCTTTAGAGACCAGTCGATTAATACCTTTGTAATTCAGGTGTGACATCCGGTGATGCCATAACCATGAATTTTCCTTTGTTGAACGAGTAACCAAACACATGGTTGCATGTGATGGTGCATCATTAAGGTCAATAGTATAAAGTGAAGCACAATGTTTACCAACAAGGAGATCATTTCCATCAGTGGATTGCACCGAGCATTGACGACGTTCAAACAAAACCTTGAGATCTCCGTTACAAAATTGGCTGACACTAAATAAACTGCACCCCAAACCCTCAACATATGAGACCCGTTTGATCGTTATGCCATTTTTCACAAAATCTCCATAACCCGTTATTGCTGCAATCTCATCGTTTCCAAAAGTAACCGTTCCTAGGAATTTGTCAACGAAATTAACAAGCAAGGATTTATCGCCCGTCATGTGTCGAGAGCAACCAGAATTGATATACCAAACACAGACGTCGAAACCCTGAAAACATTAATTTCCTAGAGTTTAGGTACCCAAAGTTTCTTGGGTCCTCTACGGTTAGTACCAACAATAAACTTTGGATCAACAATGAGAAAATCACGTAAAGCATCATGCAATTTAGACAATAACGTATCATTTAAAACCACATTACATGAAGCATCGTACACAATATCAAGTTTTACATCATTATCAGAAGTCTTAACACACAACTTATTCCAAGCAGATGTTTTGTTCACAGATGAAAATTGAAAGACATGAGATGATTTCCTCGGTCGACTAGCAGATTGCTTTGGTTTGGTTGCTACTTTCTTAGCCGTGGACTTAGGAACCCAAACAGACTTGTAAGTTAAATTTGGATTATGACCTGTGACACCTCTGTTAGTTAGACGTCCAAACTTTTTAGTTTACACATGAGATGATTGATTTTACAAAATTTCCAATTTGATTTTACGTTCCTTTGCATCATACTCACTCAAATCAGGTTTTGGACTCGTTTGTTGTGTTGACTTGACTAATTTTGTTAAAAGACTTTCCTTTGATTGATATGATATTGGAATCATAGGAATCTTTTCAGTTAACACATAACCATTTTAAGAATGAACTCTCTTGACAATAAATAGAGTTGAAGGTGCAATTTTTGAAACACGTTTACCAAATTGAGAACGTAGTGGGTTTTGAAGAATAGTAATGGGTTTTGCATCCGTAGATGTTGTTGTTCCCTTCCCTTTCTTATTAATCCCACAAACACATTCAGGCACATTGGTTTCAACAGTAGATGATTGCTTAAGTGTGTTAGCCTGTTTCAGTTGAATTATTTTTTGTTTTAAGCTCTTAATCTCAAGACATAATTCCTCTGAAGAAACTAGCACTTCACCTTTCTTAAAATCATAATTACATTCTTTCTTAGGAAGTGGAGGCAACTTATCACACAAAGCAAGCATTTGTTCTAATGATTGACACTTAAGTTGCAAATCAACATTTTCCTGTTCAACTATACCTAATATACGTTTCAAGTTTCGTACAACAGGTATTTTTGCGTAAAATTCATTCAAAGGATCAATTGTTGTGTCAAAGTCTATCAAGTTTTAAACAGTTGGTTCATCTCGAGGTTCTACCTTTACATCTAAATCAGTTTGACCTAGGGATTCTGTCTCACACAAGACAGTTAGTTCATGTGCTAGGTCTTCACAGAAAACATTATCAGAACATGCAGATAAGGCCGGTAGAATTGGTTTCACATCAAAAGTTAGTTCATCAAACACATCATCTATGGCAATAATGCTAGAACTAGGTTCATTAAACACTTCATTCTCAAGCATTAAAATGTATTTCTCTAGCCTGACTATTGGGATATAAACCAGTCTATGCTTAGGCACATAATTTTCACGTTGCATATTCTTTTTAGTTTTAACAGGTTCCTTCAAGAAATCAGGATTTGATTTACCCATTTTAGCATTGATTTTCTCATACATTAAGCTAATTTGATGGTATTTCCTAGATTTGCGATTAACAATAATATCATCAAAATCAGCATCAGAAGCATGTACAAAATGAGATGGTAAACCAGCTTGAAAGTAATCAGAATGATATAATCCTGGAATCTTTTTGGAAGCATTATCTAAGATCTTAGGATCTTCGTAACCCAACCCCCACTTTTCACCATGAATTGTTTTTGGTCTATTCATGAAAATCGTTTGTTTTGAAAGTTCCATATTCATGATAGCTTTGGATTGATCTGTTCGATAGAGTTTTTCCTCATATCGAGCAAGTTGTGCTTTCATTTGAAAAGACTCTTTTGACAATGAAGAAATTTCAGAGTTCTTTTCAATTATGGTGTTTTCCAATTTTATAATTTTCTTGTTTAGCTTTGAAAGTGTGGGTTCATGTTGAGTTTTCAAATCAGAAAGATCTTTTTCTAAAAATTGAACTTTTTCTGCAAGTTGTTCCGATTTTAGATGATAATCTGTCCTTTCGACCTTAATCGGATGAATTAATTTTTTAAGATCTTCCAACTCAGTTTCCGTGGAGCTGAGTTGGACAGTCAATCTTTGCAATTCCGATTGTAATTTAGATGAAGATGGTTTGGTCTCAGAAAGTTTGATTTTATCTTTTAAAACCTTATTTTCAGATTTTAAACCTTTGACTTCTTTTAACATTGAGACCAAATTCTTCATCATGTCATTTTGCACTTTTATAAAATCAGGTGGAATTTCAGATGATTGTACCTCATCATCACCAGATGCTGAGTAAGAATTCTCCATTGCTTCCTTAGCTTTGATGAGCTTAGTCACCTTGCAAACATTTGCATGTTCCACCTCTGAATCTGAATCGTCAGTCCAGTTAAACCAAGTATCATCAACCGGTTTCAGCTCTCTCCCAGTTTCTACAATCTTAGCCATCAACATTTTCTTCTTGTAGTAGGCTGCATCCTTCTTCTTAGGCATCTTGCACTCACGAGAGTAATGACCACCTTTGCCACAATTGAAACAGATTGATTCATCCTTCTTGGAATCATCAGCAAGTTGTTGTTGTTTTGAGTGATCAGCTTTCTTGTAGTACGAGGATGACGATGAGTTCTTGTGTTGATTGCTTGATTTGCCTTTGAACTTGTGTTTGTTCAAGGCTTTTGTGAACATGGCTGCCATTTTGACTAATTCAAAGTGAGAATCATCAACATCAGAAAGATTCAACTCTTCAGAATCAGTTGATTCTTCAACATGCACTTTCTTGAACTAACTTTTGGAAGTCGTAAATGATTTGCTCTTCTTTTTGGAAATGAGAGCAAGAGGATCACTTGGAGATGACTCTTTCCTTCCTTCTTGAAGTTTAGAAACTTCAAATTGGTAATGCATAAGAACTCAAACAAGCTCATGAATAGTCAACTTGTCAACAATGGTTCCATAAGGAAGCCAATCAACATTGAGCTTTTTGAGAAATTTCATGTTGACTTCAGCATTTACTTTTATGATCTTGCACCTTTTCAACTCATTGAGAACACCATTGAAATGACGGTAGGTATCCTTGAGTGGTTCATCAGGTTCCTGCTTGAAATCTTCTTAAAATCCCAGAGCCTTATTCAGTTTAGTAACATCTGACATGTCATAACCTTCTTGTTGTCGTTTGATCTCATCGCATATATCTTTTGCTGTGGTGTTGCTATCAACATTTTCAAACAACTCATACAGGATAGCTTGCATAACAATGTTCTTTGCCTCTATGTCACCCTGAGCTCTCTCACGTTTATCACCAGAAAGGTCATAGACTGGAATTGGCATACCAGTATCCGGATGATAATCTACAACTGGACCATCTTTTAGAGAAGCCCATATGTACTTTGCTTTCTCACCCTTATAGTCTATGTACTGAGTGATTCGGTGAAGCCACTGAGTGTACTTGCCATCAAACAACACTGGAGGACGGGAATCTGATCCAATGATCAAAGTATCTTGAGTAGACATCTTGAAAATGAGGTAGATTCGGTAAAGATTTGGTATTACACAAATCTGGGATGAAAAATCACAAATATATAATAAGAATGTCAGATTCGGTATCAGATTCGGTACTGTAGCAGATTCGGTACAGATTCTGTACTGTAGCAGATTCGGTAAACCAGATTCTGTATCAGAAATTGATCAGAAATACAAGTAACACACCCAGATTCAGTATAGATTCGGTAACACAAGATTTGTAGCCTGAGAACACTTAAAATCAATGAACTAAGTGATACCGAGATTCTGATTCAGTATCTGACTCGGTAGTCAGATTCTGTATGAATTTGAATTCAAACACAATTCAATTCCTTTGAACTAGATTCTGTAACTTTTCCGCACAAGGAAACAAGTTAGTATCACACAAAATATCAAAGATACTGAATGTATAGGATACCGAATGTCAACTGTAGTAGTTGACAATACTGAGTCTAAGTATGAAAACTTAGAATTCAAACGAATCCTTTCTCAAATCACACCAATCAGCTGCGTATGACCAAACCGAATGTGATAGAATCACAAACACACCATAATCAGCAACACTGATTGAGAATTAATAGCTTTGAAGCAGATTCGGTATGGCAGTTACGATATCGAATGCAGATCAAATCTTCAAAACTTGAAGAATTGAAGAAATTAAACCGTCAGAAATGTGATTAAACACCTCACGATCACAACTGAAACCTCAAACCTTTACTAAACTACAGAGTCAAGCTGGAAATGATGAATACCGAGAGTTTTAGCCACGAACTCTAAAAATCAACTTGATTCTTCATAATTGATGTTAAAAAGCTGTAATAATGATTGAAACTCTTTCTAATCAACTTAATACATCCTCGCTGAACTTATCACAAGGAGCTGAACGTCAGATTATTAGATTCGATTATACCGAATCTGATTCAATATACCAAGAGTGCTCAGATTCTGTAATCTTCAATCTCTGGATCGATCTAGTGATGTAATATCACTCCCTGGAAGCTCTGATACCAAATGATAGGTCAGATTTTGTTGAGATTAGAAGAAAAGAAAAGTTAGAATGAGATTCAGTAAGTGTAAAGGAGACTCGGTATGAGAGAGAATCAATAAGATTTACATTCCACAGCTTTTAGAACTCAGTTACAATGCAATGGCTATCTAATTAGGACTACTTAGGTTCCTTATATAGCCCTCTTCTAAGGAACCATCATTTAAGCTTATTTCACATTAACACTGTACAACTTCGGGGTCCTAACAAAAAGTTTTTGGATATGAACAATCAAATCAGCATTAATATTCCTGATATCGCCCAAAACGTCACGTTTTTACCCACAATATTAAGCCCTAAATCCATAAAGTTCCAAACTTTATCGCCAAAATTATCACTTTTTGGTTGATTTTGTAGATTAAGTAATTACAAAGGTGATGCAAAAAGAATCAAGTTAAACAGAGATAAAACGAATAATCTAGAGCGAAAACGGTGAAAGACAAGAAATCAAGTTACAATCCAGGAAACAAGCTGACCAGGGCAGCCAAACAGCTTGCCAAACAGGCTGCTAAATGGGCTTCCAAACGGTCTACCACTATGGGAAATGGCCTGCCATACGGGCCATGCAAACGGTCATAAAAAATGGGCCACCAAGCCAAACGGACCTTGCAAACGGCTTGCCAAATGGCCTGCCAGCCTTTTCAGGCTTTTTAGTATTTCACTCAAATTGTATTTCACTTTATATTTTCAAGATTTTTAGTTAGTTTTTAGTAGTAGCTAGCTTAGCTTTTATTTTTTCGGAGGATATCCCGGCGAGTCCCTGCGATCTCGGGCAGATTTCTTCAGCCTTTTCAGGTTTTTATCCGAAACGCTTTTCTTTTGTATCAAACATGTTTTGGTACCATTTATGTTTAATAATGCGTTCTGATATTACCATGTTAGCTTAATTAATCTGTATTTTCCATGATAGAAGTTTGGGTTAGCATAGTTATGTTAAATTAGTACGGTTACTGTTGTTATGATGAATTTGTGAGTCTAATAGATTTGTATGCTAGCATCTTAAAGATTGACCAACCTAGGTTGTGATCAGGGCTTGTCCACTGATATGAACTTAGATACTTCATAGGATTAAGACCCCTGGTTATACTGTATCTGAAGATTCTATAAACTCAGTATGGCCGGAGTTCCCGAGAGGCATCTAATGCGCATTTAGGACACGGAACTTAGGAATTGAGACATGAATTACCTAGTATGCCTATTGACTGTTCCAAAGAGACCTCTTAGGAGATGTTAAGATATAGCTAGTGCCTTGACTGTATGACCCAAACCTATTGCATGTTCTTGTTTGATTGTTGCCCTAGGATTAAGTCATATCAACTATTAGTTATCTATTAGGTTTCTATCTGCTTTACTTTCAGTATATGAACTATAATGTTGTATAATATTTGATTTGGTATGATCTCATTAGTATAATGAAATGGTTGTTAGTTTTCATTTAAGGATTTGTCAACTTAACCCGACGGACTCCTTCTTTTTGTGATCAGTGTTCAATCAACACGGCACGTTGTTATTCAGTTAACTAAACTGATAACGAGGGTTAGGATTAGAACTTAACTCACTAATAAACCTACTGCTTTACTGAGGCTAACCTCCAAGGTATAGTTACCTTTCAATTATACAACCAAGTGACATACTTTTCACCACTCAACAAGAACTCTGAGAGTCTAGAGATAACTAGGTCTGTGTAATTGGCTCATCCAACCAGATCTACACCATTCTAATCATAGCTTTAAGATAAACATAATTACCTTTCCCTAGCCCAAACTGATATCCTGGTCAACATTTCCGTGATCTACAACCTCCAAATATCCTTCCACTTTCTTTACTTTTTTGCAATTAGGACCATTAACTTAAAACCACTACTATCCTTTATCTGGGTAATTTAACTAAAGACAATTGTCTACTTGATCTTCAATTTGGTAAACTATTCAAAAGTACGACCCTAAGTTAACTTACACCTTCTACCATTAAAAAGTTAAAAGTAAATTTAGGCCCTGCAAAATATAAATAATAAACCACTGTTCACTACTCTGATCAGCTGATTCTGACGCCCTGCGGCCTAACGACACCGCACGAATAAAAACAGCCCGTTTCGGTCTTATCATTTTAGTAACGGTGCTGCTGCCGGGGATCGAATATTTTAATTGAGAAAGATTTTAAACAGACAAAAGTATTGTTTGGTGGTTTCTAAGAAAGACAATTATACACGGACTTGGTTGTTGAATTTTTGAATAGTCTCCAATTATATTGGAACCAAAAGGATCCCGCCTCTCCGTAGTCGGCCTGGCCACCTAGATACGAAGTAATCTGTAAAGAGTCCTATCAATTGGAATATCCGCTAAGGATAGCGACCAAATTTCAAGAATAATTGTTTTAATTAAATTATTGACCCTTTTTAGTCAATTAATATTTTCTAAAAGTTACTTTTAAGTCTTTTTAAACATAAAAACTAAAAATGGAACAACAAAATACCCTTGCTTCTATGCAAAAGTCATGCTTAGAAGAAAGAGGAGGACCAATCACCTTAGGAACCGAAGGAATTCCTGAAATCAGTTCACACATGATCAAGCTGGTCAGTATGATCTGTAAATTTCAAGGATTACCGACTGACGATCCAAACTTTCACTTAAACAAATTTATCAGTCTGATTGAATTTTTTAAGAAGGAAGAAAACGAGAAAAACATTTTAAAACTTCATCTTTTTCAATACCCTCTGTCCACACATGCTTTAACATGGTTTGATGAGCTTAACCCGAATTCGATACATTCATGGGAGGAATTAGCCACTAAGTTTTTAAAAAAAATTTATCCACCCTCCCTGCAAACCTGTTTTAAGAATGACATCACAAAATTTTCTCAAAAATAAAACGAGTCATTTTATCTAGCATGGAATAGAGTAAAGATGATGCTTAAAAGATGTCCGAATCATTCGTTAAGTCGGGCAGACATAATCTGCACGCCTTACAATGGTTTGACCAAGGATGATAAGTCTCTCCTAGACATAGCCTGGTAAGGTAATTTCATGTCACGAACTGCAGACGAAGCATGGAATCTTTTGGATACAATAGCTGCACAACATGAAGATTGGAGCAATGAAACTATTGAGAAGGATAACGATTTCACTCAGACGGTAAAAATGCTGGAAACCAGGTTACAAGATCTCACCCACTCTTCAAAGTTTACCAATTCTTAAAAATTCTGATGCCACTAGAACCAATCTAAGGTATCCTTACCCTAGATGGCCATATAAGCAACAGAATAGCTAGGATTTTAATATAATTTTCCCATTACACCAACCTACTCTCCACTCTAAAGAAACTTTAGTTGAATTTATGAAGAAGAAATAGACGATAAACCTTCAAGTCATAGAACGTCAAAATAAGTTTGATACTCTGATAAAGACTTTTGAAGAATTAATAATCAATTTCCAGCTTACCCTTGAATGATTAACCACTAAAGTTGAAATAGAGTGTAGTGAGTTTGATGCCCTAGTAGTCACTAGAGGTGGGAAGGAAACAACTGTTAATATACTCATACAAGTTTTTTTCAATACAGAACCTATGCCAATTGACCCGGTTATCAATCCACCAGAACCTATCTCTCCTAAGGCCCCGAAAATTATTTCGCGAGCCCACATACCTTTCCCAGGTAGGCTTAGAAGAAAAAAACAAGAAGCGCAATTCGCTAAGTATTGGGATATTATTAAGAATCTGCACTTGTATGTACGACTAGTAGATGCTTTAGTCGAAATGCCAAACTGTGCTAAATTTTTCAAAGAACTGCTTTCAAATAAAGAGAGATTAAGAGAGATAGTTAGCTTGCCCTTAAGTGAAGAATGCTCATTAGTGTTACAACATGGTTTTCCCCCTGATAATGCTAAAAACGAACACATATTTCATAGCATTATCCTTCAAGAAAGACAAGTTTTTAGTTGAAATTGTTCTACTTACATGTGATATTCGTTTAAATAATAAAAGGTGAAGACAAAAGACAGATTCGACAATTTGAAGACGCAAACGACCAAAATGCTAAAAAATACAAAGTACAATCCAAGTGGTTCAATTTATTGATGAGAAACGTCTTAAAAGTTACAAGAGTATGAGCTGCAAAACGCAAAGTACAAGATATTAAATCGTAAGAAAGGACGTTCGAAAATCCAGATCCGAGACCTGAACCAACTATCAACGCGCGACGCAACGGGCCTAAAATTACAAGTCAACTATGCACATGAATATAATATAATATATAAATAATTCATAAAATTATATATATATATATATATATATATATATATATATATATATATATATATATATATATATATATATATATATATATATATATATATATATTATATATTAAATAAAAACGTCGGCAAACAAGAAGACAAAGATTGGTTAGAATCGTTACCTGAAGGGCGATTGATACATGGGATGTCTTAGTTGAAAAATTTCTTAAACAATTCTTTCCGGCATCTAAAGCTGTGAGACTTCGAGGAGAAATAGTTACGTTCACACAAAAGCCAAATGAAACTCTATATGAGGCGTGGACAAGATTCGGAAAGTTTTTGAGAGGATATGCTCAACAAGGTTTAGACACTTATCAAATAGTACAAATATTCTAACAAGGATGCGATATTACTACACGAAAAGACATCGATATAGCAGCTGGTGGTTCCATTATGAAGAAAACCGCAACTGAAGCTTATAAAATTATTGATAACACTGCTTCCCACTCACATGAGTGGCATCAAGAAAAAGACATCGTTAGATCATCCAAATTGGCTAGAGCCGATTCTAGCCATGACTTTGATTCCATTTCCGCAAAGTTAGATGCTTTAGAAAGGGGAATGGAAAAGATGACTAAAGATATTCACACAATACGAATTAGTTGAGAGCAGTGTGGAGGACCACATTTGACAAAAGATTGTCTCAATATTGAACAAACAATAGAACAATGAGAGAATGTTTCATACATGAACCAAAGGCCTGGAAATAATTATCAAAGTAATTATCAACCGCCAAGATCAAACTACAATCAAAATCAGAATTATAACCGAAATGTTCCATACAACAACCAACAAGGTCCTAGTAATCAACAAGTATCTAACAATACTTACAATCAGTAAAGACATATTTTTCAAAATAAACCACTACAAACCGATGATAAAAAGACAGTTAAGGCTAAACCGGTTGTTGAAAAGGTAGTTGAAAAGGTTAATGAAGATAACATAGTTAAGGCTAAACCTTATGTTAAACCATACCAACCACCACTTCCTTACCTGAGTAAAATGAGAAAAGAAAGACTTGAAGCCGAGCAATCCAAATTCTTGGATAGGTTTAAACAAATAAATGTCAATCTTCCTTTCATTGATGTGATTTCAGGGATGCCAAGATATGCTAAATTCTTGAAAGATCTAATCACAAATAGAAAGAAAATGGAAGAACTCTCGGCTGTTACAATGAATGCTAATTGTTCTGCAGTGCTATTGAATAAACTACCAGAAAAACTCTCAGATCCAGGAAGTTTCACAATTCCATGTTTTCTGGGTAGTCTTAGTTCAATAGAAGCATTGGCAGACTTAGGTGCTAGTATAAATTTTGTGCCATATTCATTATACGCTAAACTAGACCTCGGAGAATTCAAATAAACACGAATAAGTATACAACTAGCTGATCGATCAGTAAAATATCCTAGAGGAATAATGGAGAACATGCTAGTTAAAGTTGGTACTTTAGTATTTCCAGTAGATTTTGTTATTCTGGACATGGAAGAAGATTCTCGAGTTCTTCTTATATTAGGAAGACCATTCTTAAACACGGCTAAAGCAATAATAGACATGTTCGGTAAGAAACTAACCCTAAGTATAGAGGATGAGAGTGTTACCTTTTCTGTTGATAGAGCCATGCAACAACTGCAATCAGCAGATGATACATGCTATTATATTCAAACTATAGATTCACATGCAGAATTGTTAGAAGAATTTCCAGAATTACAAGGAACAGGAGAATGTTCTTTAGGAGAAGGAACTGAACCAATTAATGAAGCTAAAATATTAGCCGCACTTATGGCTAATGAATATGAACCAACAACAAAAGAACTTCAAATGTTAAAAAAGAAGACAGATATCGATACAAATCATCGATAGAAGAACCGCCGATATTAGAGTTAAAGACACTTCCAACCCATTTGGAATACGCTTATTTACATGGTGAATCTGAATTACCAGTAATAATTTCGTCTTCTCTTATGGAAAATGAAAAATCTCAACTTATTTCTATGCTAAAAGCTCATAAACCAGCTATTGCATGGAAGATTCATGACATTAAAGGCATAAGTCCTTCGTATTGCACACACAAAATCCTTATGGAAGAAGGTCATAAAACCTATGTGCAACGCCAACGAAGACTAAATCCAAATATGCAAGATGTTGTTAAAAAAGAAATTATTAATGTGCTCGATGCAGGTTTAATTTATCCAATCTCTGATAGTCCATGGGTAAGCCCAGTTCAATGTGTGCGTAAGAAGGGTGGCATGACTGTCATCACAAATGAAAAAAATGAGCTTATTCCTCCTAGGACTGTAACATGATGGCGTGTTTGTATTGATTATAGAAAATTAAATGACGCCACCAGAAAAGATCACTTTCCCTTACCTTTGATTGATCAAATGTTGGAAAGGTTAGCTGGGAACAGTTATTATTGTTTTCTTGACGGTTTCTCCGGATATTTTCAAATTCCAATTGCACCCGAGGACCAAGAGAAAACCACATTCACGTGCCCTTATGATACTTTTGCTTACAAACGCATGCCATTTGGACTTTGCAACGCCCCTGCAACCTTTCAAAGATGCATGATGGCAATTTTTCACGACATGATAGAAGAATGCATGGAAGTTTTTATGGATGACTTTTCAGTCTTCGGTGATACTTTTGAAACATGTCTAGTTAATCTTGAACGAATGCTTATTAGATGCGAGCAATCAAATCTAGTACTTAATTGGGAGAAATGCCATTTCATGGTTAAAGAAGGCATCGTTCTTGGTCTTAAAATTTCAAAGGAAGGAATTGAAGTGGATAGAGCTAAAGTAGATGTAATTTCTAAATTTCCACATCCCACCAATGTTAGAGGAGTTAGGAGTTTTTTAGGGCATGCCGGTTTTTACCGACGTTTCATAAAAGATTTTTCCAAAATTGCCACTCCTATGAATAAAATCCTTGAAAAGGATGCTCCATTCATCTTTTCGGATGAATGCATCAAATCTTTTAATATTCTTAAAGAAAAACTCACTAATGCGCCGATCATGATAACTCCAAATTGGAATCTACCATTTGAACTCATGTGCGATGCAAGTGATTTTGCAATGGGAGCCGTTTTAGGACAAAGGATTGAAAAATGATTTCAACCTATCTATTATGCTAGTAAGACGTTACAAGGAGCATAAACGAATTACATAACTACTGAAAAAGAACTCCTTGCCATTGTCTTTGCTTTTGGCAAATTCCGTTCATATCTCGTTCTAGCTAAAACGGTGGTCTATACCGACCATTCTGCTCTTAGATACCTATTTTCGAAACAAGATGCCAAACCATGATTAATCTGTTGGATCTTACTCTTACAAGAGTTCGATATTGAGATCTGAGACAAAAAGGGAGCAGAAAATCTCGCAGCTGATCATCTTTCTCGTCTTGAAAATCCTGAATTAGAAGTTCTAAATGAATCGGCCATACAAGATAACTTTCCTGATGAATATCTTTTGAAGATCGATTATAATGAAATTCCATGGTTTGCAGACTATGCAAACTACTTAGTATGTGGATTCCTTGAAAAAGGGTTATAGTACCAAAAACGAAAGAAATTCTTTAGTGATATAAAACACTATTTTTGGGAAGATTCACATTTGTTTAAAAGTTGTCCCGATGGAATAATACGCCGATGCGTATTCGGAGATGAAGCTAGTCAAATCTTAAACCATTATCACACAGGACCAGCAGGAGGGCATTATGGGCCTCAACTCACAGCAAGAAAAGCCTACAATGCTGGATTCTATTGGCCTACAATTTTCAAAGACGCACACCTTCTTTGTAAATCCTGTGAGGCTTGTCAAAGGGCCGAAAAAATAAGTCAACATGATGAAATGCCACAAAATGTCATTCAAGTATGTAAAGTATTTGACGTTTGGGGTATTGACTTTATGGGTCCATTTCCAAAATCTTATAATAATCTCTACATTCTCGTTGCCATTGATTATGTATCTAAATGGGCAGAAGCACAAGCTCTCCTAA
Organism: Rutidosis leptorrhynchoides; assembly: GCF_046630445.1. NCBI lineage: Eukaryota > Viridiplantae > Streptophyta > Magnoliopsida > Asterales > Asteraceae > Rutidosis > Rutidosis leptorrhynchoides. The sequence continues at coordinate 342,230,618 of NC_092333.1, forward strand.
CTAACGATGCACGAGTTATAGTCAACTTCTTAAAATGTCTTTTTGCAAGGTTCGGAACACCGAAAGCTTTAATAAGTGATCGGGGTACTCATTTTTGTAATAATCAACTTGAGAAAGTTCTCAAAAGATATGGAGTAACTCATAAAATCTCAACCGCTTATCATCCATAAACAAGTGGAGAAGTTGAAAATACCAACCGGGCTTTAAAACGTATTCTAGAGAAAACCTAGGATCAAATCTGAAGGAATGGTCCATGAAATTGGAGGTTGCACTCTGGGCTTTTAGAACAGCCTACAAAACTCCAATTACAACAACACCTTTTAAACTCGTTTACGAAAAACCATGTCACCTTCCAGTAGAAATTGAGCACAAAGCATTTTGGGCTTTGAAGACATGTAATCTTGATTTACATGAAGCTGGACGTTTACGATTAAGTCAACTAAACGAATTAGAAGAATTGAGACATGATGCATATGAAAGTTCGTTAATTTATAAGGAAAGAACGAAGAAATGACATGATAAAAGAATCAGAAGTTCAAAAGAATTTAAGGAAGGAGATAAAGTCCTTCTTTTCATTTCACGATTCAAGCTATTTTCTGGAAAATTGAAATCAAGATGGTCTGGACCATTCATAGTCAAAAGAGTTTTCCCATATGGAACAGTAGAGTTAATAAATTCAAATGGAATTGAACTTAAGGTTAATGGTCATAGAGTTAAACATTACATAGATAATCCAATGGAAGTTGAAGATGAAGTTAATCACAATTTCGACATCACAGCTAACTAAGTGTGGGAAGATTCGAATCTTTTAAGGGTAATATGAATTTATGTTAGAGTTAGATGTTCTGTTTTCGTATAGTTTCCGAAAATGGAATCCGATTGGTCTTTCCCTAGCAGACCCTAAAGAACTAGTCTTCTCCCCCCATTCTGAATTTTTATTTCTTTTAGGTTTTACGAGATAAAGAATTCCTTTGATCTGAACCATGGTCTACTACTACACGCTATGATTACTAAACGTAATAATAACATCTTCTCAAGTGAACTGGTATCATTCATAAGAGGCAAAATGGATGAAGTGAGGAAAGAACTCAGGAAGAATCATCGTAAGACACATTTTGGTAAAGGAAAATCAAAATCCGCAACAAAAAAAGAGCACGACACCTTGAAAGATGTCATAAATGGGGAAAATGGTCACACGAAGGTAAATGTTCGAACAATCAAACATATTCAAATACCAAATTTGTTACTCTATGCAGAGAAGGACCGTTCATATGTTTAGAAGAAAAGTTATTGAAAAATCGAGGCTACGCTTATGTAGCTATGGAAAACCAAATCACACGACTCTCCTATGAGTCGGCTAAAGCAGGTCTCTGAGAATTCTATCTCACAGGTAAGTATGTACAGTTTTATTTTTATTTTATTTCTTTTAACCTTTTGATAATAAACGCTGAATCGTTTGCTATAAAGTATTAAATTGATATTCAATAAAATTATTTATGCGAAACCGAAATTATTGATATCATACAAAAATTTATTACATCACTTCGGAATTTACCGTTTATTCATAAGGTATAAATATCTTTAATCAATCAGTTCAAAATATTTCATAAATTTGTCAGGAGTAAAACTAGGTAATATAGCCGAAATTACTTTATCCAAAAAGAGGGAAGTATATTTTTGTTAATATTTGATTGATTAAAGTGGGATAAAAGACCAAAAAGATTTTTATTTTTATTTTTATCTTGTTTAAAAAATTTAATATATAACTATATTTTCAAATCTAAGATTGTAAAAATATTAGTATTTTAAGGAAAATTTATTTTATGTATTTTAAATTTAAGTTTGGTCTGAATATAAAAACAAAAATTTACTTTATTTCATTAAGTTAAAAAATTTTGATATTTAAAATTCGTCGTAAGTTGAAAACTAGCTCGTTGAACCGAAATTGATTTACCCAAGGGCGGGACGAGAAATTTTATTATCATTATTTTTAATTTTATTGATCTAAAGTATGCCAAAAACATAAAAAAATAAAAATCTAAGCTTTTAAAACAACGCTTTTAAAAAGACAAATTTTTAAAATTTTGTCGATGGACGAACTAAATCAACGTACCGAAACGACCTCATAAAAAGGAAAACAAAATTTTAAAATTAATTAATTAATTGTTTTATAAGTTAAATGAAAAAAATGAAAAAAAAAATACCCCAACCCATGCGATCGCATGGAGGCAAAAACCTGGACAGAAACATAAAGGCAGCGAGCTGCTCTATCTCTCACAAACACACACATACATACGCGATTTACTCCCAAAAATCACCCAAATATATTCATTTTCAACCAAAATTCACGAAATTTCGTCCTACAATTCGCTATAAACATGCCTTTCTTCGAATTTGGGAGCAAAAAGGTAAGAATTTCACCCCTAAACTCATAAATTTCCTAAATTTTGTGATAATTACAATTAATTGCAATAATCTTAGTTTGATAATTTCTAGCCTAATTAGAGTTAAATTGTTAGTATATTATGCTTGTATAGCCTAGATTGATGCTATTTGTCATGATTTGAAGCCTTAAACTTCAAAAATTTTAGAAATCTAGGGTTTGTGTTCCTGAGCAATTTGTGGCTTTTTGATATAAACAGGTTATGGCCGATTTTTGTTATGAATTATTGCTAAATTAAGTAGTGTAACATGTTTAGGTTGCTAAATGATCAAAACTTTGATCCTAAACATGATTTTTGAGCATCAAAGTGGACTTTTTAAGTCTAAAAATCATGAACTTGATTAATTTGATATAAATGCTATTTGAAACTTGTTTAATTGCTAGTAATGATTATTTTGACATGTTTTTTGAGTTGAATATTTATGAACTTTGTATACATTTTCATATATGCTTATTTAAAAAATTGTAGAATTGATAAAAATATGAAAATGAGTATAAGTTTTATATGAATTAAACATGTTATTGTAATTGTTTTAATTTGTTATTTTGCTAACATTAATGCATATTTGGATGCACAATTTTTGTGTTTAATGTGTTTTACAGAGAAATACCGATACTGATGGTGCATCATCATCATCTAGGCAACCAGATCAAGAACCACAACCGGAACCACAACCTGAACAACAACAACATTATGATCAACAAGTGCCATACTATGAACCAGAACCACAATTTTTTACCGTCTACGTAATATTTTCCGTTCACCATGTAATAAAACCCTCGAGAATTCATGAAGAGGAGTTACACCCCAATCTAAGGTTTGATAGAAGTTGGAGATATTACTCGACGTACCAAAGTAACAAATTTAAGCTTTGGACCAAAAATGTAGAAGTACCAAGGGAAATAGATTGGGAGCCTTTTGAAAGGGTCAGCCTAGCTAACTCAGTTAGGCAGCATCTAATTCAAAGGTATGGCAACTCTTCTTTTACTGATTGGGAACGCTTATTTACCACTCATAAGGCTGTATATAAGGAGTGGTGTGTTGAGCTAATGAGTACTATAGCCTTAAATAAGGATGTAGATAGGTTAGACGATAAGACTTTTCTTAGATTTTTTACTTGGAGGTAGGATGTACAGGGTGTCTATGGTGGACATGGCTAGAGCTTTATAGATTTACACCCCCACTGAATTATTATCACCTCATTGTACAGCTTTAATTTATCACGGTGAGAGGGTAGATAGAGATATTAACGCTAACGCCGTATGGAGGCGTATGTCAAATTTTAATGTGTTTACGCGGGGTGGAAGACACTCCTACTTAGATATTAACAAAGCAGATATTCGTATAATACATAGATTTTCAGCTAACTCGATTACACAAAGAGGTAAAAACAAGGAGAAAATGACTCTAAACGATTTATTTTACCTTAAGTGCATTCGAGACACTAGAGGCTTTGTTAATATCCCCTACCGTGTTGGGTTTTATTTTTCCAAAGTTGTGGAAGGAATACAGGACGGGGGAATAATAGGAGGAGGCATTTTTGTTACTCTCATTGGAGAGTATTTAGGTGTGGATAGGGAACACGGGGGTCCAATGATGGTAGTTGAGGAACAAACTGATACTATAGGTTTGTAGGTTTATCAGGGTGCAAAGGTACTAAAACGAAGGCACAATATTCCAATTCCATATCATGGCACCCATCCACAGGTAGAGAGGGGTTCGGATGAGGAGATGGAGGAAGCAGATGACATCAGGGATGTCATTAGGAATAGTTTTAATGACGTTTTCCAGCGTATAGATGAGGTGGAAATGAGTAATGAGGATAGGCATCGTCAGTATGAGCAGTGGCTAGCCGCGAATGCGTATGAGACTTCCAGGCGACGTCAACACGATAGCTGGCAAGTTCATCAGCACTAAATCATGATCCAGCTATCATATCAGGTACCAAATAACTACATCGTGACTCGACCAGCTTTTTATCCACCACATCAGCCCGACATGCGACCACCCTTTGACCTTTACGACCCCAACCAAGCCTACCAGAACACCTATCCCCAACCATGGAACTCGAGCGATGATATGAACTGGAATCCCTATCAAAATCAATAGTGTTCAATTGGTGATTTCTTATCTTTTATTATTTTTATCTATTTATGCTAAACATTTAACATTTTGATACTTTTATGTAATGTTTAACATTTTTATTATTGTGTACTAATATTTCATTTTTGTAATTTGAAAGTGGGATATTAAGTCCCATTTCAAATTACCATGCATGTTTATATTTGTATTGTATATATTTTATCTCATGTACACAACAGGGTAAAACAGCGCATTTTCAAAGAGTGGTATTAAGTTCAGCAAAAGCAACTAATTTTGACGAGAAGATGCAAATTAAATGTGATATAACAACTGCAGGAATGAACAAATGATGTGCACCATTTATCATTCACACAAACAACAATATGTTTGGAAACTTTGGTAAAATTTAATCATTTTTTTACGCTAATCACCCTCAATAATTTAAATTGTTACTGATTTCTTGCAAATGAGGGCATTGCAAGATCTTAAGTGTGGGAAGGGATTAAATTCTTTCGATTTTTAAAATAAAAAATTATACACTTGGTTTAATAGCCACCGTTAAACTTTACTAGTAACGCAGTAGTTGTAATAGAATCTAGTGCTCTCTGATAATAAAGAACAGCTCTAGTCTTATATACTGACTACCCACTTCTACTAAAAATTTTAAATTTTTTTTTAACTAAATGAACTCAAAATCATGTTTATACATATTTATGAACGATAAAACTAGGTGTTAACACCGAAATTATTGTTACCTCGGAAAGGACATAAATTGAGAAACATCCCAAAACGCTTGAATTCATTTAAAATGGAATCGAGGAGAATAAAAAGGAAAAGAAAGAAAAATAAAAGCCAAGTGTGAGAAAAATTTACCAAGTTATTTAGAACATATATCACATATTTTTGTACAAATAATTGAAAATACTTTTGTTTTGGACAATATTAATCAGTTTTACCCAGTTTATTGTAATATAAATAGAATTTATAAGGAAGTATAGTCTTCCGAGAAAAAGACACGCGCTTCTTGATTTAGGTCAGGAAGTTGTCGTCCAGACCAGTTGTAGAGACTACGAAAAACCTTGAAAAGTTTTCTCGAAAATCAGCTGGAAATCCACGGACCTCAGCATCAAACAGGGTCGCCAAGTGGTCAGACTTATCCTAACCATGAGAGGAACTGTCTCGTACAATGGGGGGGGCACCGTGCAAATTAGCTTATAAGACTAATGAATCAGATCCCCAGAAAGAATAATCTCCTTAAAGATCAAAAATCAGCTTTTAAGCCTGATATTACTCAATCCTTGAGATTGACCTTAAAGATTGAGAATTACAAACTCATGGAATTCGATGATATCTAAACTCGAGCTTGAAGGAGAAAATATTTTGATCAAATTACAAACCTATTTGTTTTCTGAAAACCTATTTTCATTGCGTTCATTACCATTGAACATAAAATCCTGAGAATTCACTGAAATTCATTAGGTCACCTGAACTAAATCGGGTGTCAACCGTAAGAAAGGTGGTTGCATAGCATGGTCGAAGACAGGTCCTTGTGCCAGACCGAAAAACTATAGGGTATCTTTACTATTGCTCCTACAAAGGATAGTAATTGCATCCGACACGATATAGACCATAATCAAAAGCATGTCATTAGACATTGCCTTAACAGTTGCTTGTTCAACGCTTTCCTTTACATCCGGACGGTGGTTTACCGAAAGGTAATATACGGAGCAAGTATACTGGACGTGTTGCTTTTCCAATATAAGGTTAGCAAGTGGGTGACACAAAACCATAAGTTTTGAGCAAAAATTTTCAAATACAAAACCCACAAAAATATTTTGCAAACACCAGTGAAGGGTTATTCCGGAAAACTTATCTAGGGTAAAAGCTAGAATGAATTTTCAAAAGATCAAATGTTTTCATAAAGATCCAATTTCCTAAAGGATCTAAATTTTTATAGTCATGTGGGACTGTAAACCACATCGTTACTACCATTGTTCATACCGCCGTATTAAAATTACTTATGTACAAAGTGTGAAGAATAAAGAAGTGATTCTAGTAAATTTATATTCAAGTTCTATATTGCTTGAGGACAAGCAACGCTCAAGTATGGGAATATTTGATAATGATAAAAACGAACACATATTTCATAGCATTACCCTTCAAGAAAGACAAGCTTTTAGTTGAAATTGTTCTACTTACAAGTGATATTCGTTTAAATAATAAAAGGTGAAGACAAAAGACAGATTCGACGATTTGAAGACGCAAACGACCAAAATGCTAAAAAGTACAAAGTACAATCCAAGTGGTTCAATTTATTGATGAGAAACGTCTTAAAAGTTACAAGAGTACGATCCGCAAAACGCAAAGTACAAGATATTAAATCGTACGAAAGGACGTTCGAAAATCCGAAATCGGGACCTGAACCAACTATCAACGCGCGACGCAATGGGCCTAAAATTACAAGTCAACTATGCACATGAATATAATATAATATATAAATAATTCATAAAATTATATATATATTATATATATTAAATAAAAACGTCGGCAAACAAGAAAACAAGTTATTGTTAGCTGGATCAGAAGGCCATGCGATCGCATGGCCTGGAAGAACAAAATCCATGCGATCGTATGGCAGCTAAAGTGAGGCCAAGTCCTATAAATTGAAATGTTTTCTGCCGAATTATGTACACCTTCATCAAACTTCAATCTCACTCTCTCAATATATATATTTATTTTACAATTATAATTTTAATATTAAGTTAATAATAATAAGGTTATAGTGGCGAATGTTTTAAGTTTGTAAGTCGAAATTCTGTCCGTGTAACACTACGCGATTAATACTCATTGTAAGTTATGTTCAACCTTTTTAAATTAATGTCTCATAGCTAAGTTATTATTATGCTTATTTAAAGCCGAAGTAATCATGATATTGGAATAAATATTAAAGACGGGGTTATTGGGCTTTGGACCATAATTGGGGTTTGAACAAAAGACCGACACTTGTGGAAATTGGACTATGGGCTATTAATGGGCTTTATATTTGTTTAACTGAATGATAGTTCGTTAATTTAATATAGAGATTTACAATTTGAGGTAATTATAAATAACCACATACACTCGATCGGATATGATGGGCGGGATATTTATAAATACTAATAATCGTTCATTTAACCGGACACGGGGATGGATTAATAGTCAATGGACTCATTAAAACATGGGTGGATTACGTACAAGGACACTTGGCGTAATTGTTAACAAAGTATTAAAACCTTGGGTTACACGCAGTCGATATCCTGGTGTAATTATTAAACAAAGTATTAAGACCTTGTTACAGTTTAAGTCCCAATTAGTTTGAATATTTGACTTCGGTTATAAGGATAATTTGACGAGGACACTCGCACTTTATATTTATGACTGATGGACTGTTATGGACAAAAACCAGATGGACATACCGAATAATCCAGGACAAAGGACAATTAACCCATGGTAATAAATTAAAATCAACACGTCGAACATCATGATTACGGAAGTTTAAATAAGCATAATTCCTTTATTTTATATCTCGTCGCACTTTTATTTACTGTCATTTTATTTATCATACTTTAAATTATTACACTTTTATTTATCGCACTTTTATTTATTCTCATTTACTTTACACTTTAAATTATGTCATTTTTATATTTAATATTTTACATTAGGTTTTAATTGTGATTTAAGTTTTAAAATCGACAAACCGGTCATTAAACGGTAAAACTCCCCTTTTATAATAATAATACTATATATATATATATATATATATATATATATATATATATATATATATATATATATATATATATATATATATATATATATATATATATATATATATATATATATAAATTTATATACAAATATAGTTTAAAATATAATACCGCGTTAAACTTAGCTAGATCCTTATGGAACGAACCGGACTTACTAAAAACTACCCTACTATACGATTAGGTACACTGCCTATAAATGTTGTAGCAAGGTTTAGGTATATCCATTCAATAAATAAATAAATAACTTGTGTAACATTGTATCGTATTTAATAGTATTTCGTAGTAAAATTAATAGTATTACGTACTACACCTCGCACACATCACCCCCTAAGTTTGGAGATACAGGAAGATTTACAGTACCTTGCTACCTGCAAGATGTCCAAATTAGCAATGCGTTAGCAGACTTAGAAGCCAGTGTAAACCTAATGCCCTATTCATTATTCAAAAATCTAGTATTAAAAGACTTAAGCCCTACAAGAATGACTATCCAACTCGCAGACAGATCAGTTAAGATTCCTCGAGGAGTAGCTGAAGATGTCCTAGTCAGAGTGGATAAGTTCGCATTCTCCGTTGATTTCGTCATTATGGATATTGAGGAAGACACAAAGGTCCAACTCATACTTGGCACACCATTCCTGAATACTGCCTAGGCCGTAATTGATGTACACGAGAAATCGTTGAAATTAAGAGTTAGTAGTGAAGAAGTCACATTCAATGTTGACTGACTCATGAGCCATCCTCACGAAGAAAATCTCAATCTTGCTAATTCTTTTCAAAAACTCATCAACGAATATCTGGAAGATACCATGGCTATATGTAGTCAAGATCAAATCTCTAAAGATCTATTCTTTACACCTCCTAAAGAAAATCTCGACATCCATTCAGAAATAAATCCTGGTTAATGGTGTATCCTAGGGGATACACGCATAAAAACACTATTTTTATACAGAAAAATGAATCAAAGAGCATAAAAGATAACAATATTTGGCAGTTTTTAACATTTACAGCCCATCGTACAGCAGGCCGCCCAACGTCAAGCGTAAGCCCTGTAGGCAGCTTATATGCTTAAGCCCTTTAGTTAAGCATGTGAGCGGCATGCAGCCACGTCACCACACGCCACAGGCATTCCAGATATTTCATATAACTGAATTAATTAGTGTTTGAAACGTGTTTCCCGAGAATTTGGGACATTCCACGCCTATAAATAGACCCCTTGGGTCACCATATTACACAATCTGAACTTCAGTCAGAGAGAAGTACACTTTCTCTCTCACACAGTTCTTTCTCACTCAAAACGCACATTAACCGCCTAGTAGCAATACGCTAGACGGATCAATTACAGATTGATCCACAGTTTGATTGAGGCCACCCCACGGATCTCTCATCCGTGTTCTGGGTCTGCAGGGATTATTTCACTTGGGCAAACATCAATCAACATATAATCATTCTATGGTAGGCGGATAAGTGTCTTGTACTGTTACCTTACACCCGCTACATGGAAAATCCTACCTACAAATGGCGCCATCCGTTCTAAAGGATCACTCAACTCTCAAGAACACCAAGAGGTGTTATTGTAAGATAACACCTATTGAAGCAAATATGATACACTCATAGCAAGCTTGTCAACGGAGGACAACAGAAGCATTAGAAAATTGGAAACATGAGTTGATTGCTTTTCCTTCCATGTTTAATACCAATCCATCTGATGCTCCTATAGTAATTGAAGCCCGAATAGCAAATTGTGTTGTTGGAGGAATATATACTGGTACAGGAGCAGGGGCAGATATCATGTACGAGCATTGTTTTATACAATTGCCAGGAAGAGTTAAGGAGAAGTTGAAAGATACTTTTGTTCCCTTAGCAAGTTTTGCTAATGACACGTCATGGTCAGAAGGAAGTATAATTTTAGAAGTAGTTTTGGGAAAAACACCATTTAAATGAACAGCTCATATCCAGTTTTTGATTTTCAAAGCGAATTCACAGTATAGTGTCATTTTAGGTCGATTAACTATGATGACATTTGGAGCTGTGACATCAACAGTGCATGAAATGATGAAATTTCCTATATCGGCTGGCATTGCCACACTATTCGCTGAGCGGAGAAGAGCAATATAATGTGTGAAAATAAACAGAACTATTGTCAATCCAATTGTTCATGAATATGGGTCAGTGTCACCAAATCCAGAATTCCTAGATAAGAAATTCATTATTGGAAACACGATAGCAAAAGAAACAAAGGAAAAACTTTACAAAATTTTAGCAACCAATTTAGATGTTTTTGCGTGGCAAGATTCTTATATGACTGGGGTACCACGTCATATAGCTGAACATAAGCTCGGTGTGAATCCCAATATCCCACCAGTATGTAAAAAGAAAAGAGGCATGGCTCCAGATCGAACCAAATTTCTTAGAGAAGAAGTTAAAAAATTAGTGGATGCTAGGATACTGAGGGAAGTTAAATACCAAACATGGGTAGTAAATCCTGTGATGGTCAAAAAACCAGATAACACGTGGAGAATGTGTGTGGATTTCACAGATATAAACAAAGCATGCGCAAAGGACAACTACCCTTTACTAGAAATTGATTGAAAAGTGGAATCCGTAAGCGGATATCAATTTAAATCTTTTTTGGATGCATTCAAGGGGTACCATTAAATCCTCATGGCAATATAGCATCAGGATAAAACAGCATTCCACACATCATATGGAATTTTTTGCTACATCATTATGCCTTTTGGATTGAAGAATGCATGAGCAACTTATCAGCGTGTGATTGATAAGGCGTTTAAAGATCAAATAGGCAGGAATGTGGAAGCCTAGGTTGATGATATTGTTATCAAGAGTCATTCGGAAGAAAGTATGCTCAGAGATACTCTTGAAACATTTGAATCACTACGAAAAGTTAATATGAAGTTGAATCCTAAGAAGTGCACTTTCGGTGTGGAAGAAGGTAAATTTTTAGGTTATATTGTTACAGAGAGAAATTAAGGCTAATCCAAAAAGATTCAAGCAATTGAAGATATGGTATCTCCAAAAACAAAGAAAGAAGTGCAAAGTTTCAATGGAAGATTGGCAGCCTTAACAAGGTTTTTATCTAGAGCAGCAGATCGATCACTACCATTTATGAGGGTATTAAAAAGTTGTTTAAACAAAAAGGATTTTATGTGGACGAAAGAGGTTGAAACAGCTTCTAAGGATATAAGCGGCTCTTAAAAGAATTGCCTACTTTAACTGCACCAATATTAGGAGAAACGTTAATTTTATATATGGCAGCGTCGGCAAAAGCCATTAGTTCAGTTTTAATCGCAGAACGAAATGGGGTATAAATGCCAATACACTTTGTCAGTAAGATATTGCAGCAAAGTGAAGTTAACTATCCGCCAATTGAAAAATTGGTATATGTTTTAACATACACAGCTAGACGACTCAGACGTTATTTTCAAGCACATCCAATTCTTGTTCTAACAGATCAACCAATAAAGCAAATTTTGAAACATCCAGAGTTGTCAGGACGTTTAGCGAAATGGGCAGTTGAATTGGGGGACTATGAAATAAATTTCTCACCACGACATGCAGTTAAAGGGAAAATTTTGGCATATTTTCTTTTAGAAACAACAGAAAAGGCGGATTATTTACAAGATGTTAAAAGCAGTAATTGCATGTGGGAATTGCAAACTGATGGTGCATCAAGTGAGGAAGGAGTTGGTGCAGGATTGGTGCTTACCAGTCCAGAAGGGGAAGAACATACATATACACTAAAGTTTTGTTTTTATGCATCCAATAATGAAGCAGAATATGAGGCATTGCTTTCCGGCCTCCGCATAGCATCTGAGATAGGAATAAAGCATCTGCGTGCATATGTAGATTCTAAAATTGTAGCACAACAGGTTAACGGAGCATTTAAAGCAAATGATATCTCAATGAAACGATATTTTCAATTGGTTGAGAAAATTTTGAAACTTTTGAAGTTGTGCAAATATCAAGAAATAAGAATAAAAAGGCATACGTTTTAAGCAAGTTAGCAATGCTAACATTCTATCACTCGCATAAGAAAGTTTTGGTAGAAGTTTTGAAGGATAAATCAATTGATGAAAAACTGGTAGTGGCAACAGCTAAAGAGGGAGGACCATGTTGGATGACTCCCTATGTGAAGTATTTGCAGGACAGAACATTGCCAGCTGATGTCACGGAAGCAAGACGGATAAAGCTAAGTGCTTCGCTATACGTCTTGAAAAATGGGGTGCTTTATAGAAAATCTTTCAATGGTCCAAATTTAAGGTGTTTAGCACCATAGCAAGCAATAGATGTGGTAAAAGAGATGGATGAAGGTTTCTGTGCACATCATTCTGGTTATAGAACTGTTGTTGGACGGATAATGCGACAAGGATATTATTGGCAAACAATTTACAGAGATACATCAGAAGTAATCAAAACATGTGATGCCTGTTTGCGGCACGGAACCGTCCAGTGTTTACCTAAATATGATTTAATCTCAGTATCATCTGCATGGCCATTTTGTAAGTGGGCAATTGATATAGTAGGGCCATTTCCAAGAAGTGTGGGAAATGCAAAGTTCCAAGTGGTTGCAATTGATTGCTTTAGTAAATGGGTTGAAGCAAAGGTGTTAGCATGGATAACGGGTGAAAATATAAAGAAGTTTGTATGGAATGATATTGTGTGTAGATATGGTTTACCAAACGAAATTGTAAGCGATAATGGTAAGCAGTTTGCAGATAATCCGTTCAGAAGTTTGTGTGAGGAATTAAACATCAAACAAACATTTACCTTAGTTGCTCACCCACAAGCCAATGGCCAAATTGAAGTAACAAATAAGGAAATTGTAGCCGGCATAAAGGCTAGATTGGGATTGAGTCCGACTAAATAGGTAGATGAAGTATCATATGTTTTGCGGGCTCACCATACAACGCCAAAACGGAGCATGGGTGAAACACCATTCAGCTTGGTATATGGCACTAAAGTAGTAATACCAGCTAAAATCCGTGTTCCGACACAAAGAGTTTTGGCATTTGAAATAAAAAAAAATCACCTGTCTTGCGTGAAAACTTGAATTTATTAGAAGAGAGGCGAATCATGGCCGCCATCCATCAAGCAGATGCTAAGCAGCGAATGGCAAAATATTACAACAAGCGAGTCAGATATGTACAATTCAAGAAAGGAGATTTAGTGTTGATGGACAATGAAGCAAGCAGATAGGAAAAACAAGGGAAGTTAGGGCCACGATGGGAAGGTCCATACAAAATTGTACGGGCACATCCTAATGGATCATATACCCTCGCAGCGCCCTCCGGTGAGGAAATTCAAAGAACATGGAACACAATGAGTTTAAAGAAATTTTATGCGTAGTATTGCATGTTCAAATAGCCTGATCAACTATTGTGAATACGAGATGCAATCATAAATGTAAAAATTTCTTTAAGAAATAAGAATATAAACAATTATTCTTATAACATACTGTTCATAATTTTTATCCAGCCAAGGATTTTTATCAGATGTTACAAAGCAGTGTGTCATCCTTGGCCACAGAAGAGAAGGTTATTCTCGGTGGTAGAAGTTCAGTCATAAACAAAAGGTTGAAATGGCAGCGGATGACGTAGAAATCCGCTGAACATCCAGGTAATAGAATGTATCTATGACCGTCATGACGTTAAATAATACAAGCAATAAATGGCTAGCCATCATTTTTGATTGTTCAAATTAAACATATAAAGCTTTGACAAAATTAATACAAAGTAATTGAATAAATAATACACATTAATAACCAGGCGATAATACAAGCTGTACACATTACAATTTCTAATTTAAGATATCATCTACTGATGTAGCAGGATTATTACACAACTTTCTAATTCAGGAAATGATAAATGCTCTATCTGCTCACCTATTACCCTAAGCCTATCTTCTGCATCCGGATTCAATTGCGATGTGAGGGTTTCAGGTAATGATTTAGGGAAGTCAGGAACACCCTTCTGCAGTGATTCTAGAAATCTTATCCGTTCAGCGTCCAGCGCACCGGTTATAAACTCATCAAAAGGCTTGGTTAATTTTTCAGAAGCAAAAACATTTTTTATAATCTTTGGAACACCTGCAATAAGCCGCTTGGTCTCGTCCTTACTCACCTCCAGTTGTTCCTTTTATGCTGTTTCAGATTGAGTTAATGTTTCAATCTTATGAAGATACCATTTTTCTTTTGTTGCCATTTCAACATAGCGAGCCTCATCAGCATTCTTAGTAGCAACAGCAGCATTTAATTCAAGCTTAGCAGCTTTCAATAACTCATAATCTTTCTCAAATCTTTCAGATTTATCACGGTGAACTTGATCTGAGCGTTCCAAACATTTTAGATTATCAAACTCTGAAGCAATGTTCCAGATTATGCCGTGAACCTTAGATTTACGAGCATCGCCACCAGATAAGTTTTCAAAAAATTTAGCAAGGGATGGAGACACCATCGCTTCAAGGTATTTCATAAAGTCTGAATAATCGCTTGGGGGACCTGCAAGAATAGCAGACAGACCGGCTGTATCTAAATTAGGGAGGCTAATATGTGAACTGCTTTCCCCAATTCTGTTACGCTGAGCGGGAGGCGGAAGAGAAAGCCTTATCTGTCTTTCTTCTTTAGATACCATGGCTGGATTAAAATAGCTGTTATTATTTAAAAAGTTTATCCAATCCAGATGTGATGATTCACAATTCAATACTGGATATTTATCTGGGTCAACATTAGAATAGCCACCATTGCTAGGCATATGGAAAAAATAAAAAAGATTTTCTTCTGCTATTGATTCAAAAGAAAGAATACCAACAACACGGCGTTTTCTCGAATTTGCTCGAGTTAAAGCAGCATCATCAACAAGCTCGTTTTCACACAATCTTTTCTCAAGTATCTCATCAACCATCTCTTTAGAAGCAAATTGAAGGTCATAAAACTTGATATGATGCAAGGCGGTGAGCAAAGTAATTGCTGAAAGAATAAAAAATAACAGTCACTAAGCAGATAATACAACTTAATAAACAAACTACAATCTATCATCAGAATATACCTTTTTTTAACATAACAATAGCACAGCCACGAGTTTTTGCGTCCCATTCAGCATTAAGTGAACATAATGAAAGCATATGTTCTGGATATCGGCGGTTTGGAATCCTCTCTTTTATCATCATATTTACTAGCTTTTGTTCATCAGGTGATATCCTAGGATAGATAATTTTGGAGGGATCGAGTGATGTACGCCAATAACGAGCTTTTAAACAATCATTGGGAATCACTTCACTGTCAATAAAGAAGAAGGTGCTTTGCCAGTCCTCTGCTGAATCACCAGAGCTAAGCAGAAATCCATCTATGGTAATACAGAACCATCCTTTATCATACGAATTTACGGTTGCAAGATGACAAAACAGGCGTACAGAAGGTGTAATATCTCGAGCATGATAGTACATCTCAAAAAGCATAATTTTGCGAATGGACATAGGCTCAAATTGTCCAACATTAACGCCGTAAAAACATCAAAAATCTAGGTAGTATTTTGTAAAAGGGATACGAAGGTGAGAAAAATATAGAGCACGACCGTAAATAGCAACTTTCCCAGAAGGGGGATGCGATGCACGGTCATGCAAACCTAGAAGAACAACGTCGGCCCCAAAAAAACTTAGGGAATGCAATTCTAACGCGTTCGAGATATGTTGATGAAATTTCGCTCTGAATATTTTCAACATTAAAGATGGCCATTGATTAGGTAGTTAAGAAGAGAATTATTAACAGAAGATTTAAGGTAGATGAAGAAAAGTTAATTCGGGTTGAAGTAAATGCGAACCAGTAAAATCCGGGTATTAAATAGCGAGTGGAAGATGAACAGTTGACGGTTAATCGCATGGATGATATGTTGCCACGTGACGGGTGAACATATATGCGGAAAAATAAATTTAATTGAAATGTAAAATTCAAAATTCAAAAAGCTACTTTTTGCAGACCATGATCAAAAAGTAGCTGGCATAGCAGAGAAAAGGTCGGCTATAGCAGTTTTCTGTTCCCGAGTAAAATGAAATTTTTAGTTTAATGACTTTATTTTTTGCAAAAATAAAAACATTAAACTGGGGGACTTAATGGTGTATCCTAGGGGATACACGTATAAAAACACCTTTTTTATACAGAAAAATGAATCAAATAGCATAAAAGATAACAATATTTGGCGGTTATTAACATTAGCCGCCCAGCGTACAGCAGGCCACCCAGTGTCAAGTGTAAGCCCTGCAGGCAGCTTATATGCTTAAGCCATTTAGTTAAGCGCGTGAGCGGCACACAGCCACATCACCATACGCTACAGGTATTCTAGATATTTTGCATAACGGAATTAATCAAGCGTCTGACGTGTTTCCCGACAATTTCAGGCATTCCACGCCTATAAATAGACCCCTTGGGTCACCACATTTCACAATCTGAACTTTAGTCAGAGAGAAGTACACTTTTCCTCTCACACAGTTCTTTCTCACTCTAAATGCACATTAGCCGCCTAGCAGCAATACGCTAGACGGATCAATTACATATTGATCCACAGTTTGAGTGAGGCTACCCCACGGATCTCTCATCCGTGTTCTGGGTCTGCATGGATTATCTCCCGAGGGCAAACATCAATCAACATATAATCCTTCTACGCTAGGTGGATAAGTGTCTTGTACTGGTACCTTACATCTGCTACACGAAAAATCGTACCAACAAATGGCGCCATCCGTTCTAAAGGATCACTCAACTCTCAAGAGCACCCAGAGGTGTAATAGTAAGATAACACCTATTGAAGCAAATATGATACATTCATGGCAAGCAAGCAGAAGCATTAGAAAAGTGGAAACAGGAATTGATTGCTTTTCTTTCCATGTTTAATACCAATCCATCTGATGCTCCTGTAGTAATTGAAGCCCGAATAGAAAATTGTGTTGTTGGAGGAATATATACTGATAGAGGAGCAGGGGTAGATATCATGTACGAGCATTATTTTGTACAATTGCCATAAAGAGTTAAATAGAAGTTGAAAGATACGTTTGTTCCCTTAGGAAGTTTTGCTAATGACCTGTTATCGTCAGAAGGAAGCATAGTTTTAGAAGTAGTTTTAGGAAAGACACCATTTAGACGAACAGCTCATATCGAGTTTTTAATTATCATAAACTTAACGATGCAACCCGAAAAGATCATTTTCCATTATCATTCATTAATCAAATGTTGCAATGTCTATCAGGAAATGAGTTCTATTATTTCCTTGACGGTTTTTTCGGCTACTTTCAAATTCCCCTCGATCCAAAGGACCAAGAAAATACAACCTTCACCTGTCCTTATGGAACATTTTCCTATCGACACATGCCCTTTGGGTTGTGCAATGCACCTGCTACATTTCAGCGATGCATGGTAGCAATTTTCCACGATATGATTGAACATTGTATGGAAGTCTTCATGGATGACTTCTCAGTCTTTAGTAGTAGCTTTGATTTGTGCCTTTCTAACCTTGACAAAATGCTCACCCGGTGTGAAGATTCGAATTTAGTTCTAATTTGGAAAAAATGTCACTTCATGGTAAAAGAAGGCATAGTTTTAGGACATAAGATTTCAAAGTCTGGAATAGAAGTCGATCATGCTAAGATTGAGACCATAACTAAGCTTCCAGAACCTACCACAGTAAAAGTGGTAAGGAGTTTCCTTGGACACGCCGGTTTCTGCTGATGTTTCTACTCATCTCCTCGGAAAGGAAGTCTCGTTTGTCTTTAATGAAGAATGTGTTAAAGCATTCAACTATCTGATTGAACAACTCACACATCCACCCATCATGATAGCTCCTGATTGGAGTTTACCATTCAAAATCATGCGTGATGCGAGTGATTTCATGGTTGGAGCTGTACTAGGATAAAGGAAAAATAAAAAATTTCATCCAATCTATTTACGCCAGCAAAACCTTAACCGGAGCTCAACAGAATTACACCACCACACAAAAGGAACTACTAGAAGTAGTTTTCGCCTTCGAAAAATTCTGTTCCTATCTCATCCTATCCAAAACTACGGTTTACACAGATCATTCAGCCCTAAAATATCTATTCACTAAGGAAGATGCTAAACCAAGACTCCTACGATGGATCTTACTCCTTCAGGAATTCGATAATGAGATTAAAGATAAGAAAGGAGCAGAGAACGTCGCAGCATATCATCTTAGTTATTTGGAGAATCCAGCGATGGAACAACTTGCTGAACAAGATATCAGAGACAAATTTCTGGAAAAACAGCTTATGAGCTTAGGACAAGCTAACATAAGATCACAATTCACTGATACCCCTTGGTATGCTGACATAGCCATCTACCTAGTTGTTGGAGTAGTACGGAAAGGAATGAGCACATCCCGAAGAAGGAAGTTCTTCAGGGACGCAAAGTACTACTGGGAAGATCTGTACCTGTTCAGAATTTACCTTGATCAGATAATCAGGAGGTGCGTAGATGAAAAACAAGCAAAAGAGATTCTTTACCAATGTCACCACGGACCAACTGGAGGTCATCATGGAGCAAACTTAACCGCAAGAAAATTCTACGAATCAGGATTTTATTGGCCGTCTATATTTCGAGATGCACAAGAGCTTGTAAAACGTTGCGACGCATGCAAAAGACAACGTATTATCTCTATGAAAAATGAGATTCCTCGAACAAATATCCAAGCTTGCGAGATCTTCGATATATGGGGATTAGACTTTATGGGGCCATTCCCTAAGTCTAATGGGAAATAATATGTCCTCGTAGCAGTAGATTACGTCTCCAGATGGGTCGAAGCCTAAGCATTCCTAACCAATGATGCTAAGGTCGTCACCAACTTCCTGAAGAGACTCTTCTGTCGATTCGGAGCTCCCCGCGCTATAATAAGTGATAGAGGTACACACTTCTTCAATACCCAATTCATGAAGGTGATGAAACAATATGGAGTTACCCACAAAATGTCCACTGCCTATTATCCGCAGACTAATAGGTAGGTAGAAGTGACTAACAGAGCACTCAAGAGAATTCTAGA